>NW_023416368.1:10295000-10895000 GCF_014108235.1 Myotis myotis
CTTTGGGCCGCCAAGCAAGAAGTGTAGCCAGGCTTCAATCGGGATCAGATCAAAGCCAGTGTCCAGAGTTTCCATTTCATGCATATAGTCCAATACAGCCCCAGGAGGCCGATAACTTGTCACCTGCTGCAGTCCTTCAGTCTATTGCATGTGGGGTCTGCAAGGCCTCATGGCTATAGAAGAAACATGGGCCGATGCAAGGAAGCAGTAAGGAGAGAGCTCCAGCAGCCAAGAGCCAAGAGAGTGAAGTCCTTTGTTTAGGGCAGCGGTTCTCAGCCTGTGGGTCGCGACCCCTTTGGCAGTCGAACGACCCTTTCACAGAGGTCGCCTAAGACCATCCTCCATATCAGATATTTACATTACAATTCATAACAGTAGCAACATTACAGTTATGAAGTAGCAACGAAAATAATTTTATGGTTGGGTCACAACACGAGGAACTGTATTTAAAGGGCCAGAAGGTTGAGAACCCCTGGTTTAGGGCATTATTTATTCACACATTTTCTTGGGCTTGCCATATTGTGCACATTCTCGCTACTATCTCTGTCCCCAGGTACCTTCCCTAGGTCACCCCAACTTCCCTGAGCATGCATCCATCCTCCCCTGTGTCCAGCCCCTTCCCCCAGTAATCTGCAGGGAAGCGGCCCTTGGTTCCCTGGGGATCGTGAAATTACGGTTTCCTGGTGAAGCTGCCCAGATGGCCATGTATATAATGTCTGGCCTCTCTCTTGCTCCTTTCCTATATTAATAACCAGCTAATTACAATGGTATCCGAATGTTATTAACTTTTTGCTTTATGTCTTTATAACATTTCCCTATTTCTTTTAGCTTGGACTTTATTGCCTTGACTTGAAAAAACAGGTCTGTTAGCTGTAGACATTTTATTATTTTATGAGCCAAGAGAGCAAGGAGACAGTCCATTTACTGATGAATTACATCAAGCAAAGTCTTAGCTAATAAATATCAACTTATTTATTTCTCACTTCAAAGAACTATGAGTTTGGCGTGTCATTCCCATTATAAAGATGAGAAAACCAAAAGTCACAGATTTTAAATAATAGGCCTGAGTGTTATAATTACTAAGTGTCTTATCTAATGAAATTTTTTTCCTATGATTCCGATCCACCGCGTAGCCTCATTTGGAGACTGAGATGATTTAAGCTCTGTTTAAGCAGCAAAGTGCTATAAAAAGTGAGTTATTACTGGTGTCGCCTATCTTTCTAACCCATATCTTCTCATATAGTTTTAACCATTTTTTAAGGAAACATTCATCTTACTGAGTCGCTTCCTCACCCAAGTAATGTAGCCATCCCCTGGACTTGCTTCCTGAGGTATTTTGCTTTATCTGGAGCAATCATATTCCTCTCAACCTATTCTATCTGTTTTCCTAAGAAGGAAGCCATAAGCTCAGAAGTCACAGCCTATTTCTTCAGTACCTATCACTTGCCCCATAACTTACATGTGGCAAACCACATGAGCTGTGAGGGTCCCTGATATTTAAACTGGTCTACTGTTCTCCCGCATAACTAGATCTAAAAGTGATCACTTAACATGGGGGGCTCGCTAGCATTTTCTACTTTTTAAGTTGCACATTTTCTACTCTGAACTTCAGTGTGCTGACCAACCACAAGCGGTCCTCACCTCTCTACTTCCTTAAACTCGGGCACATTCTGGGCAGTGTCTGCCTAATTGCGCCTTCCTGCCTGATTACTGCCAGCTCGTAATGCTCCTTTGCTGAAGTGCAGTATCAATCAGCAAAATATACCTTATTTTCTTACATAATCATGCTCTGCCCACCAGCATCTAGCATATACCATGCTAAATTACAATGATTGTTGGAATATCATTTGGGAAATACAGGCTTAAAAAATGCTAGGTTTGGAGGACTTCTACTGCCCAAATTGCATTTTTCTTTCTTTTCTTTTCTTTTTTTGCTTCTCCTCGTTTTGTTTTACTACATAACTATGCAAGTGAGCGGAGGGAACAGCAATTCTGGCTCATTGCTAGTTGTAGGAAATCATACAAACGCCAAGAATCTAGGGCAGATGACAACCTCTCATATGCTTTTCTCTCACTACAATATGTTAGTTACACAGTAAAAAAAAAAAAAAAAAAAAAAAAAAAAAATTCTGTAAAGTGGTCTAGCATTCCAGGGGGTTGGTTAGGTTAGAAGAGGTGCTCTAGCTAAAGGGAAACATGTTCAATTTCAATGAAAGTCTTCCCTTTTTTTCTATTATTTCTTGCTTTACTCCCTTTGTTCCAATCTAGATGCTATCATTTTGATATTTGTTAAGCTACTGAATGGTTTCTAATGCAGTCCTCCTGCTCAGGTAGGCACATGACCCTTTGGTTATTACTGGACCTTCTAGCCCAAATCAATGCCATTCAGAGATTCTTCAATGTTCTGGTGCATAACCATCTATTATGGCATAATTTGGGGAAGAACTGCACCAATAACTGGAAAGTAAGATTGTAGGAAAAGACAAAAGGAGAGACGCACCTGGGCATGTAAGAAATAAGGACAGAAATATGGGATAATAACAAAATAGGGATAAAATAGTGGTTACATAATTTAGATTTGAAAAACTGCATTCAAGTGGTGGCTCTGCCAGCGACTTCTTTAAAAGTTGGTTTCCTCATCTGAACTACAGGCATAATAATACGTTGCGCACAGTGGGGCTATTATCAGAATTCAATGAGATTAAGTGTGGTCATATTTATGAAATGCTAAGCATAGTGCCTGATGCATAGCATATGCTGAATAAATGTTAGCTACTATTTTATTTGTATTAGTTTTGTTAGTGACAACTAATACTTGTATAAGGAACACTCATAATCATTTGTTATTTTCTATTCATACACTAAGCCGCAGAGATAGTAATGTACTCTCTCTGGAGATAGAAAACATAGGCTTAAAAAGGATGCTTTCACTAATACTTTTGTTCATGATGATGATGAATAGAGGGTGGGGCAAAAGCAGGTTTACAGTTGTGAGTATGTGAAACACCAAGTTTATTCTTGTATTATTATTTATTAATTACTGTACTATTTTCCATACAAATGACTGGAAGCCTACATTTGCCCACCGTGTACAATGATCTTTCTGAATGAAACTTCCTTTTGAGTGCAATTGTGAGAGCTCTTGTGAATAAAGGGTAGGACAAGGTTGACATTCTTTCATTTTGATTCTTCTTGTCTCTTGCTCATTCACATATTTATCAGATATCAGTCATCTATTTATTTATTCATCCAACTAATATTTAGGCACTAGATTAGGTACTTGGGAAAGATCAATGAACAAAAAATCAACACTGATTTCTGCCTTCACAGAGCATATATTATAGAAAGAAAGATAGACACTATGCAATAAACAGAGTATATCTGCAAAGTGCCTGAACTGAAAGTGGTGAGTGCTATAACCAGGATTACAAGAAGAACCACACAGTGGATCGTATTAAGGAGATGGTTACGTGCCAGGGGAGAGCAGGACAAGTTGTTCCATTTGATAGTTTAATCATGGTAGGCCTTTGAAAATGTCAGTTGTGAACAAAGCAAGATGGGGTTGAAAATTTTCTGCGGGAAGAGTATTCCAGCTGGAGAAAAGGCTCTGAGCTGGCATTATACCGGGGATGTTTGGGGGACAACCAGGAGAACAATGAGCTGAGGCAGAGGAAGTGAGAGGGCACAATAGGCGATATGGTCAGGGATGTTACCATCGATCCTTGTGAGTAAATGGCATAATGTGTCTTTCACTTGGACTGAAATGGGCAGTTCTGGGAGATCTTTCCGCAGAGGTGTGAATTATATGACATTCTACAAATGGTGATAGACCTGTTCTAGGAATAGATATTCTACACACCTGTGAGGACCGGTCCACTGGGGCAATATATGAAATGAAAAGACCTATTGATTCAAATCCCGAAAGATGGCAGAATCATAGCCAAACGTAAAATGTGGTTCCACGCAGAGCAAAAGAAGATACAAAATCAGCAACCCAGGAGACAAGGTAAGACCTAAAGTAAGCCAGTAAAGTTAACATTCATAAATGTTACCCTCTGGGTGAAACTTTAGATCTACACTGGCTGAGTATGTGAAATGCTTGTCTGCCTCCCTACAGAAGCTGCCCCTCGTCTGTACCAGCCAGTTTCTTCACAGAGAAATGAAAAGCCAGTGTTGCCAGAGCTTCAGGTTTCTCACCACAGACCTGGGAATCTGGATTTTTATGACAATTTCGAAACTTGTAAATGATACCTGAAGAAAAATATCACTGTGTGGTTACAACAAAACCCATCTCTCTGTGCATATGGACTATGAGCTGCTCATAGGTACAGGTGTTGTAACTGCTGTTGTAGAAACAAGTATGAAGAGTCAGGTGTGGGACGTGCAAGATGCAGTCATTCTAGAGACCGCCTCCTTTCTCTGTGCTGCCCAATAAAGAGCTCTTATTTTTTAAATATATTTTATTTTATTGATTTTTTACAGAGAGGAAGGGAGAGGGACAGAGAGTTAGAAACATCGATCAGCTGCCTCCTGCAAATCCCCCACTGGGGATGTGCCCGCAACCAAGGTACATGCCCTTGATCGGAATCGAACCCGGGACCCTTCAGTCCGCAGGCTGACGCTCTATCCACTGAGCCAAGCTGATTAGGGCGAGATCTTATTTTTTAGATGTGACCAGGAGGCAATGCTGACTTGCCTTGGTTACACTGCCCGTCACTGGTCCCACACTAATCTTATAAGGATGGACTGTCTTAAAAAACATAGGATGATTGGCTGATGGATTGTTTTTTGTGAGCATAAAATTCATATAGGTTGTCAAGGATTTGGAAATGCTTTTGTCCTGGATAGACGGAAAAACAATGTTGTGTGTGTATGTGTATGTGTTTATGTGTTTGTGTGTGTGTGTGTGTGTGTGTGTGTGTGTGTGTGTGTTACTTATGACATGATTACTCTTTTTCTCTTTTACCCTCATTTCTTTTTACATTTCTGTTCAGATTCCATCATAGCCATTGATATTCATTCTCCTTCCCTCCCTCACCCTACGCCTCTCCTGTTCTTTCTCCCCCCTCTCTTTTTGTTCCTCCACCTTTGGACATTTTCTGTATGCTATTTTCTCTACCAGAACATTTCTAGGCACCGTTCTTGATTTGGTGAATTCCTATTCATTTTTCAGTCCCACTCCTCCAAGCTGGAGTTACTGGCTCACTTCACAGCCTTCTGTGGCTACTGAGTTACACCTTCATATTATTTATCACCCAGTATTGTAATTATCTCTTTCTTCGAAAGAGCAGAAATGATGTCCACTTTTCTTACTTGTTCATTATTATAACCTGATATCATGACACAATATTTGGACATAGTATATGTTCAATAAACATTTATTTATTAAATATAACTAAATTGACATTTTCTAGCTAAAACTTGAAATGACAACTTGAAATTTACTAACATAGTGTACCCAATTAAAGACAATAAGTTAATTTGGAACTAAGTTACCACCAAATTGAGAAATTTATCTATTGCATTCATTTTTATAACTAACTACATATCACCTTGTCTTTTTTAAAAATATATTTTTATTAATTTCAGAGAGGAAAGAAAAGGGAGAGAGAGATAGAAACATCAATGATGAGAGACAATCATTGATTGGCTGCCTCCTGCGTGCTCCCCACTGGGGATCGAGCCTGCAAGCAGGGCATGTGCCCTTGACCGGAATCGAACCTGGGACCCTTTAGTCCACGGGTCGATGCTCTGTCCACTGAGCCAAACCGGCTAGGGCTCACCTTGTCTTATGAATCCAGTGTGGATAATTCATTCTCACTATATAATTACAAAACCCTTAAGTATAAAATGCACCCCCCCGCCACCCAGTGCCAAATGGATGTTAGGGTCTTCGTGAGCAATTCAGAATTAATAAAACAATTGAGTTTAAAACTTTGGAGCCTTTAAAAATTGAAGTTGAATTTGTTGTTTAAATTCCAGGATGGGCTTTCTTTATGGTATCTCCTTTGCTTGGCTGACCTTATTGATTAAATCACAAAGAAACCTGAGAGACCACAGAGTGGGTGGATATTCACACTTGGATCATAACATAGACATCGAAAGAAAGATTGAGTTGCTACCGTAGAGGCCAACTAAAACATAAGCGAAGTGTTTGAGTGCTTCAGGTTGCATTTTTATTCCTAGATTTTTTTAAAGGATGGAAGACATATTTTTAGAAATTATTCATTCTACCGCCAGGGTTTCAGTCAGTAGTGAATATTACAATGCATTGCATGTGAGCTATACAAGCACTAAACGCAAAAGAATGGTTACTTTACTCCTCCAGAGTCAACATTTGCTTACAAGAATCATGTCAATAATTCTTCTGGAAGCAATATTTCCTCCTTAATTAAGTCCCTATTCTTTCAGTTAGAGATATGAAACAAGTCGCTTCTATTTTACCATAGCCGAAAAAGAAATAAGCTGAGAACTGGAAATCTATCTAGGCTCAAGCTTAGGTTGACACCTTTAAAAATCATTAAAGGAACCATAATAAATTGCATCCTTTGAAATGGAAATTACATAACTTCCAAATTCACTTTTCAGGAACGTGGTTTTTTTTTTTTCTTATGGAGGATATGTTCTTAATATGATTTCTTCCAGACCACACTTTTTCTTTTACCTCCAGGTTTAATCCCAATCAAAGCCAGCAAGTTCCATCCCTGCGGGGCACTAAAGAGAATTGTTTCATATTGTTACTGGGAGGATTTGTGACTTTAATTATTTTTGCAATTATTTGCTACAATTCAACTGTGATTTTATTCTATAATCACAGTTTTACTTCCTGATCAATTATTTGATGCCTCTTCAAAAACAATTCTGCTAATCTAACTTTGGGCCTTGCACATTATGTTTTTTCGTAAGTGCTCAGAGTTTGGTTTCTTGTTGGAATATTTTAAAAAAGCAATAAACCTTCCCATGAAGCATATATAGCTTTGCAATTTATCTGTTACAATTTAATTAGCAAAATTATCAAAAAGATATTTCATACCACTGTGATGTTTCAGCCCATTTTACATTTTCAACCAATAACCCCCAATTTAGCTACTCAAATATGGAAAATCTAGATTATGATTAAGTTACTGATAAAATGTTTCACTTCTTTAGACACATAGCTAAAAGTCACTATCATTTTTATGTATGCCTGCTATAGAAGATAATTTTATTCTGAGTATTTTCTTTGCATACTTTTATTGAAATGCCTACAAATATTTGTCTCCCTATTAACTGTTCTAGTTTTACAAGTCAAACTTATTTATATATATTTTTTCCTAATAAAAATGTAAT
Source organism: Myotis myotis (assembly GCF_014108235.1). Taxonomy (NCBI): domain Eukaryota; kingdom Metazoa; phylum Chordata; class Mammalia; order Chiroptera; family Vespertilionidae; genus Myotis; species Myotis myotis. The sequence continues at coordinate 10,302,330 of NW_023416368.1, forward strand.
GTATATTTTGAAGGGAGAGAAAGTTTTTACATAAAGTAAATAAACTAATATATGTAAGTGTGGATTCTACACAAATGCTAAATTACTTTTAAGAAATGGGAATTAAAACGAGTCTCAAAACATAATAATTTTTCTTTTACCTCATCCATGTGACCATTCAAGTTTTCTATTAGCCAAGATTTATCTTGACATCTCTCCTATGAATTGATTTTTTCCAAAGGATTCCATAAAATACCTGTTGCTAGTTTGGGCAGAAATGTAGTCTATTTAGGTCAGAACCAATAAGGCAAATTAAAACAAAAAATGCGGTCAGAAAACTCAACTATAAACATTTAGACTTTGAAACGGCCAGTTTCATGTTGATCCACTCAGTGGTTCGGCATGAGTAGGGGAAAATGTGGCGTTCATAGCCTGGAAACAGTCTCCTTTTCTGAGTGTCTCCGTTTCCTATTGCCGCTGTAACACGTTACTGCCAGCTTCAGAGCTTACAACAGCACGATGCATTACCCTACAGTTAAGGAGGAGAGAAGTCCACAATGGGCCTGCGGATTAAGTGTCTGCATGGCTGCAGGCGGAGGTTTGAAGGGAGGAACTATTTTCCTCCCTAGGACTATTTTCTTGACCTTTCCAGCTTTGAGAGGGTACCCATATCCTTGGCTCCCAACTCCCTTCTTTCATCTTCAAAGCCGTCAATGGCCAGTGGAGTCTTTCTCATATCACATCAGTCTTGACACTGACATCTCCAGTTCGTCTTTACATTTAAGGACCCTTTTGATTACATTGGTCCATCTGAATAATCGAGGATAATCTTTCCCTTTAAAGGTCAGCTGATTAGCAACCTAATTTCATCTGCAAACTTATATCTCCTTTGCCATATAATATAATATAACTTATCCGCAGGTTCTGGGGTTTAGGACATGACAGTCCTTAGGAGGCCATTACTCTGCCTATCACATGGAAAAATATTCAAAAACTTTAAAAAGCAGCTGCGTAAACTTGGAAGCCCATCTATCCCAAATCTGGAACAATGCTGAAAATTGGAGCATTTGAGGGGCCTGAGTTGCTTCAGGTTCACGTTTTTATTTACTTTCTTGTTTAAAGCAAAAATAAAAGCAGAATAAGTACTTTGAAACTTTTATAAACCTTTACACGTACCACTTTTATGTGAAATTTTATGTTTACACTTTGAAAAATTCCCACCTGAATTCAACCAAATATTGTATTGGGAAGCTGTTCACAATGAACTTTATCACATTGCATGAGAAAATCTGTCTCAATCAGATTAAGAAACAAATATAAGTATAATAGAAAAGAAGGAGATAACCAGAGTATGGGAGAAATGACAAAATTAAAGTTGAAATAGAATTTAACTTTTATTTATTTTTTTATATTTCTCTATGCCTGAAGCCTTACATTCATCCTTTAAACTGGACAATAAGAAGAAAACTAAGGCAACAATGTGCTACAGTACTAAATGGATAGTTTTGCCAATTTGCCTACCTTTCCTACCTACCATTTCTGACCCATCTACTGACCTTTTCATCTGTTACTTCCTCAATAAGAGAAGCAATCATCTATCTATTTAATCATTCAGCTACTCACCCGTTCACAAAATATTTACTAAATGCCTCCCATTTCTTGGGCTCAATAGTGGAGTACCAAAGTTAGGAAGAGCATCAGAAACAATTTTTAATATGTTTCTGGTAGCATGAAATACCAAGAGACTTCTCTCCTGGTACCCTACTCTAGTAGCGATGGTTATTTCATCATGAAACTCGTGTTATTGTCTCATGGAGCATATGCCTAGACTATATGCCAGTCTCCTTTGTAAAAGGGAAAAACTTTATGACTCTTCCAGCAAATGAAATGTTGTAAGAATGTTATACACCCTTCCTATGCCTTGTCTTTTAATTGTTCACCTGTCTAAAATGGAGACTTACCCACAAACTAACATTGGGAGTCACATTAAAAAAATAGAGCCACAATACGGAACAAGCTTGTATTCCTGTAATACTGATTGAAGGAGAGTGGCCAGGTGAGCCTTCCAAACACAAATGCTGGCACTGAACTATTTGACATAAAAATAAACTTGTATTGAATTAAGCCACAGAAATTTTGACATTTATAGTCAGTAGTATAATTCAATAGACATAAAACAGTAAGTGTGAATTAAAGGAAAAACACATAAGAACAACAAAAGCAGTTAAAATCTGCATAGAAGTCATTTAGGAGTGAAATACCGCAGCAAACATCAAGAGGAAAGTGAAAACGAGACAGCTCAGTATATTTCCAAAAAATGAAAGAACAAAAGCACTTTCTAGATGGAATGGGCTCATCCTGAAATTCGATAATCCCATGGTCCTGGCATTAAACCAAAGCTGTGCGATTTGGAGTGACTGATATAATCCATCGATATGGAATAGAAGCCATATGGGCAACACCAAAAACATGCTTAGAAAATAGATCCAGAGAACAAAATCAGAGGTGGAGGAGGGATTCTATAAAAAAGCCAGGCAATGAAAATTCTACTAAGTCTCTGAAGCCATGAAAAGGTAGCTAGTCCAGCATAAATACAAAGATAAGTATAGAACTAAAAGGTAAAAACCAGGAAAACTTGCTAAAGTTTTGGTAAGAAATATGTTTCCACACAATAGGTGAAAATTCTGATCCAACATTCCTCAGAGGATTAGAAGAATATGTATGAGGTAATTATCTCCATCAAGAGAAACCAAACAACAGATACATAGGGGAAACAGATAAAACACAAGAAAATAAAAATTGAATTGAATTGGCAAGAACTTACTGAGTAAAAGGAGAGTAAAAAAAGAAAAGAGAAGAAAAACACAATCTTTATCAATAAAACAACAACACAACAAAGAAAGAAGCATGCAAACTTCAGACACTGTAACAAACACAATAAAAAATGTAAACTCTACTTTAAAAAATGTTTTAAAAAGTAGTGGATGGAAATTACAAAGGTGTTACTTTTTTTTCTTTTTTTATTGATTTTTTTACAGAGAGGAGGGGAGAGGGATAGAGAGTTAGAAACACCAATGAGAGAGAAACATCGATCAGCTGCCTCCTACACTCCCCCTACTAGGGATGTGCCCACAACCAAGGTACATGCCCTTGACCAGAATCGAACCTGGGACCCTTGAATCTTCAGGCCGACACTCTACCCACTGAGCCAAAACGGTTAGGGCAAGGTGTTAATTTTTTATTGCATTTTATTATTCCCTTTTAATTCATTCTTTTGAATCCAAAATTATAGGGTAAAACACTTAAAAGAAAAAAAAAATAGTTGTAGATAGAAGGCAGCTCCCCCCCCCCCCCCCATATTCTTAATTGGCTCCCTTATAGAAAGAAGTACACAAACTATTTGAATAGAAAAAAAATACATGACTATGTAATTCAAAGATATATTCCTAAATAAATTGATACATTAATCTATATAGTTTAAAGGAGCACCATATGCCAGGTAAAGTAGACCGAGAGTGGTCAACATGTGATATACTCTATTGAAATACTTGATCTTAATGGTAAAGAATAAATCCTTAGAGCAGATCCAAAAAAAAAAAATGAGCACATCTTTCATTAAAAATTCAGATTGACATCAATTTATATCCAACAACATTCAAAAACAAAGGACCATAAGAAAAACATAAAATGAAAGGCAATAGAATAACACCTAATAGAACTTAAAGGAACATAAATGTGATCTAAGGAATTATTTATCCAACTATGCCACCTCCTAGGTAAACAGTATTAAAAAACCATTTTTTTTTTAAATATAAAAGACCTGAGAAGATATATTTCCTTTGAGTCTTTATTTAGAAAAGCAAAGAAAACTATTACTTGATTTTAGCTAAATAGATTTTGGGGGGAAATCAAACACACAAGAATTAGTAGTAAGCATGGAATATTTTTACCTGCAGAATTAAAAATAAAGTAGATGTATGCATTATAGTGACAGATTAGAATTTAAATTATGCTCCCTGACAATGGACAAATTATATGACTAACATAAATGAGAATAAATAAGGGTTAGAAAATAGAAATTTTGAGTAAAGTGAAAGATTGGGGCACAGGGAACTTGTATGTTTATTGCTATAACTAATAACAGTCTGTCTTGATTCATAAATATTATGTATAGTTTCAGGAAAATATGAATAAATATAAAAAACTCAGAATCGAAATTACCAGTTATAAGAAAGAGAAAAGATTTTCATATTAGATCACAAAACAAAACACAACTTTATGCTGTGCACAAGGACATACTTAAAGTTCTTCAGGGAATGTGAAAATAAATGGATGTGCAAAGTTATATCAAGAAAAGGAAATTAGAAAACATGGATCACAGTCTTAATATTAGCAGAATGTATTAAAATAAATTGAATAATATTATGTAAAACGAAGAAGGGTGCTTTGTAATGCTAAAGTATACCGCCCTAACATTCATAAATTATAAATATAGAAAAATATCAGGAGAAATAGAAATAAGCTACTAGTGGGTAAAAAATAATGATAACACAAAGCCTACAATAGTGCTAATAGAACATTTACAAAAATTGACTATATATTACATAAGAAAACTTCATTTCGTGCTGAAACATGAAAAAAGTGTAGAATAGTTGGTCATATTTCAATGTAGTAATCCAGATTTTTTAAAAACAAAAATAGAAACAGAAATCCATTTTCCTTATAAATAAAAAAAACCTTTCTTTTATTTTTATTTTTTAAATGTCTTTCTTTATTAAGGTATTACATATGTGTCCTTATCCCCCCATTACCCCCCACCCCCCACTCATGCCTTCACCCATACATGTATCAAATAAGAACAGCAATATTTCAGCATTTCTAGAAAAAAATAATAATGTAAATATTATTTACCTAAAGGGGTGTTATGAAGGAAAGTCCTTGCATATGTAATTATAGAAATTTTAAAAGGATGAAAAATCATACTCAAATTTTAAAATATAATAAAAATAGAAACCAAAGAAAGAAATATGTTGAAAGTAAGAGGAAAACAATAAGTAATTTTATAAGCTTATTCAATAGAAGAAAACTTAAAATAGTTAAGTGTATATTACAAGGAGTAATGTAATATTATTAATGATAATATATTATGAAGAAAAAATAATATTATAAGGAATAAAAGGAGAAAAGGATAACATTAAAAGGAGAAAGAACAAATACATTAATACATAATAAGGAAGAAGTAACCACAGAATGAGAGCATGTTAAAAGAATCACAGCACCTACTCTGCTCAACTTTTTTAAAAAGTATATAATTTTCTCTAAAATATAAGTTACCAGAATAGACCTCAGAGGAGAAAGAAAAAAAATGAGAGCAGAACAATTTCCGTTGATAAAAAAAAAAGACATTTGTCAAAGATCTAACTCCCTTAGAAAGCACTAGTCCCAGAGTTCTCTAAGGAAATTCTACCCAACTATTAAACAGTAGGTAACAGCCAAGTTTTAAAACATTTTCGATAACTAAGAAATGAACAATTTTCAAACTCTACTAAGTGAGCACAGTGCTCCAAAGGATTAAATATGTCAATATAAGCCTTCATACTAATATGTCTAATGAGAAACACACACACACATGCACATTGAAAAAAACACTAGATGATATAAAACGTAATTCATAAATATATTCAATAAAATAAAATTGATCTATACCCCTATGACATTAAAAAGTCAACTTCAGACCAAAGACAGCCAATTTAATGAGGAACTCAAAGCAAAGCAATGAAGACAAAACTTCAAAACACACTATTACCATCATTTTATAATATTATCTTGGAAATGCTAGATAAGATGATTAGGTAAGATTTTTAAGAAAGGAAGCATAAAAAGGAAAAGAGGCTATACCTCTCAATATTTACAGATAATGTGATCGTATACATAAAATTTCCCCAAAGCAACTAAAATACTGCTAAACTGAGGGAAAACCATCTGTGTCATAAAAAATAGACTTCATATTAATAAGTTTTAAAATATAATATAGTATAAACAACTACAGATAAAATATATACATGAAGAAAAAAATATATATAGATATATAAAACGCTAAGTGAATGACCATCCACCCATCTGACCTTCCCACTGACCTACTGGCTGGTACATATGACGTGCACTGGCAATTTAAAAATAAACATTGACTCACACATGTGCAATACATATAAAGCTCTAGCTGGCGCCAATCGCAAGTTGTGTTTCAATCTGTCATTGTCGATCATGAATTTGGTTGGCATTTCTATTATAGAGAAAAGGCAAATAGCGATATTAAAATATTTCTTCTAAACAATTTCCTTTCAATGTGTACGAGTCTGTGCACTGGGCCAGTAGTTTACAATAATAACCAAAAATAAATGCATAAGAATAATTGGAAAAAATACACAAGGACTATGAAGTGTGTTGTAAAACACTTCCAAAAGTTACAGAGAAGACTGGGACAGATAAAAAAACAACAACACACTGAATTAGATAGCAAATTACAACACAAAGTACTTGATTCAATGAAGATATAAAAAAATTTAATTATGCAAGATGACGTTAAATATGTATGGACAAATGAATTAATATCTATAGCCAGAAAATCACTTTCAAAGAATAAAATATAGCAAAAAAGTACAATGGGAGAATATATATAATATACTTCACTATATTATGAAGTATCAATAATTAAATTAGTATATTACTGGTTCGCTAATATATAAATACATTAAGTGTAAGAGAAAATCCAGAAGTGAAAAAAATATATATTTATTTTATAAATTAGTGAAGGATAAAGGAATAACCCAGTGAGGGTAAATAAGATAGACTATCAGTTAATAAATTTGGTATATAAGCTAAATGGCATAAATATGACAAAAATATCATAAGCTAAGTAAAAGGAAAGTGACAATCTGAAGAGAAATATTTTGCAATCTATAGCTCAAAGGGATAATATCATTAAATGTATAAGTTTCTGTCTAGAAAATTAGTTAGCTAGGCATAAATAACCCAATACAAAAAATAAATGAGAAATGTGAACACTTGATTCGGAGAATAAAGTGAAGTTTTAAAATAAACAAAGATATGCAACCTGAGTAATATTAATAAAAATACATTGAAATATTATTTTAAACTATATCCTTACTAAATTCAATAACAAATTCTGTCGGGAAGTCTATGGAGGAAACAGGAATCTTCACAGATAGTTGCTAGAAATGTAATTTAATTCAATCTCTGTATAAGGCAATTTAGCAAAACTTATCTATCTTATAAAGAGATATAACTTTTGACCTAGCAATTCTACTAATATTTACAAATGTATCCTACAGATAAACTTGCACCTGTGTCAAAAGTCTTGAGTAAAACAGCAAAAGCCCTGAGTGAAATAAGAAACAAATGTCCATTAATGGAAGATTGTTTTGATATATCTATCTCTATGTGCATATATATATATGCCAAGATAAAGAAAAATGTGTTTGGTCTTTTATCTTTTGACTAGATAAGAAGGCTAAAGGAATAATCTATATTCATATTTGCTTATGTAGCTAAAAAGTGCTCAGGAAAGCAAAAAAATATATTTAAAAGATACTGGCTCTCAGTAGGCTTAGGATATTGGACAGGTGGGAGACAAGAATGTGATGAAAACATTTTCATATTTTTATTTTATACCATTTTATAATTGGTTTGTTTTTTAATAATAACAATGTGATTTTATTAGAGTATTGAATGAAAATAAAACAAAGAAAACCCTCAAATGTTATTTCCTCCCACCATCTAGTACTCATCTAGTTCTAGAGCCCATTTTCCTTAAATGGAAGAATTTGATGATGGTTTTAACACCTTGAGTAACAGAAAAACAATATTACTATTTGGCTCCTTATAACCAAATATTTAAGGAGCTACAAGCCAACTGAGCTTTGGCTATTCCGGATGTATATAAACATGCATTAGTAATTTATAGAGCCGAATGCAATCACTCTGTATTTTTTCTCCTTGGGGGAGTTAATGTGTTTTTACTTTCTTCCTTTCAGGAGGAAAACATCTCTCTATACCATGAAATGAAAGGACAAAGGAATTGAAATCCCAGTCCATTTTTTTTAAGTTATGTTAGTTTGTTCAGCTTGACAATAAAGAGAACTGTTTTCTCCTTCTTTGTCATCATCAATCTTGTCTGTGACATATTGTATTTTAAGAACATGAATGCGAGCTACACAGGAACAGAACTGTAATGTAAGTCAACCTGCCATTCAATGCACTAATCCTCTCAACATCTCAACTGTCAAGCGACAGATACCTGCGAGCTCATCAGCAGCAGATAAAGAGAATCACTGGACAGCAACTACAAATGTTCAAAGGAAAACTAGATGCACATGTCTTGATACAGTTTTATGCCCCAAATGTGGAAATAAATGACACAGTGACACTTGGCCCTTAACAGTATAAGTAGGCAATACAAATATTGCATCCCAGTTACTCTACCAAATACTTTGAATCATTTAACTTCACAGTAACTATGTGAGGTGGATATACGATTATTCCCATTTGGCGATTGAGAAAACAGGTTCAAGATGATCAGAAATGTATCTAAGGTCAAAGGGATTGAGGCTGAGATTGAAATTCAGGTTGTTTTATTTCAAAATAGTATTATTCCCACTTAATGACCAGTTATATACAACTACACCTGGACTAGCCAGATCTGACTTTGCTTTGAATCCACACCTGATTCTGTATGCCATTGTCTTCCCTTCTCTCAAGGTGTTCAAAGCACTCCTAATTACTTTGCTCTCTTATGCATGGCATCACAGAAACACCGCTTTTATGCTTGTCTTCTAATTCACAATAAACTGTATTAGCCAGCGAAGCAGATTGATGAATTGGAAGGGGTTCAATGGCAACAGCAACACTTTATAAATGTGATATAAAACTTTAATTAAAGTCAGTTAAGTGTCATATGTTACACTTATAGGTTATCTGAATTAATTTAAAATTTGGAAAGACAAAAAGTAAGACAGCATTACATTACTGCTGCTCATTTTTTTAAACCACATTTTTTAAAAGACCATAGGTAAGAAATAAGCCAAATTGCTCCACGGGAAATTCCACTCTTTGTGCCACTATAATACAGACCATAATTTTGGATAATCATTCATTCTAATAATTGCTGGTTTTAGAAGTTTGTACTCTAAAGATGCTCTTTCTCTACATTAAAATGACAGATTTTGAAAATTAAAATCATTGCAAAAAAACATTTGTAGTATGCACTCTGATAGAATGCACAAAGATATTTTTCTGTGCCGTACTTTCAATATTTCAAAGGAAGCATATATAGTTGAATGGGTCTTTGACATGGATAGCTATTATGAGTAAGCATTCTTTCATAGTTTATTAGACACCTCTGCATCTTTCTCCCCTAAAACAAATAAATTATCTCTTGGTTCTGGATGTCATTACCCTGAAGTGTAGGCAATTAACTTTGTATTTCATCATCTATACTAGCGGTTCTCAACCTGTGGGTTGCGACCCCTTTGGCGGTCGAACGACCCTTTCACAGGGGTCACCTAAGACCATCCTGCATATCAGATATTTACATAACGATTCATAACAGTAGCAAGATGACAGTTATGAAGTAGCAATGAAAAGAATTTTATGGTTGGGTCACAACATGAGGAACTGTATTTAAAGGGCCAGAAGGTTGAGAACCACTGAAACAAATTTAAAGCCAACAGCTTTTAAAGTTATGCATAAACTCCTGACACATGGAGGGCCTTCAGGACCCTCCATTATCTCAGTCCCTTCTGCTCCCCCTTTATCTTGGAGTCCTCCTCATATCTTCATTCTAGACACACTGGACCTTTTGGAATCCTATGGATTCTATATGACAAGTTCATTCTCCATCTCTAGGCTTTAGCATATCTTTGCTACACTTCCTTCTTGAAATACTGATCCCAAAATTCTTCCTGGGTTGGTTCCTGATCTCTTTAAGCAGATCTCCACACACACAAAAAATTATTTGTTCAGAGATACCCCTCTGACCACCCAATCAACTTAAAAATGACCACCTATCAACCCCACTCACTCTCTATTATATCCTTTTATTTTAGTTTCTTCATGATACTCCATGAAATTAGACTATTTATATAGTTACTTATTCAATATTTTAACTTTTCACTAAAAATGTTATTGTCTTATCATGTACTTCACTGTAGCCCGAGCACTAGAAGTTGGTACATAATAGATGTATAATAGGTATTGATTACATCAACGAATATTTAAACTTTTACTGGTTAAAATTGAACTACTAGAAAGAAAAATGGGGCAGAAGGAAAAAAAAAGGTGTTCTGATATATTACATAGACATCATTGTTATAAACAAATACATATATATATATATATATATATATATATATATATACTTTTAATATATTCCATCATTTTTCCCTGTCCGCCTATTATTGGTATCTCCTAAATCATGTAGCAGAAGAGTACCATTCTGTGGAACTTCTATGTCTCTATTAGTTCTGTTTAGCTCTCTATATAACCATGGGCCATAACACCTGAAGCAGTCTCAGTTTTTCTTATTTAAAAATGAACCTGAAAGTCCTCTATAACTATAAATGCCATTTTATAGAAACAGGATTTTATTTTTAAAAAGAGATCATCTGATAGTATTTAAATATCTTGGTGAGTACATACATTTACATATACTAGTACTTTTTCAGGAGAGAAAATAGGCTAGTATAAAAAGCTAAGATACAGCATATATTTAAGCTGAATTTCTATTAAAAAAATCTTGCAACATCAAAGTTCCTGCTGTCTATTTTTTGCACATGCACTCAAAACCCCTGGAGCAGTAGATATGTTTTTAATGACTCAACAAGTAGAAACTGCCAATTTATTTTTCCTCAAATAATTAAATCTTTAATTAATTTCACATATAGTTAGTAATAAGCATCATCCTAGTTTTGAACTTTCAAGTATTCCTCTGTTTGCTTCTAGCATGCTTCTGAGCTTACCAGAGCTGCTTAAGCCTCATGATCAGTTTGAGAGCAGCTCTCAGACTCCCACTTCTTAAAAAAAAATAAAACTCATTCCAAATGATATGGGGGACTGTTGAGTCAAGAGATACAAATTATATGAAACCATACAGTGGCATAATTGAGCAAAGCAATTTTGGTGAGAAACTAAAAAGGAGGGGGAATCATGTAAATGTGATGATTTCTAATTAGAAACAATGAGTAACCAAATCAAATTATACAATGAGGATTGGATTTAGATCCCTAGAGGAAAGCAACACGGCATTTGCATTCATCTCCAGCTTTTCCCAGTCTCTATTACTTCTTGGTGCTTTCTTACCCCCTTCATTGTAAGTTAGATTATTCTTGGTACAGATCTTCAGAATAGTTTGGCTTATATAGGGTGATTTATGTTCTTTCAACATATTTGCCAAAATCTTCCTGGGTCTGGAAATATGCTCTATTAGGTGAAATAAGGAGACATAAAGAAGGCACAACCTTTTTCCAAATTCATTGTGCTTTTTTGTGAAATAAACCAAAAACAACTGAGATTCACTATGGACCTAACTATTCACTATGGACCTAACTGATTTTCTAAATCCTTTTCTATAAAATAATGGTGTGTGTCAGGGAAGGTGGTGGTAGTAGCGATTAGACAAAATTTAAGCAAGCTACATTGAGAAGTTACTTCCGGTTGGTATTTGGAGGAGAACATGTACTGGGGGCTCCATCAAAGTATAAGTACAATAGAATAGAATAGAATAGAATAGAATAGAATAGAATAGAATAGAATAGAATAGGAATAGACCCCAATAAGCTTTTCTAGAATTTTATAATTACTAATAACAAGGAGGAATCCTTTCATTATATATACACATATATCAAATCATCATATTGTACTTTAAATATTTTACATTTTTATGTGTGAATTGCATCATATTGAACTTGAAAAAAAAACATTAGTTGAGACAGAAAGCAGATGGTGGCTTCCAGAGCTGGAGAGTTGGCGAGGGGTGGGGTGGTGGTGATAGGAAGCAACTACTTCATGACGGTGGGGCCTCCTTTTGGGTGATGACAATGTTTTGGAACTAGGTAGAGGTGATGGTTGTACAACACTGTGCATGCCACTGAATTGTTCACTTGAAAAGGTTAATTTTATGTTGCGTGAAAAGAACTGGTTGCTGCCATTACACCTTATAAAAATGTCAAAAGCAAGAGAAAAACACAAAAACACTAAGGTGATTTTAAATTTACCATGCAGCTAAATTATGTGTAACTCTTTTCTTTCAAATTTCATTTAACAAATCATCCCTAACAAATTTTTCTGCCTTCTTTTCATGCCATTCTCCTCCATGCTGCTTTCTGTAGATTTCATGCTGTACTGCTCTTTGAACACAACATATACTTTCTCATCTAGAGGCCTCTGCACTCACTATTTCCTTGAAGGAAGTATTCTTATGCCCAGAGAAGCCATTCTAAACCACTCTAATCATTCTTAATCTTTTTTTCCTAATTTACTTTTCCTTATAAACTTATTATTTCCTGCCATTATACTGTACAGAATTTTTTTTTACTAATTTTCTTATTGTTTACCCTACTGTAATGTAAGCTCCTTGACAATAGATGCATTGTCTGTTTTATTCATTGCTTTATCCCCAGTTCCTAGCTCTTAAGATGAGTACAATATATATATATATATATATATATATACCTTGAATGTTCATAGGGGATGGACCTTCATATGTTTAGTTCTTAGAGCCTCTTAAGTAATTCAGCATTGCATACAAAGAAAACAGAGACATATCCCTTGCTTTCATAGTACAAGCAGCTGCAATCATATATGTATCTCTAATCTCAGGAGATTGATAAATGCCATAATACTCCTTACATCATAGCGTCAGATCATAAACCACCTACTGGACCAGTAGACCAACTTGGATTAGAGGCAACTGTGAAAACAACTTTTTAAAATGGCTCATTAGTAGTGCATTTCAAATAGAGGCAAAAGTTGGAAGACGGGCATAGGATTAAATGATCTCCAAGTAGCCTTCAAGTACCAACATTATAAGTCTAAAATCTTATTACATTGGCTAAATGATTGTCAGCTTGATTCTGAAGTTGTCATTTACTGAGCATATGCTAGCATAATATCAGACTAGCATTTCTTAGTGACAAATAATAATCTAAAGCTCTTAATTGAATAAATGCTCTTTTCATTATTAAATGAGCTTAGACAATACTTTATACTAAGCAATCCTTTTGGACAGTCAGAATATTCTATAGCAGTCGAAACCGGTTTGGCTCGGTGGATAGAGCGTCGGCCTGCGGACTGAAGGGTCCCAGGTTCGATTCCGGTCAAGGGCATGTACCTGGGTTGCGGGCACATCCCCAGTGGGGGGTGTGCAGGAGGCGGCTGATCGATGTTTCTCTCTCATCGATGTTTCTAACTCTCTATCTCTCTCCCTTCCTCTCTGTAAAAAATCAATAAAATATATTTTAAAAAAATTCTATAGCAGTGGTTCTCAACCTTTCTAATGCTGCGGCCCTTTAATACAGTTCCTCATGTTGTGGTGACCCCCAAACATAAAATTATTTTCATTGCTACTTCATAACCGTAATTTTGCTACTGTTATGAATCATAATGTAAATATCTGATATGCAGGATGTATTTAGGCGAGTCCTGTGAAAGGGTCATTCAACCCCCAAAAGGTTCGCGACCCACAGGTTGAGAACTGCTGTTCTACAGCTTATAAAGCTTCTGCAAAGTCTTAGAGCATAGAAACATTGCTAATACTTCAACAATCTAGTGTATCTCCACAGGACACTAATTTTCATCTTCCCAAACATTGTTCACTTGATTCAATTTAGAAAGCACTGCTCTAGAGAGTATTCATCTTGAAGGCAGGGGACTAATTCTTATGAATTGCTTTATAATTCACAGGTAGCTCAGTGTAAGGGGTGAATACAAAGAGGTTAAATGGGTGAATGTTGAAAAAGTTAATAAATTACATTATTTTTTGCAAGAACCAAAGACATATGTAAAACAGTTTAGGGGCTAATAAAAATGATATATGAATTTATATGAATACTATGGGTACTAATAATATTAATAATTCACATATATTATGAATATTGCTTAGCTGTAGACTTGCAACAGAAGACCTTGTCAGGGCATTTTCCCAAGTCTTGAGACTAAATTGCCTGGGTTGTAGAGAAACCATTCCCATCCCTAGTAGGAGGCAAAATCTTCAATTGGAGAGAAAAAAATAGAAAATAGATTTTTAACGCAGGCAGTTACTGTCATAAAGCTATTTAATTATAGCATAGTATTCCAATATTCCTTTAAAGGGATGACAGATAAGCAGTAAGTAGAATATTTAATTTCAATCAAATCATAAAGTTTACAGTAGTTATAATCTACACTAATAAAAGAGAAAGATGCAAATTGACCATATCTTTGCAATGCCCAGCAGCCAATCATAATAAATTTTATGAGTGAATATGCAAATTAACCCAACAAAGATGACGGGTTAATTTGCATATGCAGGTGCTGAGCAGCTGGGGGCGGGACGCTTGCATCTAACAACAATAATGTAATAACAATAATGAGAAGAGCTTTCATTGTTAAGTATCTACTATGTACTAGGAACTAATTCATTTACTAGTATGTATGTTATTAGTTACTTAATTTAATGCATAGAGATACTACTACACCTTTCTAGAGATCAGAAAACTAACCTGACCAATGAGTGGTATAGATCTGATATATACTCAAGTTTTACAGACTCCATCCTTTAAGCCTCAGCTTCCCCATATGCCAAAATTGGATGCTTGAAAATAGGTTTTTGAGAAAACTGGTGTCAGTTTGATGGGTAAGGCGGTTTCAAGAAGAGAGTCAGAGTATAGCTGTTTCAAGGTCAAGCCTATGCTCTCTTTATCTGAGATAAACACATCATGGCATGAGCATTTAGTATCTGAAAGGCAATTAGCAAATGGCTTCTTCCCTCCCCCTATGATGTTTTCATCTTTTGAGGTTGAACTGTATGCATTATATTTTTTTGATTTACTCAAGTCTAAAACCTGAGTCATGTATGGTTTCTCTTTTCCTCTCACCCATTGCATGAGATTTATCATCAAGTTCTGCCGCTTCTCCCTTCAGAACATGCACACAAGTTGGTCACTTACTGTTATTTCCACTCTGGTCCAATCAGTCATCATTAAGACACTGACGATTAATAACACTCTAAATGCTCAGCCTTTTCCCACCCTGTTTCCACTTGGATCCACTCTCAACATGCCAGCCTGAACAGAGCTCACACCTTGCAGGTCTGTATAAGCCATTGCAAACATTTATTTTTTATTTTGTGTGAGATGAGATGCCCTTGGCTGGTTTTGAAGAGAGATGGGCGATCAAACGGCCTATTTGAGCTTTGAACATCTCACATAACCTTTCACTTCAGGGCCTCGTCACAGTTGGCCCCCTGAATTTGGAAGGCTTCCTCTACGTAGGGCCTCAGCTCCTTAGGTATATACTCAAATGTCTGTTTCTCAGTGTGGCCTCCCTGGCCACTGTATTTAAATTAAATTCTCCCTCCATCTCTTCAGGGAACTGCCATCCTCCTTCCTTTTCTCCTGGGTACTTATTGCTTCCTGTCACACATTTTTTCTTTTTTTTTTTATTGTTTAAGGTATTACAAATAGTAGTACATAAGTCTTCTTCTTCTTCTTCTTCTTCTTCTTCTTCTTCTTCTTCTTCTTTTTTTTTTTTTTTTTTTTGCCCCATTGACCTACCCCCAGCTTCCCCTAACCCCCGGCTCTTGCCCAATTTTTTTAAATGTATTTTCTTTACCTTTTATCTCTCCCCACTAGAAGATAAACATTACGAAAGCAGAAGTATCTGTCTGTTTTTTTCATTGTTGTAGCCACATCCATGTTACTTAGAAGAGGGCCTACTACACAAAAAAGAGGCTCTTTGATAGCCCACCTCTCTTCAAAAACAGCCAAGGACATCCCACCTCACACAAAAGCCTCTTGGTAAATATTTGCTTGAATAAATATGGATCAACTGACCTCACCCGAAATACCAGTCACTAAACTTATTGAGATCAGAAATTACCCAGAGCTGAAATTTTATTTTCTTTCTTTCTTAAAAAATGAATAAAATATAGAACCGTAGGGTGCTCCATTTATCTCTTACAGGTAGGGGATTATCATATACTTGCCAGATGCCAAATTGCAGGTCCTGCACTATTAATCACATGGCAACTTCAAGTCCCATGGCTCCCAGTCTACGCCCTCATCAACCAGAGAATTGAAGAAGAGAAAATATTAATAAACCTCACAGATTTGAACTGTATGGCATTAATTGAATAGTTTTAATTTAGAGTGATAAATTATTAGAAATAACTGTCAAGCTTAGAAAGCTACAAAGTGCACAGGAATGATGCAACTTTGAACTAGAAAATGTTTAAATCTCTCTTAGAAGAGATTAATAGGCCTTAAGCTAGCACTGTAGGAATTAACTCATGAAAGAATGCATACACACAAAACCCTCGCACATGTATGCAAGAAATTGGGCCCCGCATACATGCAGGATGTCCTAAAAAAAGGTATACACACTTTAACAGCTGATAGCTCAATTTTGAAAATGAATCTATTTTTAAGAAACAATGCCTTTATAATTATTCAGAGTGTGTATATACATTTTTAGGGAACACCCTATACATAGTTACAGTTTAAATTATGTATACCCATTGTGTGTGTGTATATATATATTCACATATATATTATATATATTATATATTAATATATAGTATACATACATATATCCATAAAATACATATGTAATACATAACACAAAATAAATTAACTTGTAAGAATTTTCTATGATTAATTTTTAATAAAAAAAATAACACTCATGCAAAGAAACCATCTATAATCTGTCTAATTGCAATCATCACTGACAAGGGCCCAATTGTATGGCTAAACACAAAACCTGGACTACAGGAAGGAATGATATTTCAGACAAAATTATATTTAACTCCAGTGAGAAGGACAGAGACAGTCAGTTGAGACCATAGCTAGGAAGGATTTAGGCTGGACCCAAAACATAGCTTGCTGAGTGAGGGTCATGGGCCGTAAATGAAAGATTATGGAGACTTTTATTTTGATGATTACAATAAAATGGTAAAACTCTAAGTTTAATGTCTTCCCTGTGGGCACCTTTGTGGACAATTTAAGAATAGTCCAGATCATGAAAATAACACAAGTTATTTCTAAAGTCAAACAGTGTGGTCTACTTGTAAAAAAATTGACAGAGAATCCTAATTCCACTTTTTCATCTTGGTTCCATTGTCAAGCTGCTTCTGACCTTTCCTAAGTCATAGAATCATAATCGCAATGAAAAGACTTTGAAACTCTCCTTCAGAATGGCACACCCATCATTCCCAATGCTTCCATCTTATCCACACACACACACACACACACACAAAGAGAGAGAGAGATAAAATATTTTTTTTAAATAAAATATGTTGTCAAGCTTGAAAGTAATCATTGGAATGCTCAATCTAGGAAGATATCTGAGCGACGCAGATTATAGCAGCAATAACAATTTGAAATTGAGCAGCACTATTCCCAAAGAAAAACTTTCTACTCCCGAAGTTATTCATATTGGATGTTAGAGCGATATAATAATTATCTTTCTACTGAACTAAAACTTTTTTGTATTAGCATCCACCATTTGGCCTTCTGTCTTTTATAGTCATGCTGAGACACTGTTTTCATGCAAAGAAATACTTAAAAAATATGAAAACAGTTGTCTTGCTCAACCCAATTGCTATATTAAACAAAATAATTCTCCAGCTGTAAACATTGCATTTTGGTCCTCATTCCTCACAAAAGGACCTTGGTGGCTGTCTTTTGCTTCTGCCATTTGTTAATGTTTTTCAAGTTGGCAGTCCCCACTGGAAACCAGGCTCCAGGTGTGGTCTGAACACTACAGAGGAAAGGAGGCTCAGACTAGCCCCATTCTTGCTCTGGGAACCTAATTCTAAGTAATACAAGGAAAATCTGCATTTGTTTTTCAGCTGTGTCAGTTTGGTAACTCTTGATAATTGGTTTTTAAAATAAAACCTGTTTTTTCACATGGTATTATTTACAGTGTATCTGATCAAAGGCAATGTTTCAAAGGTAAACACACCCTCACACACACTGACTTTAGTGACAGAAAGATCCATCCTTAACTCCCCTCTCTGCTTATCAGCTCCTTGACCCTAATGAGTTATTCAACTTCTTAAAACCTCACCTGTTTTTTTTTTTTTTTTTTTTTTAAGGATAATGACTGGCTTCAAAACTTCAATTACTTAATTTAGGCAAAGTAACTACCACAATGTCAGTGCATGCGAAGAAATATTTCTAATTTTATGTGGAACAGCTAATCCTAACATATAAAAACCCAGGGTCCATAATGAATGAATGGATCACGGGTCCATCCCCCAGCCCTCAGGCTCCATTGATCAGAGGATGGCTAACAGGGAACCAGGGTCCCTCAGGCTCCAATGGATCTGTGGCAGCAGCAACATTTTGAGCGGGTGGGTGGAAGGCAGACTGCTTGGTCCCTCCCTGGGCCGCAGGCTCCCATTGATCAGGGGATGGTGAACAGGGAACCAGAGTGAGTGGCCCAGGGACTGGCGAGCAGCTGGAAGGCAGGCCTCTTGGTCCTTCCTCCTGGCCCTCAGACTCCAATCAATTGGTGGCAGAGGTGGGGTGGAACTGGGGACTGGCTTTCTTAATAGTCCTGTAGGTTCAATCTCCAGAGGACAGGACAGGCACCAATGGACCAGCACCTCCGGCACGATCTTGACAGCGCTGCCGGCCTCCTGGAACTCAGCCTTGGGCACTTCCCCTCCCTAGATGCTCCACAGGAAGAAAGGATACCGCCAGCAGAGTCAGGGGTGACCAGTGGTGACTGACTGCTCTCCCTGTGCTTCCTCCAGGTCACTGGAGCCAGCCCCCGCCCACCCCACTCCAGATGAAGTGTGATCATTGCACACGGAAGGAATGTAGTAAATAATAAAAACCGATGACCAAGAGAATGCCACAGTCCGGAGTCTGGCTCAGGAGAACAGAGAGAAGGGAGAATTTCACAAGTTGGCCGATGCCAAGATATTTCTGAGTGACTGCCTGGCATGTGATAGTTGTGTGACCACCGAGGAAGGAGTCCAAGTTTCTCAACAGAACACCAAGGACTTCTTCCATGTTCTGAACCTTAATAAGAAATGTGATACCTCACAGCACAAAGTGCTGGCAGTGTCCGTGCATCCTTAATCTCTGCCTTATTTTGCTGCTAAATTCAGCCTCAGTGTCACTGATGCCTCCAGAAGGCTCTGTGGCTTTCTCAAAAGCCTTGGTGTGCCCTGTCTTTGACGTGAAGATAGCTGCGGACTTCAGCATCCTGGAGAGTCAGAAGGAATTTGTGCGTCGGTACTGCCAGCACCATGAGGAAGAGCCCCGGCTACCCATGCTGACCTCCGCCTGCCCTGGCTGGGACCAATATGCAGAGCGTGTGCTGGGTCACCCCATCACCCCCCACCTCTGCACAGCCAAGTCTCCCCAGCAGATCATGGGCTCTCCGGTGAAGGATTACTTCACTAGATGGCAGAACATGTCCTCAGACAAGATTTTCCACGTCATTGTGGCCCCGTGTTATGACAAGAAACTGGAGCCCCTTTGAGAATATGTTCCCACAGTTTTACATAGTTCCCAGGGGCTGACTGCATGTTAACCTCGGTGAAACTGTCCAGATAATGGAGCAAAGTAACCTCGCCTCCAATGACGCCACTGTGGACACTCTGTTTGGAGACATGAAGGAGAAGGAGGTGAGGCTCCACGAGGGATGAGGGTGTCAGCTCCGATAGGTACCTGGCCAAGGAGCTGTTCAATGAGGATATGGGAGTGCTCACCTACTGCACCCTGAGGAACAAAGACTTCCAGGAGGTCACCCTTGAAAGGGACGGAGAGGTTCTGCAACGCTTTGAGGCTGCTTACGACTTTCAGAACATCCAGACGTGGTCTGGAAGCTGTAGAGGAGCAAGGTCCCCTGCCACTTCATGGAGGTCCTGGCCTGCGTCAGGGATGCCTAAGCGGCAGGGGCCAGGCCCAGGCGGACGATGGGCATGCAGAAGGGCACTGCTGCAGCAGATGGAAGGCATCTACGCTGCCATCTGGTGTGGCCCCCGGAGACCAGCGCCCACGTTCAAGAGTTGTACCATGAGTGGCTGGGGTGAGGGGACGACTCCCCCTGAGCCCAGGTGGCCCTGCACACCGCCTGGCAGGGCCCAGGGCAGACTGCCAAGACATCAAGTGGTAAAGGTCCAGCAGACGCCCGGCCTGCAGGCTGCCTGAGGAGGGGTGTCAGACACGTGAAGGAAAGGCTTAGCATCTCTGTCATCGCTTTGGTTTTCAGAAGTCCCTGCTCCCCATCTGTTGGCTCCCTCCCTCTGAGGGGCGCTGTCATCATCACATGGGTGTAACTGGAATATTGTATCTTGAGAGGATTGCCCCAATGTATTCATCCTTTTATCTGATGATGAAAAAGTCCCAAAGAACAAGAATAGAGACAGACTACTGTCCTTTAGGCTTAAAAAAGCTCCGGAAGTGTCCTGCAAAGACCTGAGACTTGGTTCTGTCCACACACCTCAGAAAGATTAGATGGGGAAATGGCCCAGCTTGGCCCTGACTTTATCCACTTATGTTACCCTTGAAGGCGTCTTTGCCACAACGTGAATAAACTGCCACCTTTTGGAATAGGGGCTCATATGAAAGTCTGCATTCCCAACTTTTCTTGAAACAGATCTATATTCTACAGCTGTGGCCAACGTCCTGAGATCAGGTCCTGTCAACCAGGTCCTGTCAATGGGAATCAGGGGGCACTGGAGTGGACCCCCCACCCCATGCCCTTTTATATTCAGAGATTGAGCTGAACTCACTTTGGAGGAGGCCTGGCAAGGGTGACAAGTGTCACAGATAGAAAGATGGAGAATGGAGTGGACACCCTGCTTGGTCCCTCCCTGGGTGGGGTCAGACAGATGAAGGCCGGCCAGCCCACCCCACAATTGGGTGAGATAGCGTCCTCTGTGTTCACTTCTCACCCCATGGGCCTGGCCATTCTCCTCAGCTCGGGGCAGCCCTCTGCATTCCACGACAGTGCACTCTGCCCTCACATACTGCTCGCCCTAAGTGAGAAGAAAGAGAGCAGTTGGCCCACAGACAACTACACAGAAAGATAGGGCTCATGGCTGGTGAGCACAGTGGCAGTGGTGGGAGCCTCTCCTGCCTCCATGGCAGTGATAAGGAGCAGCAAGCTGAGTAGTAAGGAGCAGTGAGCAGGTGGGCGGTAAGGAGTAAGAGGTCCTGGACTGCGAGAGGGATTTCCAACTGTTGGCTTAGGCCCATTCCCCATGGGGAACGGGACTAAGCTGGCAGGCAGACATCCCCTGAGGGGTTCAGGACTTCAAGAGGGTGGAGACCAGGCTGAGGGACCCCCCCTCCCCAGTGCATGAATTTCGTGTGCACCGGGCCTCTAGTCCTATATAATAAAAGCCCAGCAACTAAACATTGGAATGACCGGAATGACCAGAATGACTGGTCGACCAGTCACTATGATGCGCACTGACTACCAGGGGGCAGCCACTCAACGCAGGAGGATTCGGATGAGCAGTGCTCCCACAGTAGGAGCAGCCTCTCAGAAGGCCAGCCCACAGCCACTCGGCTGACAGGGATGAGTGGTGCTCCCACAGAAGACCTATCCCCACAGGCCACGCTCCCCACCAGTGCATGAATCCCGTGCACAGGGCCTCTAATTATTATTATAATTCTTTCTTGACCCAAATTAAACATTTCTTTTCATTAAAATATGATCTGCTAGAGAATGGTTATAGTTTTAAATGGTGTCATGAGTCATCCTTGGTGTTTACTGTCTCCTCATTGTCATCTATTCACAAACACACACACTTTTTTTTTTTTTTTTGCAAACAGCCATGTGAACACTTACATACATAGTTAAAGGGGCTCAGAGATTTGTGGCATACCAAAAGGACCATTCTAAGTTTATGATTACTGAACTATCATTAATTCATCTAATGCCATGCCAAACTGCTGCCCAGACTAAATGCCATTTTGGATATAAAGAACATCTCTTTACTTTTCTTGTTTATGAAGGAAACAATACAAATTAGGTGAAACTATGATCACAAATTTGGTCTGAAGAAAATGACTAGATTTATATCTCTGGTCTGCCTGGTACTTTTGTCCCTGTAATATCAAGCAGATGCTTAACTTCAGATTTAATTATGCTATAAAATGTAAATAATATCTCTACCTCAGAGTTTTCATAAGGATTTAAACAGAAAATCCTGAAAAGTGCTTAGCACAGTGCCCGCCACATATGAAGCTCTCAAAATTAACTATTATATATCTGTCAGTTCTTTTAACTCCATCAGTTTCTCCAGTATCATTTAATTCACCAGGATTTTTTTTTTATCTTCTCAAAATAAAAGTGTTTTGACTCTCAGAAATACAGCATGCAAAGCAATAATTGGTTTTGGGGGGAGAGTTGGCAAACAAATAATTTTGATGTGTCAGTGATTATCATGAAAAGACACTAACAGTTTATGTTTTATTTCTTTCTTGATTAAATATGTGATTATCACGTGGTCACAGAAGAAGTAGAACCACACCTTTTCTTAAATACATTTTATTGATTTTTTTACAGAGAACAAGGGAGAGGCATAGAGAGTTAGAAACATCGATGAGAGAGAAACATCGATCAGCTGCCTCCTGCACACCTCCTACTGGGGATGTGCCCACCACCAAGGTACATGCCCTTGACCGGAATCGAACCTGGGACCCCTCAGTCCGCAGGCCAACGCTCTATCCACTGAGCCAAACCGGTCAGGGCGAACCACACCTTTTTGTAAAAAATCTGGATTTGTGTTTGCTCCATTTCCTATTTTAAACAATATTTAGGAAGGAAGTGGCATTTCTTGTGAATTAATCCCACAGTCCTCCACTTTATACATACATAAAGACATCTGTAAATTGAAAGCACTTTATTTTTTGGACAATCACATTAGCCCTGAAAGAGGTCTGACTCCTTCAGTCTCAGAGGGATGGGGATTTAGCAGGCTCCATGTGGAAGAGGGAAGATGCCACTGCTTCTCCTCCCTGGCAAACTATTGTAGAGTCAATAGTCTTAAAAGGAGCTGGGTCTTACTGGCTCCTGTCAGAAAAGCATTTGCAAGAAGATGGCATGTGGTACAAACTCAGGGTCAGCTTCAATTGGAAAACGTGGCGATGGAATTGCATTGAGATGCTTAGCAATCTCAAAAACCAGAACTGTGGATTGTGGAGCCTCCTTTCTCAGTAGTTCATGCTGAATGCAACTAATAAAATGAGCCCACAGGGAGCAAACACATCACCTACTTCCAGAGAGAAATAAAAACTGATTCAGCTGTCATAAAATTCTTGTCAGACATGTAGACTATAATTAACATGATAGATATATATGTAAGAATTGTTATAAAAGGTGTGATTACACTGTGGATGAGTTATGTTGCTTAGCTAGTTGTGAAAAAATCAAAATTAAATTCATAACATTGCATATATTATTCGGTGCTCCATAATTTAGGTATCTAGTATTTACAAAATGTATACCCAAGAGTCAACCAAAAATATTTTCCTGTTTCATAAAAATCCAATCTTTAACTTATAAAAACTGTTTGGCAGCTGACGAGAGAAGGGGAATGAAAACAAGAGAGCAAATAAGGGTTTTCTTTCAGGATGGAGAGGTTCCATAAACTACATTTTATAGTAAGAACAACAAAGATCCTCTTGTAAGATTCTTCTTCATTAATCTCCTTGCTGACACATAGTCTGTGTAAACAGAGATGGGTTTGGGGTGTTTGTGGCAAATATTAGGCTAAATTTCACAAGGAAATAACATTGTGGCTTTTGTGTAGAAGATCTTCTTTGTTAACAGAATATTTTTATTAATTCCTGTAAATGTTTTATGACCTTTAGTGGTAAAATAATTAATTGAAAGAAAATTTTATTTAAAACCTGTAAATGAGATGCTCAGCACAAGAAATTCCCAATAAAACAGAAAGAATTTCATCTGGGTTTGCTTCACACAGACAAATTCCCCAAGCCATTCTCAGCTCAGAAGGTAGCTTGGTTCTTTTGTACTAGTAACATAAGCGGGAAGATATTCTGCCTGTATTCACCAACTCTTCACTGGTGGTCCATTGAATAATACTCAAACTTGCCCAGAGATTACAAGGCTATGCCTGAACTTTACTCTTTATTTTTCCCTAATGACACCTTATTCCACTTTCCATACCAATCATTGGTCTTCTTTGATTTTTGGAATACACCACCCACTCACTTTTGTTATGCTTTGTTTTGTTTTCATCTTCTCATATCCTGCTTTCTCTGTCTGATCTTGTTTCCTCTTTACTTGCTTGATTCATTCTCTATTTTTTGAATAAATGCAATTTTTCAGAAAGACTTCACGATGTGGCAAATATTATTAGTGCTCAACAATTTCTGGGCTTCTGTTTCTTCTTAGACATGCAAGAGATAATTCTCAGACTCTTTGCTGTTAGACAAGATCATATGACTAGTCTGGCCAATGGCATGTAAGCAGAAATGACAAGGATCACGTCCAGGCTGGAGGAGTGAACATCTCCTGTTTAATTATTCAGACTTTCTTTTATACAGTGAACTTGTTGAGATGGTAGAGCTGGAGGTCCTAAGTAGATTACTGAGACACCACAAGGAGGACTGATGTCCTAAGGGGTTGGATGAATGACCTCTGGTTTCACGTGGATGAAAAATAAACTTCTATTGTGTTAGGTCACAGAGATTTGGCACCATTACTTATGTTGCTATTTTAGTAGCCGTACCATTCATTTTATTTTCTCTAATAGAATCTGAAACACTTTTGTTAAAATTAAATATGTATGCACTTCCTTATTCAATGTCTAGAATATTGGCAAATGTGGTTAGCCAAGGGACAGATAAGAAATATTTCTGATTTTGTGGGCTACTGAACTTTGAGTAGATTTGCAAACTCCGCTGATTCCTAATGGAAAATTTGCTAGCCATTCTAGCTTCCCCATCATTTGGGGGAATGAAAGGTCATGAACATTTTTTTAGATATTATTCATTCTGAATAAATCTGCTTATAATTAGTAATAGACAATAGTTTCTTTCAAATTTACATGCCATTTTTAATCCTTGCCTATTTTAAAAGGTTTGAAAGTTCATGGTATTGGGATTGTGCAGAACAAAGACATTCAGAACATTCAACTACCATGAGTTTTAGTTTATAGAAATTTTTCTACATATGGTGTTCTGTTCCTTAAAATAAAAATAAAAAATTCCACAAAGGAGGGGGGATTCTAACCCTTGGTGAGTAAATTGTTAAATGAAGTGAGTTCTAGATGGTTTTATTTCTACTTTTAGTGCAAATAAAGGACTAGAGGCTTTATACTCTTAAAATTTGTGTTTTGCCTATCAAAAATATCTTAACTGAATACCCAGTCCTGATTTCATTACACATACATATTTTATACATGTATCCATCAAAGAGGAGAGAGTAATCTGTAATAAATACACAAAGAAAAATATTATCAGGTTCACTGGAAATAAACAAGAATTTATAAATCCATTACAGTTCTCAATCTAGGAATTCCAGATCATCTGTTGAGATCTTATCATTTGATAGGTGATACTCAGAGATTAGGAGGAGAGAACAGCAGGGTCACAATTAGACATTACACAGCTAATTACTAACATAGAGGTGAATAGAAGGCTAGTTACCTGACTCCTAAGTTAGTATTCATTCTGATCTGCCTTATAAAAGTCTGAGTCTTGTGTATTGGCATGGCAGAAACAGAGTTTATGGGAGATCAAGTCAGTTTGATAAAGATAGGTAGCACTGGAAGAGATGAAGGCTGACGGCACTCCAGCAGGTGACAAGGGATGGGGTGGAGAGAGGTAAATGAATTAAATGCTCAGGGATAAAAGACATATGGTATATATTGATGACAAACTTTCCTGCCTGACTAGAAAGTTGTTGACTGCAGACAAGAAGAAAGAAAAGTTTGGTAGGTTAGAACTTGTAATTCAGGCATGTTTGGATATAATGCAGAACTGAAAACAAACAAAAAAACCACATTGCCACAGGTTTTTAATTAAATGAGTAACATGATTAAATCACTCTACAATTAGTGTTGCATGTGCAATAATATAGTTAGAATATGGTATGAGGAGACAGTGAGAACTACTCTTAGACCCTTGTGTAAAGGGGTTGTAAAGATGTGCAAAATGAATATTGATTTACTTTTTTGGATATTCCTAGCACATTTATGATTAAGGAGAGAAATAAGAAAATTTCTTTTTTTTGGAGACATCTAATTGAGTTTTTCTCAGAAGCATACTTGTCTCTGACCAAAAAAGCAAATGCCTCTATTTCATACTTTCTTTCTCAGTTGCATGAATGAAACCTCAAGTTTTAGGAAGGGTGCAAAACCAGCTCCAAATCAGGTTCAAAGATAAGCTGGGCTTCATGCCCTCTGAGAGCAATCCATCCATGGAAGATTATTGGACATCTTGGTAGGCCTGAATTTGAACCAGGTTCCAAGGATGAAAGCTCACAGACTAATCTGCTGAGCTACCAAACCCACTGTCCTGCTGGTTTACAGAAATCCTATTAACTGAGAGATTGAAGAGAAGGAAGATAAGATAGCGCCGTGTTGGGAATCAAGCTTCAGTGGTTTTAACAGAAAAAGCACTTTTGAACCATGCTATTGTATACAGATAGGGATTGAATGCCACATGCACACTAGAGGTAGGTGTACATGTATGTCACTATGTACAATAAAATTGCACACCGTAACAGATTCTATTTTGCATGTAATGCACGGTACATAAATATGTTCAACATATTTAACATGAAAATACTTATAATAGGATTGGTATTCATGTTGAAATTCATTTTTTTATGTCAGCTCTTCTAAGACAATGACTATATGTGGTAACTATCACCAAACCCTTCTTCTATCTTGTGCTATCAGTCATACGCAACAGTTTCAGGATATATTACAATAATGAATCTGAAT
This sequence comes from Myotis myotis, assembly GCF_014108235.1. NCBI lineage: Eukaryota > Metazoa > Chordata > Mammalia > Chiroptera > Vespertilionidae > Myotis > Myotis myotis. Next base: position 10,329,526 of record NW_023416368.1, read on the forward strand.
TCTGGCTCTGAGAATACCCTTTCAGTACAACTAGAATATAGCAAGAGAGTTGTTTTAATTGCTAATCATAAAATCTGAGTTTAAATTTGCAAATAAATTGGGCAGCTAAGATCATCAAAAAGAGAATTCATCATACATCTCAGAATATGGCTGGGCCAGACTAGGGGAATTATATAACCACTAACCACACTGGTTTTGTTCTCTTATCCAGAAAACGAAGAGGCTGGATAAGACTTGGTAGCCAGTATGTATCATTTTTTTATTGTTCTAAATAATTTAAGATTCCATGATATTAAAATTTCTGGTAAATATTAAAAAAAAAACACATTAAGTGGGTAAATTCCTAAAAATAGAAAGAGCCCAGAAGCCAGGTGTCAGAAATTTGGAAGTAGAAGGTTTATTCTGTCTCTCAGGAGTTAATATGATGGATATGGGTCAGGGTTGCTCTGAGGAAATGACGACATTGCTGAGCTTTTATCATCATTTTTACATCTGTCCAGTGGTCGGCAAACTGCGGCTCGCGAGCCACGTGTGGCTCTTTGGCCCCGTGAGTGTAGCTCTTCCACAAAATACCGACTTCTGCGCATGGGCCACGAAGTTTCAATCGCACTGTATGTGAGCACCCACATGTGGTATTTTGTGGAAGAGCCACACTTAAGGGGCCAAAGAGCCGCATGTGGCTCACGAGCCGCAGTTTACCGACCACTGTGCTAGACTATATGATATTAGGACGCCCTTCTAGCATTAAAATACACCGCTCCATTATTTATCTAAATGATTAGGTTCTACATACAGTTCATTCATGAAATCAGATTAGAATTCTGGTTACTTTATGACATTGAATAGGACATCTTTTTAGAGCCTCGATTTCTTTTCCTATAAAAGGAGTAGAGTGGGGACTACTATTCACATGGCAAGGGGTGGTAGAGAGACTGTGAATTAAAGGGTGTGAATGTGCTCTGTCTTCTATAAGCACTATAAATAATAAAGTAAAACAGTCACTACAAATTAATTTGCTTATTAACAAATGATCACAGGGATATTAAGCTGTTAGCTGATTTTCAAAACTTCACTAAATTTAAAAGAGAATCATTTATGATAAATGCAGTTAGTTTAATTCTCCTAAATTTGAGGTAATTTTATTTTCAGTGTGAAATAAATTCAACATTTGTGTCAGGGAGACTTTCTTTTGCAAGGAAGATAAGATTCTTAAAAACAGTATGATTTTGAATTTTTATGGTTGGAAGCTAGCTTAGTCTATACATTTTGTAGGCAAAAAATAGCAAAAATTTTCTAACTTTTATTTCTCAACTACAGCCATAGTGAAAACAAAAATGGATTCTGAGTTGTTGTTGTTACCTTAAATGTACCACAAAAGTGATGCTTTGTACACCATTGCAGAAACTATTTTATTTATCTCTGCATTTTAATACTCATATATTAAGGATTATAGACAAGCAGCAGTGGGACATTTATCCTGAACTACTACAATGACAGAGATATAAGAAATTAGACATTACATCTCAACATTGTAAGTATGCGTTATATGTATATTCTCCCTTCTTGTGGGTATCTGTAGTCTTTGAGCACCAGGAAGGAAACATTCAAATAATAACAATAAAAATGAAAATGAGTCAAACACTGTAGAGATACTCTGCCTTAAACTCTGAATTTTCAACTACTTATAAAGAGAATGTGGGAAGAAGGGACTGTACAGATAGCCATCTCATTGGTTTTCAAGGGGCGAGTTTGATATCTCTTTTAGTCGATATATCCAGCTAGACTCAGAGTTAGCCCTTGAATCCAGACCCAGGGCTGTGGCTGTGAACCCATCCAGTCACAGGAAACTGCAAGTCCATCACAGCCTCTCATGCTCGCTCTGCTTTTGACCGCAGTGCCGCTGACCTGTCACTCAAGCTTGTTCCTGAGTTCGCATCGGGAGGCTTTCTTGCTATACGGGAGGGGTTCTCCTTCACAGAGTCCGGCCTTCTTTTAACATCTTGCTTTCAAAAGCAGGATTTCCAATATGAAGAAATATGTTACTACCTTTGAAGTTTGTGTTGTTTTATGTTTTTTTGGAATTTGGGTCCCAGGGTGGAAACTTCTGGGTTAACAGAAAATTTTATGGCAGTAATTAAAGTTATGGCAATAACCAGCATTTTAGCTCAATCTGCTCAGTTTAGGAATCTGCATAATAGAGGTAAATACTCTGGTAGGCTATTTTTAATGTTTCTAACTTATAATATTTCCTAAATTGTATACAATAAAGCAATACCCACAAGATAGTCTAAAATTTAAAAATAAGTTTTTCAGCCAAGTATAAAAGTAAAAAAAAATATATAATAATATATCTTCTCCCAATATTCCTAATGTACCCATTAATACGCTCTTATGTTATCCATGAAAGGTACCTCCTATCTTTAACCTTGCACTTCTCAAATGATTTAAACATGGGAAACTATTCTCTTATAAATTCTCTAACACCTGCCATTATGCACTATGCAATGCAAGTTTCAGAGCAGAACTAGGGAAATATTAGGCAGAAAGAGATAGTAGAGTTGCTACTCAGGCATTATGGTTCCAATAATTATTTTCTTATGAATGGGAAATACTGCCTCTGTGCTGGGTCAGTTATCTTCCCAGTATTCCTTTCCACACCTCTTCCCCACCTAAAAATTACACCATCCGTGGCCTCCTGTTGCTCATGACATAAGAGTTAAACTTCTAACATCCTATATAATAAAAGAGAAACATGTAAATTGCCTATCCCTCCGCTACACTCACCAGGTATTCAGGAGTGAGTATGCAGATTAACCCAAAAAAGATGGCGGGTTAATTTGCATACACAGACACTGGGTGGAGAGCAGAGCAGGAGAGCCGGCGGAGAGTGGAGCAGCTTGGGGAACTTGGTTCCCCAAGCCGCCAGACAGAGAGCAGAGAGGGAGAGCTGGTGGCTTGGAGGACTTGGCAGAGTGGGAGGTCATGGACGGAGACAGAGCAGGAAGGGAAAACCAAGAGCATGGGGAGCACCAGGAATTCTGGGAATAGTAGTTCTGGTGGCAGCCCCAGGACTGGAAGCAGAAGCCCAGAGCACAGGGAGCACCACGAATGCTGGGAATCATACTTCTGGAGGCAGATGGATCTCCTAGACACTAGAGCAAAGTGAGCCAGGAGTAAGTTACTGCTGCGGTGGGGGATGGAGGGAAAGCAAAGGTGAGAGACATAAGTAAAATCAGAGTGTCTAGGAAAAATTAAAGGGAAGATATCCTAAAACTTCCAGGAAATCTCCACCAATGCACCAATGAAGCAAAGAAAAAAAAATGCCTCTATTATTCTGTGAGCAACAAACCATACTGGGTTGGGGGGTCTCACACAATTCGCTCATATGATTGCAAAGACAAACAGAAACTCGCGGATTGGAGAGGGCTCCTCTGAAGGCTCCCAGATTGGAGAGGGTGCAGGTCGGGCTGAGGGACCCACCCCCAGTGCACGAATCTTCGTGCACCGGGCTCCTATTATTATATATTATTATATATTATCATATATTATTATATAAAGATTTGTGTCTTATGAAAACTTACCTTTGTATCTTATCCCCATGTCTCTCTCACCACTGAGCTACTGTCTCACAAAATGATCTACTACTCACCTATTAAACACAAAATGCTCACTGGGCATGCCATTTATTATGCATAGAAATCTCTCTTTCTTCACTTTTTCATAGGCTTCCACTAATTCTTCTAAATATAATTGAAATGTCACCACTCTCTAAAGATTTACTTTTGTACACTTAGGTACAATTACTCTTCATTATGAACTAGCATACCCTTGGACCCATCTTTGCATAGTACATTAATATAGTGCCAAAATAATCTGTTTAAATGTCCTTTTGAAAGTAAATCTAATCCAGGGTGCTAGAAGGCAGAGTTGTTCTCTCTGGATGAAGAATTATTGATTGGAAAGGGACATGCAAGAATCTTCTGGAATACTATTTTTTAAATATAGACTGTGATCACACAGCTATAAGCATAAGCAAAAATTTAAATTGTAAACTTAAGATCTGTTTAATGAATCTATTGTTATTTTTTATGTACCACAAGAGCACAATTTTAAAAAATATGTCTCTACCCTGGCCAGATTGGTTCAGTGGATAGAGCATCAGCCTGCAGACTGAAGGGTCCCTGGTTCAATTCTGGTTAAGGGCACATATCTCACTTGCAGGCTTGATCCCAGCCCTGGTCAGGACACGTGCAGGAGGCAAACAATCAATGTGTCTCTCTCACATCAATGTTTCTCTTTCTGTCTCTCCTCCTCCTTTCCATTCTCTCTAAAAATCAATGGAAAAACATCCTCAAGTGAATATTAAAAAACATGTCTCCTGCTAGATTTTGATCATTTAAGAAGATACATTTTTATTAACTTTTTAAAAATCTTCACCCAAGAAGTGAGGATATTTTTTTCATTGATTTTTAGAGAGAATGGAAGGGATAATGGACAGGGAGAGGGGGAGAGAGAGAGAGAGAGAGAGAGAGAGAGACATCAACATGAGATAGACACATCAATTGGTTGCCTCCTGCTAGAGTCCCAACTGGGGTCAGGGATTGAACCTGCAACCGAGATATGTGCTCTTAACCAGGAATCCAACCTGTGACTCTTCAGGCCACAGGCTGACACTCTAATCACTGAGCAAAACCAGTCAGAGCTTTATTCACGTTTTAATTCCCAAAGTCTATAATGGCAGCCAGCGCAACAGAGACATACATATCCCTTGAAGAATAAGTAAATGAATGAAGAAACATGCAGGCAACCCTTTACCCTGAGTGTAGCCTTAACTTGTGAAGAGAGAAATAAGCTTCAGGTAGAGGAAGACTATACTTGACTTAATTAGAGCAATCAGAAGACAAGGATGATGGTAGGTAGTTAGTCACTTTGCAGATGAGGAGAGAATGCACAGACTGACTAAGAATTCTGAATAGAACTAGAGTTTGGCAATATTTCAGCAATGTAATTTACTGAATAGCTCAGCAAATACTTGCACCCCATATGTCTTCTATTTTCCCTCACACTTAAGACATTTCCCTAAAGGCTAATAAACAATAGGTAAATCCCCCAAGAAAAATGAACACACACACACACACACACACACACACACACACACACACAATCGACTCAAATATTATTACTTAGCATTAAATACCAGCTAAAAAACAATAACAACTAGCATTAACTTCTTGCCACTGAGAATCCTACTTTTGAAACAAGTTCTACTGTTAGACAATACAAAAAACAAGAGGACATTTCAGGGGTCATATTAGTTAAAGTTTCTTGCCCATTCATTGAAATATATGAAATGTCTATTATGAGTCAGGAACTACATAAGGATCTGGGTGGGAGGATGGTGAACACACAAGATCCATAACTTCATAGGGCTTACCACACACAAAAAGGAATAAAAGTAGAAATAGCTTTCATTTATGTGTTTTTTCTCGGTGCTAACCATTTTCAGGCATTTCATCCTTGAATCAGTCATATGAGACAGGTATCATTACCTCCCACATCATAAATGAAGAAGAGGCTCAAAAGTCACTCAGGTAATACAAGTTCAACTACATTTATTTTTTTCTTTTAAATTTGTCAACTTCTGAAGAAGACGTAACATCTGTGTTTCTCAGCATCCAGTGCAGTGCTGATAACATAGTAGGGTGCCAGCTATTGATTGATTTACTGTGATGGGCTTTGACCTACCACTCTTTTCATGTTCTTTGGCAGAAGGAAAGGGAGAAATATTTATTGCCTGTCTAAGAGATATACAACCACCTTAAAGTTTAGGTTTAATCTAGCACTCTATGATTTGCCACTGTGCATTAAAGTAGTTGGCACATGGCACGGCTTAGGCAAAATCAACCAAATTTATTAACCATCTCTGCAAGATGAATATCCGGGCTTCACTCACATTCCTGCAGACCCAACTTACCATTGCACAGTGTCTATGTGCATTGCTCCTAACAACGTGTACCAGCAGCACAGAAAGGCAGCAGTACGTACGCAAGGACTGATTGCAGCAGAGTCTGAAAGTTAAGCTCCCTTTCTCCATGGTAAGACCAATTCTCAGGTGTAATTCATTCCCCATAAAACCAGGTTGAGATTAAAACCTTGCTGAAATTGCACTTTTGATGGGACTCCTCCCTTTTGATGGTAGTGTTCTTGCCATCCCTTTACTAGTTTCTTACTGGAAGTACCTCCTTGCTAAATTATTTACACATGAGGCTTCATTTCTCCCTCTTTTTGACTCTAGGAAAGCCAACTGCAGGTTTCTATTTCATAGCAGTTTAGTAGCGTATCAAATACGGTTCTTCAGAGAAGCAGAATAAATGAAAGATATATACATGAGAGAGAGAGAGATTTTTTTTTAAAAAAAATAGCTCACACTATCACACTAGCCTGGTAAGTTCAATACTATAGTATAGCCTGGCAGACTGGCTATTCAAATATGAGTTCATGTTACAGCCTTGAGTCTGAATGCATAGGGCAGGCCAGCAGGCTTGAAACTCAGGCAGGATTTCCATGTTAAAGTCTTAAGGAAGAGCTTCTTTTTCTCCAGGAAGCCCTGGTTTGTACCCTTAAGACCAACTGTTTGTATAAGGCCCACCCACATTAAGGAGTACTATAGGCCCGATGCGCGAAATGCATGCAAGGGGCTCTGAGGGCCGAGGGGGCAGCCCCAGCTGCTGCCCCAGCCCTCGCAGCAGCAGCCCCAGAAGGATAGTTGGAAGGAAGTCCAGTCTAATTAGCATATTATGCTTTTATTATTATAGATAATCTGCTTTGCATAAAGCCTAAGGATGGTAATTGTTCAATACATCTAAAAGATACCATTGCTGTGGAATCTAGATTAGTGTTCAACCAAATAGCTGGGCACCATAGCCTAGCCAAGTTGACACATGAAATGAACTGTCAGTGAAGGGAGTAAACATTTGTACTATCTTAAGAGCACTTGAAGATAAGCAAAGTGAAAAGAAGTATTGTTCTTGTGCTTTTATATTTCTATTCAAAATGTTTAATTTGCTAGGGCTCCTCTAATACACCAGATTGATCCACTGATAGGTTAAGAAGTCCAGACAGAAGTTAAAGGGTCCAAACGATGAGTTTTATTATGAGAGACAAAGAACAAACCAGTCCATGCTCTCCGTCACTCACTTCTATAATAGCATGTACCTCTCCTTCATAGCACTATTATTAATTATACTAGAGGCCCAATGCACGAAGATTCATGCAAGAATGGGCCTTCCTTCCCCTGGCTGCCGGCATCGCCTTCACTCTGGCTGAAGCCGCCTTCCCACACTGCCCAGAGGTCTGGAGTGGCTGGGGAGGTGCGGAATGCCTGCATCCTCACCATGGTGATGACGCAAGCATCCCGCCCTAGCTGCTTGGTGCCTGCATATGCAAATTAGCCCACCATCTTTGTTGGGTTAATTTTCATACTCTGATTGGCTGGAGGGCGTCATGAAGGTATGGTCAATTTTTATCTTTCTCTTTTATTAGTGTAGATTTCAATGTGGGTTATTGTTTTACAACTTTCTCATAACCAAATTAGACTGTAAGTTCCATGAGGTGAAGAGCCTGTGTTATTGTTAAATCCTCAAACAGTCTAATACATGGCCTGGTAGATGTTTATTTAATACTAGAGGCCCAGTGCACAAATTTGTGCATGGGTGGGGTCCAACCGGCCCACCCCAATTGGGCCCAATCAGGGCTTGGCCGGCTGCGGGGAGGGGCCGAGTTGGGGTTGGGGAGCCAATCGAGGTTCAGCAGCCAGGGGAGGGCCATGGGAGGTTGGCTGGCCAGCCCCACACCCAACTGGTGTAGGGGGGGGTGCAATCGGGGGTGGAACTGGCTGGGGGGAGGGACTACAGGCCGATTAGGGTGGTGGGAGCCCATGGGGTGGCCAACCTGGGGGGTCGCAGGCAGTTGGCCAGCCAGCCCTGCTCCTGATCGGGGTGAGGGGGCCAATCTGGGGTGGGGCCGGTCAGGGGGAGGGGCTGCGGGCTGATTGGGGTGGTGGGGACCCATTGGGAGGTTGGCCGGCTGGCCCCACCCCCCTGATCGGGCCAGTTCACTTGCCTCAGTGGGTGTCATAGAGACTGACTGTTCTGATCATTACAGCATTCTGGTCTGGTCACTCGCTTTTTATATATATAGAAGTGCCAATAGCATTAAGTCATCAATGTAGATATGACCTAATTTATATATAAATATATGGAAATGTACCAGCATTTATATATAACTAGGGGCTCGGTGCACGAAATTCGTGCACTGGGTGGTGGGGGGGGAGTGTCCCTCAGCCGAGCCTGCCCCCTCTCACATACTGGGAGCCCTCAGGCGTTGACCCCCATCACCCTCCAATCGCAGGATCGGCCCCTTGCCCAGGCCTGACGCCTCTGCCAGAGGTGTCAGGCCTGGGCAGGGGACCCTCATTTCCCCCCATCACTGGTTCTGCCCCCAGCCCAGGCCTGACGCCTCTGGCCCAGGCGTCAGGCCTGGGCAGGGGACCTCCAGACCCCTCCGATTGCTGGCTCTGCCCCTGGCCCAGGCCTGATACCTCTGGCCCAGGATTCAGGCCTGGGCAGGGGACCCCCCTCTCCCCCCCATCATTGGCTCCGCCCTTGCCCAGGCCTGATGCCTCGGCCAGAGGTGTCAGGCTTGGACAGGGGACCCCCATCTCCCCCCGAACACTGGCTCTGAACCCCGCCCAGGCCTGATGCCTCTGGCCCAGGAATCATGCCTGGGCAGGGGACCCCCATCTCCCTCTGATCGTTTGCTCCACCGCCCCCCCCCCGTCCCCCCCCGCCCAAGCCTGATGCCTCTGACCCAGGCTTCAGGCCTGGGCAAGGGGACCATAATATCCCCCCAATCCCCGGCTCTGCCCCCCGCCGAGGCCTGATGCCTCGGCCAGAGGAGTTGACCCTCATCACCCTCCGATCGCTGATCACCGGATCGGCCACTTGCCCAGGCCTGAGGCCTCCGGTAGAGGTGTAAGGACTGGGCAGGGGACCCCCAGCTCCCCGCGATCTCCTGCTCTGCCCCTGCCCAGGCCTAACGCTTCTGTCCGAGGCGTTAGGCCTGGGCAGGGCACCCCCAGCTCCCCGCGGTTGCAGGCTCCGCCCCTGCCCAGGCCTAACGCCTCTGTCCGAGGCGTTAGGCCTGAGCAGGGCACCCCCAGCTCCCCGCGGTTGCAGGCTCCGCCCCTGCCCAGGCCTAATGCCTCTGGCCGAGGCATTAGGCCTGGGCAGGGGACCCCCAGCTCCCCGCGATCTCCCGCTCTGCCCCTGCCCAGGCCTAACGCCTCTGGCCAAGGCATTAGGCCTGGGCAGGGGCCTCCCAGCTCCCCACGATCTCCCGCTCTGCCCCTGCCCAGGCCTAACGCCTCTGGCTGAGGCGTTAGGCCTGGGCAGCAGCAGCGGCACCGCGATCTCCCACTCTGCCCCTGCCCAGGCCTAATGCCTCTGGCCGAGGCATTAGGCCTGGGCAGGGGACCCCCAGCTCCCCGCAGTTGCAGGCTCCGCCCCTGCCCAGGCCTAACACCTCTGGCCGAGGCGTCCGGCCAGGGCAGCAGGGACCCGCAGCTGCAGCAGCCCCGTGATCACGGGCTCCGCTTTAGGCCCAGGCAAGGGACCCCTAGCTCCCGGGACTGCCAGCTTCGACCGTGCCCAGCTCCCATTGCTGGCTCCACCCCTACTTCCTGCTATCACTGGCCAGGGCGGCAAAGGCTCCCGATTCTCTGATCATGGCTGGGGGGCAGGGCAAAGGCGGCCCCAGTGCCACCTTTGCCCTGCCCCCCAGTTCTTAGCTCCCCCCTGGGTTTCCGATCACTGTCAGTGGCAGGGGGCTTCTTCCTGCTTTCTCTTTCGCCTCCCTGCATTGTGTCTACATATGCAAATTAACTGCCATCTTTGTTGGCGGTTAACCGCCATCTTAGTTGGCAGTTAATTTGCATATCACCCTGATTAGCCAATGAAAAGGGTAGCGGTCGTACGCCAATTACCATGTTTCTCTTTTATTAGTGTAGATAAGTATAATTATATAAATGTAAATAATGCATAAATATTTATCTATTTATGTATAAATATATCCAAATCCCATATTATTTCTGCACAAACATCTTTGAATGGTGTCCTGAAGAAATGTACTTATCCTTTATGCTTTTTCTGTTTGTTGTTGTTTTGTTCTTTTAATTTAAATTCTTTATTGTTTAAAGTATTACATGAGACTCCTTTTTCTTCCATTGATGTTTGTTGTTGTTTTTTTTTAATATGTTTTTATGGATTTCAGAGAGGAAGGGAGAGGGAGAGAAGAAAGAAATATCAATGATGAGAGAGAATCATTGATCTGCTGCCTCCTGCACACGCCACACTGGGGATCAAGCCTGCAACCCTGGCGTGTGCCTTGTCTGGGATTCAAACCATGACCTCCTGGTTCATGGGTCGATACGCCATGCTGGCTGGACTAGGCTTCTTCTGTTTTTATGCGTATGATACTCCTGTCATTGGAAACATGTCTTTCAGTTTGTCCCACATTGAGATTCTCCTTGTGGTCTTCATGCAAAAGTGAGGTCATACTCAACCCCTGAAATTATTTTTGCTGGAAAGTATCTCAACATCAGTTTACTGTTACTAACTTCAAACAGAAGAAAAAAAGAGAGACAGATAATCCGACGGGAACACCCGAGCAGCAGAAAATAATTGGACTCTAAACTGCTCCATCCTCCGGAGGAATTACCGTGCGCACCGCTCCTGCCCGGCCCATGCTGTGCATCCCTTGGAATCACTGCAGCAACATTTTATTGCTCATTAAACAGTTTTTAATGTGAATCCACTCTTGGCATTTCTATTTTATAGTTGTTTTCCTCACAAATCTCCCCGTGCTGCATACCTCCTTCCCCACTACGTGGTAATTTAAAAGAAATTATGTAAGCTTATTTCTCTGATTAAGAAAGCCTAATGCGCAAACACACAAAGGATCTGACCAGCGTAGCTGAGGTAGCTAATGAATCTGGCAGTTGTAGGCTCATTCCCAATAAAAACGGGCCCCACAAATCACGATGAAAAATGTGTTCTGTACCTCGGGGGCCATAATTGTGACGCATTTACAATTCATAAGCAGTGACTGCAGGGTGCTCACTCTAGTGAATCCTCAATAGACAAGTGGATATTGATGCTTGCCATGGAGAAGGCACAACAAAATCATCTGTCACAGGAAACACTCACTTGGGAAGGCTCACATGCTAATAAAATGCTGATATGTAGCAGTGGGAAGCCCAGATGCATTCTTCCACCCTAACCCTAAGTAGAGACAAAGGTAAAAGTCCGCAGTGCCCAAGCACAGCCTTGCATAGCTTGCCCCTGGTTTACTGGCTCTAAAATAGGAAAGATAAAGCATTCAGATGAAATGTCCAGAAGCTTACGTCCCAAACCTCCGTCGTACCTACCTGGACCTAAAGACAAAGGACCCGAGACATTTCTGAGCTGCCTCCATCCATGTCTTGCCTGCTTTGGTTAAAGCACAACCAGTTTATGATAAATGGCCAGGTGACTATTATTTAATAATGACTCTTAATAAACGTGTAATATACTTACAATTCTTTTAGCAGTCCAGAATAGTGTGTGTGACTGTTATACTAAAATGATTTCCAGATTGTAAAAGTAATATTTCAATTTAACTGAAGCACGTAGGGTCGAAAAACAATGACTCTAACCCACACAACCAAATCTTCGGGATGTGAAGTTTCCCCTCTGATAGCTCATGGGTGTTTGAAATGGATGCTTGGTTTGATTTAAAATATTAGCTTTTTTAAAAAACAAAAAAAAACCCATGAGATCAGGGAAAGCATATTGTTTATCCAATATAACCCTTCTGCAATATGAAGAATTACTCAGAATGATCTGAAGACTAGCGAGATGGATTAGGTGAATCCTGGATGAGTTTCTGTATCTATTTTTGTGCCCCTAAGAGCCAAATTTCCAAAAGTCACTCAGTTATCTAAACATAATACACCTGAATGTAAAACAACAACAACAAAAAACAAACAAATAAAAACATCCCCCAAAAGCCAACTGAATAGAATAAGGATGCCTGGCCAGTGTTACTCAGTGGTTGAACATCGGCCCATGAACCAGGAAGTCATGGTTTGATTCCTGGTCAGGGCACATATCCAGGTTGCAGGCTTGATCCCCAATAGGGGGCATGCAGGAGGCAGCCAATCCATGATTCTATCTCATCACTGAAGTTTTTATCTCTCTCTCCCTCTCCCTTCTTCTCTCTGAAATCAATAAAAAATAAAAATAGAATCAGCAGTTCTTCCTCTGGCCCTTAACATACCATCTTAACATCTTCTTTTGTTCTCTCTGGTCCCTCTCCATACCTTATATTTCCTTATATAAAATCATCTCAGTTTGTGATTCAAAATAATGAGCCCTCACTGCCTGGGTTTGCAATTTTAGCCAGACAAGCTTTTTAAGTTCAAGAAGCAGAATGAAAATGCATTTATAGTCTATATTACAATAAAAATGAATATCAAAAGATTTTCCTAGAGTTGTGTGACTGCTGGCATTTGTAAAAAGCCAGAGAATCTTGAAATTGGAAGAGGCAGAAATTTATTTAGTGTTTCAATTGACTCTTGATAGAGAGGGAGAGAGGGATAAAAACAAATGAGAAGTTTTGCTGCAAAGTTTTATATTTCTAATAAAAATGTTTATTTTGCCAGGACCTAGATTAATTGCAATGTTTGTGTCATGAAACAAATGGATAGCTCCTATTTAGTTATTTGTTGTGTGTTTATTTATTTTTCAGTAATCCTCACCCAAGGAGGGAAGGTAGGAGAGACAAATGGGGGAGGGAGAGATGGAGAGAGGTAGAGAGAGATTAGTTACCTCCTGCAGGAGCCCCGATTGAAGCTAGGGGGTTGGAACCTGCAACCCAGGTATATGTCCTGGAACAAGAATTGAGCCCGAGACCCTTTGGTGTGTAGGCCGACACTCCAACCAACCACTGAGCAATGAGTCAGACTGGCCAGGCCTTGTTTATTTCTAATAATGTAGTAAACCTGCATCTGTTATGAAAACTAGAGCCCTGAAGGTAATTTAAATGAACTCATGGTCTTTGATCCTGTTTCCCTGTTCCCTACCCCAACCAGAGGTAATAATGTTTCTGAATGATCATTCTCTTGGTGGGTGAGGGTGGGCAAAGTTCCTTAATACTGAGTATGCCCTAAAAATGCATTGTCTAAGCCTAGTCTCAACTCTGCAATACAGCCTGATTAAAAAAAAAAAAAAATTCCTATCAGATCACAGCACTTCCTGTTCAAAAACCACCAAAGATTTTCCACCTCACTTAGAGTAAAAGCCAATGATGTTGCTTCGTAGCTTTCAAGCCGCTCTGCAGTAAGCCCACCAACCCTCTCTAACCAATACTGTCCTTTACTCAAGGATCTCCAGCAACTCCAGCCTCCTTTCTATTCCTGGATTAAACCCAGAATGCTCTTGCTTCAGGGCCTTTGCACTTGACCTTCATTCTGTGGAGCACTCATTTCCCAGATAATCACAAAGCGGTCCCTCACCTCTTCCAGGTCCTGTCTCCAAGGTCATCTCATCAGGAAAGCCTTGCCTGATAATAGCCTTGCAGTTTCCCATCCCAGTGCTCTTCATCCACTTTGTTCTATTGTATTATCTCTACTCAATTAATTATGTGTTGGTACATAATAGATTTATTTGCTTGTTTAATGTCTATTTTCTGATGAGACTCAATGAGAACAGGAACCTTATCTGTTTTGTTTATTGCAATATATTTACAGTATTACAGGTGTCTAATAAATATTTCATTCTTGAATAGAGGATTGGTTTATTGTTATTAACCAGATTTGTCTAAGGTAGTTCTTTGTGTTTAAAATCATTAAATTACATCGTTTTAAGCATACACAGAATGTATTAAACCACAGAAGATAATTTTAAGAAATATCAAAGAGCAGGGATCATAAAGGCTCTATTATTTGAAGACAACACAATAAAATTAAAAATTAACAATAAATGACCATGGATATACCAGTGAAAGACAAATGTGCATACTTGAAAATACTCATTTAAATAAGTCTGAATTACAAAGGGAAGAAATATTCCTGAAATTTTGGAAAACTTACAAATAAAAGCACACCATGAGATGCAGCTAAAGCGGCTTACAGAAATAAACGTAGAGTCTCTAAGTGTACATGCCAGAAAAAACTCAAAATTTGAAAACTAAAGATCATAACTCAAAAAAACTGAAAACTAAGAACAAAAAAGAAATAAAAAGAAGAAACTATTCCAATGCATTTGAATGTGATTATTTTAATGGGTATATTTATGATGGACCAAAATGCAAAGAAAATAAAAGCAGAGCCAGATGTAGGAAGTATTTTCGACGTCTAGGAGAAAAGTGATTTTTGACATCTACGAAAGAACAACATCTCCAAAGAGGAGGTTAGCAATGAACCAAAAGAACTAAGTGAAAGTGGGTGATTGATTGGGTGAAGAGGTTAGAGAGAGAGAAAGATTCTCTACTTGTCACCCTTTACCTCACAACCTTGTACAAAATGTGACTGAGGGGGTGAAGGCAGACTGGTAATTTATTTTCATTTTTAAAAATTTGCTCAACACCCACCAGGAACATGAATATTTCAACCACCCCAATTCATTAAGCTTTGAAATGAGAGACCTGATGATACGTTTGGCCTTTTTTAAACTTCGAAGTTGTATTTTTCTTTTGCACGTGTGATTTAGGTTTTTGCCTGAATTTCTGTGTCTGGGATAACTTTCCAATAAAGTTTAAGAAGTCACTGATAACTCTGTTGGGTACATGGGGAGTTCATTGACTTAATTAATGAAATTACTACAGAAGTGTAGATTTGAAAGAAAGGTTACCAAATACTTGACAGGTTATTTGAATTACTGTATTTGCAAGTCCTAATATGACTAGATTTTTTTTTTAATAAAAGCAAGAAGAGAATGATTTAGGAGTTTGGGCTTAAAAAGTTTAAGATAATGTAAAATAAAATAAAAGTTGGATTAGAAAGTCCAACATCAACAATACCTTCCAGGACAGTAATTACTCCTGGATTTATCCCATACTGGCTTCTCTGCAGTACATTTTCTCATTCTTTTCCAGCCCCTAAAATTTTAAAACCCTCAGTGTTTGGGCCTGGAACCTCATTTCTTCCTATAAACTTGCTCCCTTGGCATAATTATAACCTGAACCTCTCCCCTGAATTTCAGAGTCACATACCCAACTGCCCACTTGATAGCTTGCGTATGAAATTTAATTGATATTTCAAATATGCCATATCCAAAACTTAGCTTCTGGTCTTTTCCCCTAAACCTGTTGTCCCCACAATGTTACAACCATTCAAACTTTCTAGCTATTCTTGCTGCTCCTCAATTCCTAGAGCTTTGGAGTTATTCTTGTTTTCTATCTTTCTCACACTTCCATTCAGCCCTTAGTAAAACTCTTTGTTTTTTACCTTCAAAACACATGCCTTTTCAGTCTGCCTATTGTTACTACTCTGTTCCAAGCTACCAACATCTTTTATTTAGATGATTTAATAGTCGTTCTACTGATCTTTGTGCATTTACATAGGCCTCCTAGGTCTATTCAAATTCCCAGTGTGGAAAAGCTAACGCCTAACTCATTCCTAAATGAGTAGTCCAGTGGGAGTTCCTTGAGGATAGCAATCTTTTTGATGACTTTCATCTATATGCTAACTTAATCAGTATTCACAGAATGAAATATAATAAATGAAAGAAGAGAACTGACAAGAGACTCTGGGTATAACTGATATCTTCCTTCTCTACGGCTATTTTAGTCAGTGAAGGATCCTGAGCCAGAGTCCTTTCCTCATGGAGATACATGTCCAAAGTGGCCATCCTATGTCCACTTAATTATGCTGAGTGGACTTGCTTGGAGATACAGTCGGTGAGTATCTAACTCTGATGTTTGGAAAGAACTGAGAGAACTTTCAGAAACAGCTGTGCTCTGACCTCCTTACCTGAGCAAAAGTAGGATAAACAGCAAAGACAGAGTTTATGCAATATATATTACCCGTTTTTAAATGGGAAAAAATGCCATTTAAAAATTGTGTTGGCCCAGGGATGTTCAAATGGTTTTTATTTTTTTAAAAAAATCAGAGGAGTTGTAATAACCAGTTTATGTTCATGCAGGACTTACTAAATAATTTCAAATTTTAAAATCTGGAGTGATGTCCCCACTTTAATTAACCTCTCTAAAAGTCGGTTTGCTAATCTCAGAAATGAGAGGGGTTGACTTGATAGCCATGATTCTAGGATGAGAAATATGCTGGTCTTAAGGCTCCCTAATGCTAACTTTTTTGAATTCCCTTTACCCCTCACCCCCATGCAATGTTTACACCATTCAGACTGTACACGCAGAAAGCCCAAACATTTTCAAATTCAGCAATGTTATCTTCTTGTAGCCTTCCTACTCTCTACTTCATCAAACTTCATGGGCCTGAAGGTGCTACAAAGACTTTGCTCTTCTTCTGGTAATTTAATCTTCTTTGCTCTTCTTCATAATTCAATTTTGTCAACCTTTTCTTCCAGGGAATTTAAAATTTACTTCCATAACTACTTAATAGCTGCTTCTTGTGATAAGGGGATAAGAATTTACTTTTGGGGACATGTGCTGACTTCCTCGTGGGTACCATTTAGACTGCTTACTGCTGACCTCAGGATTCTGTAACTTGGAAATATTAATGGTTCCTAAAATGAGAAGAACTCTTAACTTCTCACTGAAGATTCAACTGCAAAGTTTGTCACAATAGCTACTTGTGCAATAGATGGTACTCCTGTTTTTTCTTCTAACGAATGTGAAAATTCAACTTGAAAATTCAATTTTCAAAATGATCAACTTTTCCATTAATTATTATTATTTTTAATATATATATTGATTTCATAGAGGAAAGGAAAGGGAGAGAGAGATAGACACATCAATGGATGAGACAGAATCATTGATTGGCTGCCTCCTGCATGTCCCATACTGGAGATAGAGCCCTCAACCTGGACATGTGACCTTGACCGGATTCAAACCTGGGGATCTTCAGTCACAAGCCAATGCTCTATCCACTGAGCCAAAGAAGCTAGGGCTCCATTAATTATTTTAATTTAAATGGTGCTAAAATATTTTGTAGCTAAATATAAAACTATAGTTATTTAGCACAATTAGAGGCAATAAAAATATGAATAGATTTATGAGGGCGTACCTATTTTGTTTGACACATGTATGTGTGCTAAGTATTGAACTAATTGGTAAAGAATATACAAAAATGTATTGGGTACTGCATAAAAACATATTATGACATAAAGAGGGCTATAAGACAACTAATATGTTCTGCGGCAATAAGAAGTTCTCTCACCACGGAGAAAGGAGTAGTTCAACTGGGCCTTGGGGGGAAAGAGATTCGGTAGGCAGATATGTATGTTACAGAAGGAGGTAATTTTAGAATTAGGAATAGCATGAACAAAGTGTGAAAATAAGTTACCGTGGCTAATGTTTATACCATCTCTATTATTAATGGTAAGTGACGCTAACTGCTGTAATACGCAAACTCTGAAGGGCTTACCACAACGATGTTTATTTCCTTCCATGCCACAGTCAAGTTGGGTCACCCTGGGATCTCTGCTCCAGGCAGTCATTTACAGACCCAGCACATCCCAGTGGTAATGCCACTTGTCACTATCAGGAGCCTTGTTATGTGTCACTGGGTTCTCTACCTCCAATCACATTAGCTTATGACAAATGTATAATATTACATGGGTGACTGTGTGAGAACATATAGACGTCTTGTCTAAGTTTACCCCACCTTTCCTTGGCTTGAACTTGGGAGTGTTTTTTCACTCAGTAGCAGAGAGTCGGACTGATGTCATCAGGTGTCATTATGCTGAGGATGAGAGGAGAAGCCCAGATATAAACGAGCACAGGGTCCTCTGTCCTGGTGCATTCAGGCAGCGGGGAGATATTTAGTAGGAACACTAAGAAAAGTAGGTTCTGTTTAGACCATGGAAGGGATTTAGAATTTAATCATCAGGATAGTGAAAAAAAATGACCATTGCCTGAAAGAATAAATAAACTATTTGATCTACTTCTCTCAAGTATATCTAATGAATCCTCTTTGCTTCATTTTGGCAAGAATTTAGAGAGAGAGAGGGAGAGGGGGAGACAGAGAGAAAGAGAGAGAGAGAGAGAATTAAGCTATTTTTAGACCATCACTGAGTGTACATGCAGTGTCATAAATTTGCATGTCTAAGGCATTCATGTCATTAATCGAAAGACAGTGAAATATAAGGTGCACTGGTGTGAGGACTTGGTATTGGAAGCTAAGGTGATTTATTGTTCTGAGGTTGGTAACATTGTGAGTAGGGATTGGTGACAGAATGTGCAGCATGGAGGACTGCGATTCTACTCAAAGTGGATTCAATAATTGTGAGACCTCACATGCTCTGTTTAATTAGAAGATTCAGCTTAAAAAGAGTGTGTGTATGTGTGTGTGGAGGGGGACTTCACTTATTTGGGAAGTGCTACACATCTGTCAACAATCTTATAGCAGATTAGATACCTCGGTTTGCTATGGAAAGGGTTTCTGAAGAATGATATGGCACGGATTTAGTAACAGAAAGAGACCAATTCAACCTTTTTACAGGGCAGAACCTACTGCAAGACTTCCTGAGGGAAGGCTGGGAAGAAAGAGGAGTGACCTGAACCAGAGGAGACATGCAAAAGAAAATCTGCTGTATTTCTTTCTGTTTTCGGGAATCTTTCTTCACTCTTCATTGTAAGAGAAAGTTCATCTAGGCCAGTGGTTGGTAAACCCATTAGTCAACAGAGCCAAATATCAACAATACAACGATTGAAATTTCTTTTGAGAGCCACATTTTTTAAACTTAAACTATATAGGTAGGTACATTGTTATTAACTTAATTAGGGTACTCCTAAGCTGGCCTTTGCTAAAAACGTCCTCAGTCTGGTTGAGGTACGTTCGCTGAGGTCAATCCCTTCCAACTCTCCCATCCACACTCGTCTTGTATACTTGTTTCATTTATCTCCTTTTGTTCATCCTCTCTATATGTCCAAACCATCTCAACATACCTTTCTCAATCCTCAACACTTCATCTTCTTTCACTCCACAATGTTCCCTGAACATGTGCACCCACACATGGTATTTTGTGGAAGAGCCACACTCAAAGGGCCAAAGAGCCACATGTGGCTCGCGAGCTGCGGTTTGCCGACCACTGATCTAGGCGGTAACACTTTATTGAGTAGGCCAGACTTCTTCAGGCATATTTTTTCTCCACTAGCGATTCCAGTGTGCTCTTTTTTTCACCTGTATTAGAGTTCTCAAAAAATAATAATTCAAAAAAACAGAACCAAGAGGATGTGCACATATAGGGAAAAAAAGTTTATTTTGGAATTGCCTCACGCGACTGTGGAGCTGGAAAGCCTGAACCTGCAGTATAAGCCAGTAGGCTGGAGACCCAGAGATGAGCCAATATTGCAGTTCAAGTCCAAAGGCCATTCAGTGCTGCCCAACGCAGAATTTACTGTTGTTCCAGAGGTCAGTCTTTTTGTTCCCTTCTAGCCTTGCACAAATTGGATGAGGCCCACCCACCTGATGGAGAGCACCGATTTCCTAAAAAGTTTACTTAATAAAATGTTAATCTCACCCAAAAAGACCTCTACTGAAACATCCATAATAATGTTTGACTACATATTAAGGTTTCATGGTCCCATCAAGTTGACAAATAAAATTAACCATCACATTTCCCTTTGCCGCTATTTCCATCAATTGATAGTATACAGTTACCTTCAGTTCTCAGACCTTCTAATTTTTAGGTGGCGAAATATCCAGTCCAATTTCACATTCTTCCTCCCCAAACTTCAGTCCGACGAACCACAGCAAGGAAGTGAGAAAAGTAGGACCTGAGCTGTCCTTTTATTTTCCTAATTTCCCACTCTGCCAGGCCTTTTTAGGAATCTCCCTTCCATCCCTTCCTTACACTTGTTACATTCCCATCTACCCCTGCAGAAGTTGTGCTAAGTTATCTAGCACCTGCATTTAGAGTAAGTCTGTGGGGGCCTTGCTACTTATCTTCTGCTTTTCAATTTTAGCCTAAAACTTGCGGTACATGTCTAGCTGTCACTTCAAATACTGTTACATATATATATCACTACACAGTTATACATGCATCTGTGCGCGCACACACACATACACACACCCTGGATTCTAGAACTCTAGAAGGAATACACAGGAGATCCAACCTACGTCTTCTTTGGAGTAGTAAGTGATGCATAAATAACTTGAAGAAGAAAACAACTGAGTCTTTGACAAGTGAATCCATACCATTAATACGACCCCATCTTGGATAAATCCCAATTACAGCATTATTTCACACCAGCCAGAAATGATTAAACACTATGTAACTCATAAAATTTATTTTAATGCAACAACCCAGTCGTTCCATCAGGTCGTATTTCTATCACACCTCTCATATAATTTTATAATGTTATTACATCACCATTTCTATAGGAAAGGAATGATAAATTAAAGCTAGGGACAATGGTATGAATCGTGCTGCATAAATAATAATTCTGTCCAATAGTCAAAGGCTATAGTTTAGGTAGATTTAGAATATTTTGCATATCTGACGCTTTGACATGGATGGCTAATAGCGTCTATTAATTCAAAGGTAGATTGACACATGCTCAGTTCAGAAGGTCATGGTGATGGCTGGACTCAGAAAGACTGTCTTATGCTCCTAGCTCCCCTTTGGTGCCATGTTCCTCTCCTTGCCACTTTTATTATCAGCTTTCTTCCTGCACAGGGAAGATGCATTTTCTCTAAGATAATGATCCTCATGTGGGCATCTGCTTTATTCTCTTACTGTTAAATTTATTAATATAGCATGTATTAGGTTTTACATGGATTCAAAAATTATTTTTAAAAATAAAAATATCTACATCCATTGCATAAAATTTGGTATCATAAATTTAGACTTTTTAAAGTTTATAGTTACAAGGTAAATATTAGACTAGAAAGTTATAAAGTGATCCTTACCCCATTTCTTAGGCCTTCCCCTCAAAGGTGATCACTTCTAAAAGGAAGTATATGCATTAATTCAGAATATTGATTGTGAAGCTGATCTTCTTGAATTTGCATCTTAGCTCTTTTGCTTATTCCCTATATATATTCTAGAGCACTTTACTTATTCTCAGTGCTACAGTTTGTTGATGTGTAAAATCAGAGTGAGAATATAACCTACTACATGGAATGTAATGAAGATTAAATGAATATTATATGAAAACAATTAGAACAATGTCTGAAAAATACTGAATTCTTAGGAAAGTTTATTTTTACATATGGTTCTAATGAAATATTTCTGTGTGTCTATCTATGAAAATGATTATGAATATTGCAGTGTAGTTATCCTTTTATAATTTATACAAGATTTATACAGGTGTCAACCTACTATATACATTGTTCTGCACTTTATATTTTCCATTTAATAATATGTCTTAAAAAGTTTTACATATCAGTTCAAAAAAATCTACCTTAATCTTTTTCACAGATGCAAGGGCATTCTAATATATGGAACTATGACCACATTGCATTTTGACAGCCCCTCACTGATATACATTTAAATTGCTTCCATTTTTTTTAATATTATGAACAATGCTTTAGTCAACATACTTGTACAAATAGCTTCCTGCACTTTGGGAAATATTTCTACAAGGTAAATTTTTAGCTGTGTAATTGCAAGGTCAAAAGATATTCTCATAAATTTTTATAGATTAAAAAAGTAAGTCCCAGTAGGTTATCACATGTATTACATTCCCAAAAATCCATATGAAAAATATATAGCTCACATGAAAGAAATGTTAAAATTCTACCAGAGGACACAAGAGAAGACAGAAAAACATACCTTATTTCTTGGTAGAAAGATTTAACAATGCACAGTTAACATTTCCTATAAAATATTTTATATTCAATGAATATCCTAGTTAAAACATCAACCAACATTTTGTGGTAACAGAACAAAATGATGTTATAATATATTTTAATTTAAAATATTAAAATTACGTAGAAATAATATTTTTTAAAATGAAAAAGTAGAAAGAAAAAAACATAAGTGGCAAGTAGTGAAGGTCAACCTGCTGTGAATTAACTGCATTAAGAGGCTGAAATACTTGCTATAAGACAGCAAGTTGGTACTGGAGGGGAAGAGACATAGAAGGGAATCAAGTTCACAGTATAGGAGTAAACATATCAGAACTAAATATATGAGTATTTAGCAAATAATGAGCATAGGACTGCAAATAGATGGCAATGTTGGATTAAAAAAAATGAATTGCTTCCAATGCTAACTATTTGGATATAATGAAGCTGAATCATTCATTTATTGCATGAAAATAATCTTGGGTGTACCAATCTAAATACAAAAGCAAGAAATCACCGAGCAACAGAAGAAAATATGTCCATATTCATTGACATGACTAAAGAAGGTAAGGCTATGAAAGGATAAGGGAAATATTTTACCATACATAAATTAGAAATTGATGTAGAGTGAAAAACAATAGCCATGGCCCTGAAAAAGCAGACATGTGTAAATCCAAAAGGGAGCAATAAACTGGTGTTTTATTTTAAATCAGAGGAAGGCATAACTTAATCCTAGACTATGCAATTCTAATTCTGAAAGTCGGATGGGGTAGAAGAAACATATTTATGTATTGTGTAGACAACATAAGGCCACCATATAAGTCTTGGCTTCCTGGTCACATCCTGTTATAGCAGGCTTCTATAACTGGTATAATTTTGTATGTGTCTTAATTCTTATGCCTCCCCTTCCAGGAACTGGGAACATTTAGCATTCTTGCTCCAACCATTCAAATTTAAGGATTACTAAGCCTAACTACCTAACCTAATGCATTCTGGGTCAGTTAGGACCATTTTCATAAGTTTCCATTTAACTGGCTTCCTAGATGTATGACAAACACCATTTGCACTTTTAATGATAAAAGACAGCCTCCTGATTGCAGAACACTACTACTCTTAATATGTTTTTATTGATATTTAGAGAGAGATGAGGTTTCGGGAGAAGGGAGAAAGAGACATCGATGTGAGAGAGAAACACTGATCGGCTGTCTCCTGCACGCCACCTACTGGGGTTCAAGTCCGCAACCCTGGCATGTACCCTGACCAGGAATCCAACAGGTGACCTCTCTCCGACCACTCAATGCCCAACAATTGAGCCACACCGGCCGGGCAGAGCACTACTACTTTTTTGCTGCCAGGTCAACGCATTTGAGCATAAATGATGGCCCTAAAGACCATCAAAGTAAAAGACCTCGGCCCTGTGTCTGAGAGCTCAGTTCAAAATGGACAGATCATTATAAATATCAAACCAAGGACAAGACATTTCTTCTTTGGGTCCTACCTGAAGAAAATTTACTGAAGTAAATAAAACATATTTTTTTTAAAAGAACATCATCATGTTACTTCTAACATGAGAGGTGAGATCAGAAATAAATGTTCTTTAGATTAAATCTTTAAGCGTTAGCCTTATTTTTATTATTCTGATTTTATAGCCACCTTATGCAGAGCCTGCAGGAGTCTAAAGGCTGAATCAGCTTTTGGGGAATGGATACATCAAACCGCGATGCTCTCAGTGGGCAGATCATTTGAAGCCAGCGCTGCCAGAGGAGTCACTGGTCTTTTTAGAAACGTTTGCATTTTAGAAAACTGTTTTCCCACCTGACCACCATAAATTGTAAAGTCTTCAAAACCTACGCCTGACAGAAAAAAATAAAAAAGCCGTTATGTGTTTTTGAGGTCTTTCTTTTGTATGCTGGGAGGGCAGGGGAGTATGTATTAAAAAAAACCCACATAATTTGTAAAGAAAGATAACTGTTTTCAACCTAAATATATAGCAAGGTGTAAAGAAGAATGATTATTTTATGGTGAACAAATGAAGACATTTTATATTCTGGTTTCATTTTGCAAAATATATTGGTTTAAATGGTTTATGTTCTTCCCAGTGCCAACAGTTTTAATAATTATTTAAAGAAATAAAATCAACAGGCAAAGATGACAGTCTTTGATGTGGATTGTGTCACTTTCTGTGCTCACAAGGCAGCAGGTTGAAGCCATCAACAGCGATCCCTCTCCGCTTTACTGCAGGCTGACTGAGAGCCACCACTGCTCTAACATGCCTCGTCTGTGGTCAATCCTCATCCAAACCTGTGAGGCTGGCGTTACCATTATCCGCATTTTACCATTTAAAGAGCAGAGACCCACAGAAGACAAAGAACAAGCCCGATGTTGCGATTAGTAAGTGGCAAAACCCTAATTCTAAACCAGCTCTCTCCTTCTAAACCCTGAGCATTCCTAAACACTGTCTGTCTTGTGTCTGCAACATCCACTATGTATTCGTTCTTACCATGAATTCTTATTCCTTAAAAACTATTTTAATGCCCCAAAACTCTCCTGTAACCTTTTAACCTTCAAGCTGAAATTTCTTTCAGAATCTCTGCCAGTTACATCGTTTGGTATATCTACAATTGTAAAAATAACAGGTTCCATTTCAACTTGCGTTTTACTTCTCAGCAACTGTCTAGGACTATTTTTACCTGTTCCTTTCCTTTGGAACTGTGGATGTGAGAGGGCACTGACATGTTATTTTGTAACTACAGGAGCATCCATTATGGTACATGTAATCTGTTCAGTGTCTGTGCACTGACCTCCCTTGCTTGGTTATGGCAAAATTCATGATACAGACCTTCACCAAGACAGGGAGGACCTGGAGGAGGCACACTCACACCCTATGCCAGTTTCAAAAGCCCTACAGGAAGAACTCTTTGGTTGTGGCAAAGCTCTGTGCTTGTAACAGTTCTTCTCCGTAACTTCCTCTTCCACTTCAGAGAGATTTTACTCCTTTGTCTCTGGGCGTCTAAACATGGCTTGCCATGGCTGTGTACCAGATTGCATTTTTCTTCTTTTACCTGAATATTTTTGGCTGATGAAACAACTGGTTGACATTTTCTTTATGGTTGCCAGTAGCATGATAAAAACATTATCAAGATGGGGGGGAAAGCCAAAGAATGTCAGCCTTCTTACATGACATTCTGGTTGGCAGACACGTTAATTTTTCACTCCTATGTCAACAACAGTACCTAAAACGATAATGGTGTTCTGTCTGTTACAAATAATTTGTCCAAGGAGGATACCTAGCTGGGTGGTCAAATACTGGTTGCATTTTACAGCAGAGCATTTTAAGGTTAAAGTATTTTGATTGCTTTAGTGTAGTTGTATCTAATGACCTTGCTATTTTACATCTTGATCAGTACTAATCCATTGTGCTTAGAGAGGATCTAAATTCTGTGCCCTGGAGTGGGAAACTGTTGTTTATGAATACTTTTATTTGGAATGGATGTCTTCTCTGTCCTTTCCCTCCCTTTCTTTTTTCTTTTTCTTTTGTCTTTTCCTGCCCCTTCACCTTTCTTTAACCGATGCCCAACCCCAGCCCAACTCACCAAAAAGAAAACCTAAACATCAGATTCTGGCTCTACCTCTTGATGGCTATGTGCTCTTAGGAAAATTCCTTAACCTCATAAAGCTTTGGTTACCTTTTTTTGTAAAGTCTAGATAAGGTTGTATTTATAATCCTAAAATGCATTTATGGTATTTCCCCCTTCACATTTTAACATTACAGAAAGTATGGTTTGTCTTAGAACTTATTGGACATTTAGTGTGAACATACTTTTTTAAAAATTACATTTTTATTGATTTCAGAGAGAGAGAAAAGGAAAGGGAGGGAGAGAGACATCAATCAGCTGCCTCCTGCACACCACATACTGGGGATTGAGCACACAACCCCGGCATGTGCCCTGACCGGCATCCAACTGGCGACCTTTCGGTGCCTGGGAAGATGCTCAACCAATTGTGCCCTACCGGCCAAGGTAAACATATTTTTTATCTCATACATTTCAACAGCAATAACGTTAAATTGATAACTGCCATTAAAAGTAAATAAAACAGTGTAAAGAAGTGCTGACAGTGTGGCTGGAGCTATTATTGTAGATTAGATAATCTGGGAATACCTCCCTAAGTAGGGGCCAAAGGAGAACAGAGGGAGAGGAGATCTGGGGAAAAATCTCAGTCTCAAATAGGATTTCTTAACCTCAGTACTTCTGACATCTAGGGGTAGATAATTCCTTGTTCTGTGGGGCTATTCTAGGCACTATAATGTGTTGAGAAGCAATCCTGGCCTCTACCTAGTTGTAACCACTGAAAATGTTGGCAGAAATGGCCAAGGTGGAAAAAATCACCACAGTTGAGAATCTCAGGTTCTGGGCGGAGGGAATAGTGAATGCCAAGGCCTTGCGGCAATAATGAGCTTGGCATGTTCAAGAAAGGAGGTGAGAGTAGAAATAGTAGGGGAAGGAGATAGGCTATGGGGGCAGGACCACAACTGCTCATGGAGTTTTGTGGGCCAAAATAAAGATGTTGGATTTTACTCTGAACTGAGGAAAAGCAATTGTTGGTTTTGAGAAGCAAGACTTTGATTTAGTTTATTTCTCCCTCCATCTGTCTCTTCTCACTCTTTTCTATCAACCTATCCAGCCCTCATTATCAAAGTAATATCTTACCATTAATCAATCATACACAAAATTAAGCATTTAATTCACCCAAATCCCGAAGGGATTCTTTTTCATAATAAAATATCATAGTGAGGACCAGGAAATAGCTAGACCTCCGGAGCTGTGTGATGATGGTACTTCATGAATTTGACGTGGGGATGTGCGTAGTTTAGCGAAAGAAGCAGATGGGGATAGAGAAATGCTGGTGAGATAACTCTCTGGGAAAGAAAAAGCTTTTTAGCAGATGTTTGTTTATGAGTGGGAAGATTTAGGGAACGGATAAGTATGGGCTCTTTGTGATATGCAATATGAGCCTCTGAGCTGCCTTTTAAAGGAAATACACAGTAAAGATCTATACCCATGGGATCTTGTATTTAGCTAGCTTTCATTTTTATCTACCAAGGAGCAGACAGATCTCAAAGCAGAATGGCTATATTGCAATTGTCTATTGATCGATCAATCTATGTATCTATCCATGTATCTCATCGGTTATTTTTCTTGATAGTAATAGCAGTGCAAAGAGAGCCTTGAACATTTTAGCAAGTGAAATATGACCCTACACTGTAATTGTAATAAAAATGCATTTTACTCTGTATTTTTAATTACCCTAGTGTAAATTTCTTACATGTGAATATATTATTGAAGTGCTGATTAAGTTGTTTTTATCTTTATATTCAACTTTCCTATAAGAAACTATCAATTCTCCAGCCTGGCTACACAATGGAATTGCCTGGAAAATTTAAATATTTGGGGTTATGGCCCCAGAAAGTTTTACATAATTGGTGTGTGCTGTGTTCTGGGCATCGTGTTATTTTTAAAAGGTTTCAGGTGGTTTGATGTACAACCTAATATAAGAACCACTGGATTAAGCCTTGTAGCACAAGGCCTAGAATGTTACAAAGGCTCAATAAAAGTCTGGCAAATGAATCAACATAATGATTCTTAAACTTTTCAGGAGGAATACCAACACCTTGCTTGTTATTCTCCAAATACTCTACATTAAATAGAAGTTACATGAAAACATTATGAATCCTAAAGAAGATATATATATATATATATATATATATATATATATATATATATATATCCTATCTAATAAAAGAGAAACATGGTAATTAGCGTACATCCGCTACCCTTCCCATTGGCTAATCAGGATGATATGCAAATTAACTGCCAGCCAAGATGGAGGCCGGCAGCCAGGCAGCTTGAAACTAACATAAGGCTTGCTTGCTTCAGTGATGGAGGAAACCAACGTTCCCCACCTGCCTTGCCGGCCTCTGAGCTTGCAGTTTGAAACATAGTTACAAATATAGAAGCTAAACAAAACCCCAGAAACCTGCTTTCAGCGAGCTGGGATCTCAGAGCTAGAGTTGATACAGTGTTTCGATTATAGAACACAAACAAACCAGATACCTGCTTTCAGAAGCAGAGGCCTCAGAGCTGGAGTCAGAGCTAAAGCTGGCCCAGAATAAAAAAAAAAAGAAAAAAAGGAGCAGTTGGGAGCTTCAGTCACCCGCCAGCCTGAAAACAGCCCTCATCCCCTCACCCAGACTGGCCAGGCACCCCAGTGGGGACCCCCACCCTGAAGGGTGTGTGACCAGCTGCAAACAGCCATCATCCCCTCACCCAGGCTGGCCAGGCACTCCAGTGAGGTCCCAACCCTGAAGAGTGTGTGACCAGCTGCAAACAGCCATAATCCCCTTATCCAGGCTGGCCAGGCACCCCAGTGGGACCCCCACCCTGATCCAGGACACCCTTCAGGGCAAACCAGCCGGCCCCCACCCATGGACCAGGCCTCTGTCCTATATAGTAAAAGGGTAATATGCCTCCCAGCACCAGGATCAGCGGAGCCGCGAGGCCTCCTGGCACCGGGATCAGCGTGACAGGGGGCACCTCCCAAACCCCCTGATCGCCCTGAAGCTGTGTGTGTGACAGGGGGCAGGGCCACAACCTCCCTATCCGCCCTGCTCTGTTCATGACAGGGGAAGGTGCCCCAACCCCCTGATCAGCCCTGCTCTGTGCCTGATAGGGGGGAGCTCCCCAACCCCCTGATCACCCTGAGGCTCTGTGTGTGACAGGGGGCGGGGCCACAACCTCCCTATCTGCCCTGCTCTCTTCATGACAGGAGAAGGCACCCCAACCCCCTGATCAGCCCTGCTCTGTGCCTGATAGGGGGTAGCTCCCCAACCCCCTGATTACCCTGCGGCTCTGTGTGTGACAGGGTGCGGTGGCCCAACCCCCCTACGGGCCCTGCTCTGCCCTGAGTGTGAGAGTGGCGGCGCCCCAACCCCTGATCGGCCCTGCTCTGTGGGTGATAGAGGGCCGCACCCCAACCCTCCCCCCCCCCACGGGCCCTGCTCTGTGTGTGATGGGGTAGAGCCATAACCTCCCCATCGGCCCTGCCCTGAGTGTGACAGTGGCAGCGCCCCAACCCCCTGATCGGCCCTGCTCTGTGGGTGATAGAGGGTGGCCCCCCAACCCTCTGATCCGCCCTGCTCTGTGTGTGACAGGGGGCGTGCCCCAACTCCCCTATCGGCCCTACTCTGTGAGTGACCGGGTAAGGACCCCCAACCCCCCTGATGGGCCCTGCTCTGTGCATGACAGGGGGTGGTGCTGCAACCTCCCCAGCGACCCTGCCTTGAGAGTGACAGGGGGCAGTGCCCCAATCCCCCAATTGTCGCTACCCTGAGCTTGACTGTGGGTGGCATCACAACCTCCCAATCTGCCCTTCTCTGTGTATGACAGGGGGTAGCGCCCCAACTCCCCAATCGGCCCTGCTCTGAGCCCGACCAGGGGCTGCACCTAGGGATTGGGCCTGCCCTCTGCCACCCGGAGCAGGCCTAAGCCAGCCGGGCATTATCTCCCGAGGGGTCCCAGACTGTGACAGGGCACAGGCCAGGCTGAGGGACTCCCCCTCCCCCCCCAAGTGAACAAATTTTTGTGCACCGGGCCTCTAGTATATATATATATACTTCATTCCTTATAAAATAATTTCAATAAAACACACAAGCTATTTTCAGTTTCAGCAATTTTTTTTAATTTTTATTTATGTATTTTTATCTCAGAGAGAAAGGGAGAGAGAAAGAAAGACAGAAACATCAATGATGAGAGAGAATCATTGATTGGCTGCGTCCTGAATGCCCCCCACTGGGGATTGAGCCAGCAACCCAGGCATATGCTCTTGACTGGAATCGAACCTGGGACCCTTCAGTCCACGGGCTGATGCTCTACCCACTGAGTCAAACCAGCCAGGGAGTTTCAGCAATATTTAAATCAAGGCTCCTTTAACAATATACCATAACACTACCTATATTATATCTGCACGTGGAAAATCAGTTTCACATGGAAAATTTTATTCAGAGGAACAATGTAGTATTGCTATGGTGTAAGTCTTTAAACAGTTTTCAATTTAGGAAGCTTCAGAATAAGGTGTTGGCTGGTTTGGGCTGTTAAAATAATGACACTGCATCATTGCAATAGTCTGACTATTATAATAAGCCTATTGATATTTCTTAATAATTGAACTGAAAGTTACAATAATGTGACTAATAACACTATTACAAAGACTTAGAATTGCTGATTACTTGAGTCTCTAAACAGATTTCACAGGAGCAGCACCAAGTTCACCACAAATGCAGCCAACTGGGATTGGAATTCTTCAACAACAGTTGAATGCAAACTAGCCATTGGTTTCTTGGCCAATCTGATTTAGGTATGATTCATAATACATAGAATAATGGGTTTTCTCACTTCATATCCTTTTCCAAGTCTCTTTTCTTGCTAAAAAACAAAATATTTCCAGAAATATGTCCAATATCTATTAGCAAATTTGGAAAAAAGAACAAGAGGTAGAATATGTATAATATTCCACTTTTATTGATGAATATATAGATAAATGATGCACTACAAAATAACGATTATCAGAAACTACTTCAGGGTTGTAGGATTCTGAAGAAATCAAAATTATTATTTTTATCTGAATTTATTAGTTTTTTCACATGTACAGATAATTTTTACAATTGAGGTGTAATGAAGATATGAAAATCAAATTTAGATACTACATGCTAACAAATAGTGCCCCTTTTCAACACGTGCTGTATTACCAGTGTATTCTGGCAAAATGTGAAATGTAAACATACAAAACAAAACAAATCAAACAGAAAAAACTTCACACGTTCTTAATGTCAATCTGTTCTGCCAGGGAGTGTCCAGCTACTGCTGCCTCAGTTAAAAGTAGCGAGACATTTTAAAATTAAATATATATAATTATATACTAGAGGTCCACGGCACAAAAAATTGTGCACTCAGGGGGGTCCCTCAGCCCAGCCTATGACCTCTTGCAGTCTGGGACCCCTCAGAGGATGTCCACCTGATGGCTTAGGCGTGCTCCCTGGGGGATCAGGCCCAAGCTGGCAGTCAGACATCCCTCTGGCATCCCTCTGGCACCTCAGGGGATGTCCACTTACCATGAGGGAGCAGACCTAAGCTGCAGTCAGACATCCTTAGTGCTGCTGAAGAGGCAGGAGAGGCTCCCGCCTCCACCGCTGTACTGGCAGCCAACAGCCTGGTTTGTGGCTGAGCAGAGCTCCCCCTGTGGGAGAGCACTAACCACCAGGGGACAGCTCCTGCATTGAGCATCTGTCCCCTGGTGGTCAGTGTGTGTCATAGTGACCAGTCATTCCCAGTCGTTCTGCTGTTAGGGTCAATTTGCATATTACCCTTTTATTATATAGGATAGAGGCCTGGTGCATGGGTGGGAGCTGGCTGGTTTGCCCTGAAGGGTGTCCCAGATCAGGGTGGGAGTCCGCTTGGGTGCTTGGCCAGCCTGGGTGAGAGGCTGATGGCTGTTTGCAGCTGGTCACACCCCCTTCAGGGTGGGGGTCCCCATTGGGGTGCCTGGCCAGCCTGGGTGAGGGGCTGATGGCTATTTGCAGGTTGGTCAAGCCCCCACAAGTGGGGACCCTCATCCCATGGAGGTTTGGCCAGCCTGGGTGAGGGGCTGATGGCTGTTTTCAGGCTGGCCACACCCCCTTTAGAGTGGGGGGTCCCCACTGGAGTGCCTGGCCAGTCTGGGTGAGGGTCTGAGGGCCGTTTTCAGGCTGGCCAAGCACCCCGGCGACGTAAGCTCCCAGCCTCTCCTGTTTTTCTTTTTTCTTTTTTTATTCTAGGATTTATTTACCTTCTATAATTGAATTTGTAGCCTTGAGTGGAGCTCAGAGCCAGCCAGGGCGGGTGGGAAGGTTGGCTTCCTCCATCACCAGGGGCAACCCAAGCCTCCTGCTCGCTCCAGCTCCGTGGCCATGGCCAGCTGAAAGCAGGTATCTGGGGTTTATTTGTCTTATATAATTGAAACTTTGTTGCCTTGAGTGGAGCTCAGAGCCGGCCGCCATAGGCGGGAAGCTTGGCTTCCTCCATCACTGGGCAACCAAGCCTCCTGCTTCCTCCAGCTCTGTGGCTGCCGGCCGCCATCTTGGTTGGGTTAATTTGCATATAGTTGCTCTGATTGGCTGGTGGGCGTGGCTTGAGGCATAGTGAAGGTCCAGTCAATTTGCATGTTTGTCTTTTATTAGTGTGTGTGTGTGTGTGTGTGTGTGTGTGTATATATATATATATATATATATATATATACACATATCTATCTATCTATCTATCTGAGGGTGAAGGGAAAGATTCCTGCTGAAGTATATCCTTTTAAAAATGGATCCTGAATATGTTGTTATTGAAAGAGGTATCTTTCTGGCAATTATATATACTTGCTTTTCACCCCCAAGGAAATAGCTACACTATTAACCTGCAATATCATGCAACACACCCTGTCTCTTTTCATTTTTTTTAATGTATTTTAATATAACTGTATGTCATCATTTAGCCTTCACCATTTTCTTTAATGCATCCTCAGAAAAAGAAAGAGTGTGACTATGAATGCTTTAAAAAAAAAAGTTCCAGGCTTTCAGACTCTCCATTTTGCCCATAATTTTTGGCAACAAAAAGAGATAAAAATTGTTCATCTATAATCACATCATTTTTAATGTCACAGACTTTCTATGCCATTTTTTTCTGCTGGCTAATTACTTATTCACATTTCCATCATTACCTTCTCTGATCACCTCTGCTAATTTCCTATTCAAATCTCTGTTTCATACATTCACCTACTCATCTGTTGTTCATCTTTCCTTGAGTACTTGTCCTTATTATCCCCTTGCATTTTGGTTCTGTATAGCACTTTTTGTTTCTGTTATGTAAGTGGTATTTATCATGTGCAGACATATTTATCAAAATGTACTGTCCATAAAAGAAACACCAGTTCATTTTGCTGCCAGGGGGGACACACTTTAAGAGACATTTATACATTTCCTTATAATATGAAATACAATTTCATGAGTTTTTTTTCTTGGCTCAACCCAATTGTCATT
The DNA here is from genome assembly GCF_014108235.1 of Myotis myotis. Lineage (NCBI taxonomy): Eukaryota > Metazoa > Chordata > Mammalia > Chiroptera > Vespertilionidae > Myotis > Myotis myotis. The sequence goes on from NW_023416368.1 coordinate 10,362,666, forward strand.
TCCATTATGACAAGAAGTGTACCTTAGAAGTCTTAGCTTCTTTTCAGTGCCCTGGCAACATCCTTCGCCCACTGTAGGTGTTCAATAAATATTTGATTCACTGGTAACATATCCACTTTGTAAACACATAGCTAGAGAATAAAGTGTTTTATTATCCATCAAGAGACTGGGAGTGGGAGAGCCTCCTCTGTTGATGAGCATTATGAATTTTGAGATAGAATAGGAAGAAAACAAGCCTTGTGGGGTCAGACAACAATCTAGTTACAAGATACTGAAAAAGCACCCACATTTATGGTGCTTCCATGTATGAAGTAGATACTCTCCACCTGACCTGACTCAGTTCAGGAGGCAGGATTTGAGGATATTCTGAATTTCTTTCCTATTCCTGGATATTAGTCTCTACAGAATTTTTTTTTTTATGTAATAGGAACGCATTAGACTACTTATATGCAATTGGCAATTGTGCTTCATCGTTATCCTGCCCGTATGTACTAGTGGAATATTTTCTCCCTGAAATAGGCAGTGTGCCAAGAAAGCAGTCTAATAAATCTGCAGGCAAGATGCCATTGAACTGAAGATAAAGAATCCTTTAATGATCTTAATCAAGAGAGCTTATCTGTGATGCTCACAGAACTTTTGATGCAAAGCCCATAATTGAAATCTGAGGATGTGACGAGTGGGGAATGTTCCTGTCCTGATTAAGCCGGCAGCCAATATGGCAAGCACACCAGTCTTCTAGATTCCACGTTGAGCTTGTACCTCAAGAGATAATGTGCCTGCTCTAGAACAGGGCAGAAAGGAAAGTGGCATAGAGCTAGGCTGCAGGTATTTGGGCACTTTATAGAAAACCAGAGGCCTGATGCACGAAATTCATGCAAGAGTAGGCCTTCCTTCCCCAGTCTGCCGGCACCAGCTTCCCTCTGGTACCTGGGACCCAGGCTTCCCTTGCAGCCCCAGCTTCATCCGGAAGGTCATCCAGAAGGACTTCTGGTCTAATTAGCATATTATGCTTTTATTATTATAGATGGTAATTTTTGTATTATACATGATATGCATTAATATTAGATGCATTGTCTGTGTCTCAATTGAGAACAATGTATATGTATTACCTCTAATCTTCAACAACAAAGCTGTGTTGGACATTAAATGTGTTTTATACTTTAACAATCTGAGGCTCAATGTGATTAAGTATATTGATCAAATTCATGCAGCTTTACCAACAACAGAGTTAAAATCAAACCCTAGATCCTATGATGATTTATTCTCTCATGACTGTTTTGTCTGAATTTGGTGAGATGTTTTAGTGAAATGAATAATTCCTGTATTTTATTGCTTTAGAAATTGGAATGGATAAACGATTTCATATGTTATATAATGTTAATCCCTTACAGGTTTGTAGCACTTTGTTTGCAATTAAGTTTGCATATTTTATCCTATTTGATTATTATAACAAGATGGGATATGATATGTGGAGTAGAGATATTATTTATAAATATGCGAAAATTAAGGTTTGGAGAGGCCACGCCATTGGCTTTAAGTCCTAGAGCGTATCAGCAGACTAACACTGTTTTAGTTTTCTATTATTGTGTAACAAATTACCATAAATGTAGTGGATAAAACCAATACATGTATTAGCTCACAGTTGGAGTTCAGACTGACTGGGTCAGAGACTCACAGGGCTAAAATCAAGGTGCAAGCAGGGCTTCCTTTATGTATGGACTGGGAAGGAATCTGCTATGAGCTGCCCTTGGCCAAATTGTAGAACTAAGGTTCATTTCCTTGCTGCCTGTCACCCTACAGCTCTCACAGCTTCTAGACACTCCCTGCATTTCTTACCACATGGCCCTCTCCACCTTCAAGCCAGCGACTGAGTACTTGTCCCATCCCATCCACCTTGAGCTTCCAATCTCTCACTTGATCTCTGATCTCTAGACACAGATTGAAAGGATTTATGTGATGCGGTCAGGCCCTCTTGGATAATTTTTCTTTCTTAAAATCAACCATGCTATATAATAAAACCCAATCACTGGAGTAAAATACATCATATTTACAGTCCCTGCGATTATTTATAGGGGGCAGGACGAGAGGGGGCCATCTGGAACTCTGTCTATAACAATAAGTACTAATACCAGATCTTGTTGGTAACATTAGCATTGTGCCTCTGCCATTGGCTAACCTCACGAGAGGTTTAAACACCTTTAGGCCATTGCCATCAATGGTGGCCATAATGCTTCCTCTAGTCAAAGAGCATGACCTGAAGTCGCACATTACTACTTGACAGTAGAAGCTTTGAAAGACGGTACGTGTTTTTCCAGAGTCATTTACCCCCCATCACAAGGCCAGTACATCTCAGCTACAGGCTGCTTTTTCAGCATGGGCCCTAGAATAAACAAAACTCGTGGAGAAGAGCCACAGCAGACCTGCGGTCTGGACCATGGGCAAGAAATCCATCATCCTGTGTAGGTTACTGATCATCTGGAGGTACAAGCTACCTCAGCATAATCTAGCTTAAAGGTAACTGATAAACTGAAACCTAGAATTGAGATTGTTATAAACAATACAAATATATGTAAATAAAATAAAATTTGGCATTGGCTTTTCAGCCAGGTGGCAGGTGGCAAGGAAACTTAATAAATACTGGTGGCTGGAAAGATGGTAACTGGTGTTATCTACTTGTGAAATCCAAAGAAAATTGTCATATGCATAAAACGCATATATTTTTGAGTCTTGGTTTTAACATTGATAACAGAGGATGCTATCTCTATTTTAATTCCAGATATATGAATTCTATTTTAGTTCCAGATTTACGAAGATTATTTTTAATATGCAGAATATAGCTCTACTTTTTTAGTTCCTTAAGTATGTCTCTCTAATTAGAAGCAGGAAGAACACTTAATTTGTTTAAAACATAATCAGTTTAGGGATAGTAATAATAATGATAATTCCTTACGATTATTAGGCTCTTATGTATGACACTTTGCTAATCAATTGAGTGTGCCTTCTCATATTTGATTTTCACAACCATCTTGTAAGGGTATAGATAAAGGAAATAAAATGTAAATAGCTTCCCCATGCCCACTGATCTAGTCTGAACATTAGCCCAAATGCTTTTACTCCTTAATGCAAGTTATTAATTCATATTTTTCGATACTTTTATTTCTAATATGGTAGATTTGCAGGGAAAAAAAAAAGAATTCTCAAAAGCAGCTTCGAAACTAAAACTAAAATAATCAGAATTTTTTTAGATGAACAGTCTGACTTAAAGCCATAAATCTGTTGTTTGGAGTGGGGTAACCCACAAGATCACAGGCTTTTTGAAGATAGACCCCATTTTTTCTGCCTGGAACATTATCTTGAACTAACTCTCCCATCCTTTTGTCATGCTGGACACTCATACTTGCTATTTTTCTCTACCACAGTGGTTTCACCCCATGTATACCTTTTTGTTAAAGTTTCAGGCATCCCTTGACATTCACTTCTAAAGCTACCTTCTGCTAAATCTCTAAATGTACCTCAGTTTCCTTTAAACTCCCGCAGCACTGGCAACTTCTGCTACGTGAAACACGTTGGGTAAGTGGAACAGAATGAGAAAGTTGGTGTCAGGCTGCGCCCAACCCCCTGCCTTCATTCCCATTCATTTCTAGAACATATATACCTCTCAAATTAATTTATGTAGTGTCTTCTTCAAATATGGGGAAAAGAAAAAAAAAACGTACACTGTAGTCAAAATGCATTGCTTATTTTGGAGGTATCTACTATGTGGAGTTACTAACATCCTGAACCCATGACAACAGCAGCATTGCTTAGAATTCTACTTCATCTTTAAAATATAAAATTGTCCGTTTAGGAATTTTATACTCATTATGGTATTTAACAGTCCAGTATTTAAATTATTTCCACAACAATTAACTCAGGTTTGATGAAAAAGAAAGAGAAGAACAATTATTTGTTTAAAATATTGGTCAAATTTTCCCCTAATAATATAGGCAGGCTTAATGTAAATCTTATAAAGGCCACTAAGTCAGACACCCCAAATGCAAGCCCAGATCATGTCCATTTCAGTAGGTCAGGGAATCTCATTTTAGCAGACACAGGTCATCCGTGATGACGCCTTGATTAAAGTGACCCTAAAGGGGCAAATGCGCATCAGGGCTTTGGAAATGAGCTTATCACTGCTTCTGAAAAGGTGGAGCAATCAACAGTTTTATCACTTCTTCCTCCTCCCATGGATCTTTAGAAGAAAACTGGGGTTAGTAAATATTTACATTCAAAGAGAAATGTCAGATGATGAAGGCCTCCCCCAAAAGGAAAACGCATTCTAGCCAACGCCTACTGCATCTAAATAGCAAGCCTAAAACTATTAAGTGTAATACTATTGAGATAGAAATACTACAAAACACACATGTCTATTACCTCATTTAAACTTTATCACGAAGGAAGAGAATAGTTAGGTTTGTGGAACAACCAGACACAAGTAAACAAGTTACCTGTGTCCAACCATACAAGCTATGAGACACTGTGTCCAAGGATACATGCAGGATGTTAGAATCCTGGGTTCCCTGCACTTGATAACATTGTCCATTGCCTCATAGGTGCCGGTGAAATTGATGGCATTCCGGGACACTTTTTGACAGTGATTGTAGGAAATCATAAGAGGCATAAGAATATGAGTTTACAAATTCTGCTTCATGTGCCTTTAAGAAGGGCACCGGACACACACGCGGGCTATGCCGGGCACAGAGAGTGCCCTTAATAAATATTGCTAACAACTTCGAGAGAAGCTCTTCTTTCACAAAGTAGACTTACAGTCTCAAACCCTGCAACCTCTGGCAGTGCGCACTCCCCTTTCTACCCGAGTGTCTTCATCCAGCAGATGTCGAGGTAACTGTTTTACTTTCCAAGACCACATGCAGAGTATTACACATTAAGGCATAAAAGGGAAATCAGGTCAATTATGAATGAGTGCTACTGAAGGACAACCACACAAGAAGCTACAAACCGCCGAGTGGCATTTTAAACAGACTCCTTGATTACAATGCTTGGTGTCGAAGAGGTGGAAAGACATCCCCCTTCAGCACAGCGATGCCTCAATAGCCAGCTTTAAAAGACTAACAATAGATTTTAACTCTACCCCTGCAACAGCATCCCGGTGTCACAGGCACACACAGAGCTGAAGACCTCCCGGAAATATTTGCATCTTAGGATGTCTTCTAAAAAAGCAATGTGAGCACAAAACACACCACGGCCGCCCCAACCCATGAGCTTTTGATGTTCCCTCATCTTTACATCATAGAAGGAGCTCAAAGGGTTAATTAAAATTTAATGATATCGGCAGTACTTTGAAAAAGTTATGAACTTGGGCGAGATCAATCACTTTCTTGGACTGCCTGACTTCAAAGCCGACATTATGCAAAGAGAGAGAGGAGGGAAACTGCTCCCATTCTGAACTGAATTCATAAGCAAGGAGCTTCTCATTAGTGGTCTGCACATGGAGGAGATTCCAAGTTCAAACTAAAAAGAGGGGAGATGCCAGAACGTGGTTAATCTGAATGGTAAGCCTTTGATGCTGGTTGTATTTATGTTCCAATGAACTCGGAACCGAAGACCCCAAATCAGGAAATGTAGAATTTGGGGAATAAACAGCTTTCCCCCGACCCCCTTTACTTTATTTCTGCTTTAGAAATCCATATTTTATTTGGCTGGATTTCGCAAAGGAAGAAACAAAGAAAACCAAACTAATTAACTTGTTTACTCATTCTCAGTGATATTCTATAGAATGACATTTAAAATGACTAATTTCACTTCTGTCAAGTTGTAAAATGTTGGCTGTCTCTTAGGTCTTTTCTTCACTGTGTCATCCTTGCCCAAGTTCCCTAACCATGATTTCACCCTCCCTTTGAAATTCATTTAAGTATAAAGGGTGATGTTGTTGTTTTTGAACCAAAGGAAAATAACTTATCAGACTCGCAGTTATGCTTCATCTGGGGTTATAGCCTGAAGTGGGTGTGGTCCTCTCGGCACAAGTTAGGAATGGAGTAGATATGCTTGTTTTGGAACAATTATAAATTGCACTGAAAGCCAGACAAAGTTCTCAACCTGGCTCGGAAAAGACCAAATCCAATGAAATGCTGCTATTGGGTCACAGAGCACGTGAGCCCTATAGATGTGTGGTAAATAAAATAAGAGGAAATCAACAGTATTTTATAAATATATACAGGGGTGTGGCCAAAAATAGATTAACAACTGTGAGTATATGAAACACAGACTTTATTCTTGTATTATTTAATAATTATTGTGTTATTTTCCATACGAACAACTATAAACCTACTTTTGCCCTACCCTGCATATTTGAAAGTAAAATGTAGGTCAGATTCACATTTATTAAAGATTGTCAGAAAAGCAAAAAACAGTCCTATATACTCTCATCTGCCACAGTGTTAATAGAATAATTAAATATAGAAGTGCCCAATTTGGGAAAAGCTGAAAATATGCTGGTCTTCCTCTAATACATCTTTCCCTCCAAATACTCTTTCCAGCTAGAAACAGGATTTACATGAGATCCTAAATTTAAATGGTTTGCTGCCTTCTGTCAGAGATGCACACGTGGTTCTGAATTTGTCCAAGGGGAGGGTTAGGCGCACTGAAGTTTGTAGGGTATCAGGAAACTACCTCACTCTCTGAATGTATCCATTCCACCTGCAAACTGCAGAAACTCCCCTGGATTCTTACCCAATAATTAAGAGCAACCTGTTGTCTAACTAAATAAAAATATAAACATAACAATTCTTGTCTGATGAAATAAAAGATATAAATTTAAGCCAGTATCTGGAGTTTTGATTCTTTTTATCTGAAGCTTTGATCCAAAGCAAGGAAGCAATGTCCTATGGTGACTCAAAGGGTAGAGCTGGGCTGCCAGATCCTAGAGCACCGAGGGGTCCTGCAGGGGACAAGCCTGAGCAGGAGGTCACGGTGGGGCGGTTGTGAGGATGTGAAGAGCTGTGAGCTCAGCTAGCGACTTCTACATTCTTAAAGTGAAAATCAGTGTCTCCTAATAAACACAACTGGTGGTGAGAGCCGGCAAGCAGTCACCTGCTCATACCTGCGGAACTACATTTAATTTTTGTGAATTAACTATAATGACTGAGGGAGATACAAACGCTGATGCCCTCCGTAGTCTCAGAAACGTAACAAAACACTTCCTCGTCTCAAATAGAGTGTATCTGCACCCATGCCTATTCTCTGGTTCTTTAGGAAACAGTAGCAAGCTTTCCTTCAAATATTCCTTCTTCCTAATTTCAAGTACTATATAATGTATGTCCCTATTTGTTGCTGCTGGGTTTTTTTTTATAAAACACACAAAATAATTCACCTCATCCTTTACTTCTGTCCCTCTTTCTTCACACAATCATGAAAACATAAATGACCCCTGTCCTTACAATATCCATGCTTATTTCCTTTTATTTCTAAATATATTTAACCTCTCACATAACAAACAGGCAAACTTTACTATGAAATAATAGCATGCTGTATATCAGGAATTTAGTAGGTCCATGGTTGGAGAAGGGATATGTATATATTATAGTTTTAAACTGGGTGAATAGGAGAGACCACAGTGAGAAGGTGATATTTAAGGAAAGCAATGAAGACAGTGTTGAAGCGAATGCAGATTCAAAGAGAAGAATATGCAAGGCTAAAATAGCCATGAAAACCCCTAATGGAGAGAATGGCTGGCATGAGTAAGATGACGGAAGATGTTCGGTGTGGTACAGGAGGCAAGAAGAAATTCAGTGCATCAGGACTCTGGACCAATTCCTTCCGCAGCACTATTTGATAGACACCTATTAACATTCCTTAATTTCCTCATGAATTCCCAACCATCTAGTGTTTCTTCATCTCCCTGTTCTCTCTGGCTTACATTTCCCTCTAATATGAATCACAAATGCAGTGTCAAGGTTAAATCTTCTTTTTAAGTCTTTTTAGTTTTATTTCTATGAAGAAAAGTGTCAACATAGAACAATGCCTAAAAACAAAGGAGTAAATAAATCCATAAGGACATTTTACTAATGATATTGAAGACAAAAGTATTGTTACCTTACATACACATTTACAGAGCCTTAAGGGCTGTACAGAATTGATTACGCATGCATCCCCAAGCCATATTTGCATTCTCAGTTAGGGGTTCATTTCACATTCTTCCTTGTTGCTATTGTTTCTGTACTGACCGTTATGAAGTAGTCAAATGAGGAGGCAACAAAGTTCACCGAAGGTGGGAGTGGGGGCGGGGGAGGAGGAAGGAGAGGAGAGAATTCTTATAGAATTATTTTGAAAACTTTGGACTCATTTGTACATTATAATTTCTTTCTTGGAATCACCTGGCTCCATCTTGAACAGAGGGGAAGTAGACTTTGAAAAGCAGAGTACTTGAATATCAATGTCACTTGTCACTCTGAATAAATTAGCTGGGTGCTTTTGAAGCTACTTTGTTAATACCAGTTCACACATATTTTTATTCTATTTAAGTGTTTGACATAAAAAAGAAAAACGACTCAGCTCATTTCACTGGAAGCAATTGAAATGAGGAGTTGAAAAGTGATATGCTCCATTTTATTTAAATCTATACTTAAAATCTAATTTTGGAATGCGGGGCTTTGTTTTCATTCCAGACCTACACTGTCAAGGGTCTACAATAGGGTGACTAGATATCAAGATACCCCTGTGGATAAGGAAGGAAGCATTCTTCAGCTGGCCTCCACAGGTGGATATAGTGAGATTCCGGTAGTTAATCATCAGAGGGAAAGCCCTATAAGGGGAAGCCCTATGATTGAATCATCCAGTTTAGAAAGTCACACCGAGATGTCAAAACCAGAGACAGGGAGATCAATCAGGGGAGACAGATGAAATGAGGTGCAGGAAAGTCCTACAAAGCAGTAGAAGTGAGGGCTTTACATTTACTAGCCTCAATGAGCAAGGACAACTTGAGAGGAAGGCATGGAAAAGAGCAAGAAAAGACAGAAAAGAAGGAAGAGAACAGAAAGAGTTTTATTTTTAAAAAATATTTTTTTATTGATTTCAGAGAGGACAGGAGAGGGAGAAAGAGATAGAAACATCAATGATGAGAGAGAATCAGTGATCGGCTGCCTCCTGCATGCCTCCCTCTAGGTTAGGGACTGAGCCCGCCACCAAGGTATGTGCCCTTGACTGGAATCAAACCTGGGACCCTTCAGTCCACAGGCTGAAGCTCTATTCACTGAGCCAAACAAGCTAGGGGGAAAGGGAGAGTTTTAAAGGTAGTGTAGAGAAAGGCAGTGGAAAGCCAGACCAAGTGAGCTCACTTCGTCACTTATGATATAGAAAAGGAGAGTTTATTAAAAGAACATCTATACTGAAACAAGTAGGTAGTGTGATGTAAATGTTAAATCACTTACTCAGCCCTGTTGCCATTTGATGTCAGCTAGGTTCCTGGCTCAATTCTTAACTTTGAAATCCTCAGTTTCCTTATATGTAAAATGCATTAACTTGTGTCTAATCCACTATGTTATTGACAGAATTAAAGAAGTAAAGCATTTATTATGGTACTCAGCATATAATAAATAGTCTAAAATGTTACTTAGTATTATTTCAAGCTTACAAAGAATTTGAGGAAAATATGCAATCCCTTTCCCCAATTCACTTTTTTTTTCCAATAAGGTATTACATTTCACATCATTTAAATATCAAATATATAATCAACAACCTGCTGTTTTTCATATCCTTTCTTGGTATAATTAACTATCAGTAAACTCCAAAGAACAGTTAATTTCTTATTCCACTAATGTCTTAGCCTCCAATTTTTGGTATCACTTTCACCCCAATGGAAGCACATCTCTTAAGCTAATGACATTATTTGGCAAAATCAGTTCATACAATGCTACACCTTCATGGGGTATTTGCCTAGAGCAGATTCTGAGTATTAAAATGAATGTCAGAATTACAGTCACCAGCAAATGTGTAGGATGGGTATGGAAAGGTGGGAGGTTCCCTTCACCATCATGGTCCTTTCTGCATCACTGAGTTTGTGCTACTAGACACTAACCTACCTCTGAAACATCTCTGTTCTCCATTCTTCTGTCATTAGTTCAGCAACCACCAACCCTCAGAGGAGATTCCTACCACAGGACCCTATCAGGTCACCTACATCTCTTATTTTCCCCTTCCTTGCATTCTTGAAAGATGATTTTTTTTCAAATGCATTCAGACAATGGGACTGTTCTGATGAAAGTTTCTAATAAATGCCAAGGACCTACACCCTTTCTCCACTTGTTCTCTTTGCAGGTTAATCACAATGGCTTTCCCATAGTTTGGAGAAGGGCTCCTTGCCTTTTCCTGCCCCTGAAGCACAGGCTTCTGTCTTCAGCCTCCTTCTCCGCTGAGGCTTAGGCTGCTCTTGAACTTTGTTCTATTTTTTCCAAGGTGATTCTAACACATTCTTTAGATTTCAACTCAATACCACCTCAGGGTATCTTTCTGCTCTGTTCCCACTGTATACTAATTCCTTATTACTGGCCCAGAATCTTGTATCTTCTCTTCATAACACTAAAATATTGAATATTCTCTGTCATTTTTCCCTGGGCCTTTCTACAAATGTCCCACTGAAATTGTACCTGTCATTGTATCTGTATCCTGTGGTTGTCATTTAAAATATATCTCCCAATTAGAATCTAAACTCCATTAAAATGATATTTTGGGAGAAAAAGGGAACAAGTGTAATACATTCAACAAAAAGATTTTAAAAATTAATCAATAAAAATTACATTTGTGTTTTCTTGGCATTAGGTCCCCAGCGCTTATTGCATAGATGAGTAACATAAATGTTCGGTTATCAATACATAAAGGTAAGTTCCATGAAGCACATTTGACTGTTTAACTTATGCAATCTTCTCCTCCACTGGAAGGTGTAAGTGATAATGATGAAACCAGCTAATAGAGGAGAACTATGTTTCTAAGATCACATATCTAGACGGTAGCAACAGACATTAAATCTATCTCTAACTTGGAAATCCAAGGGTGTATTCTCAAATCCATGCCGGTTCTTACTGACTCAGTTTCTTGAACTTTGATCAAGAACCTGGGTTAGAATCTTGAACAAAATAGAACAAAGTTGAAAAGCAGCCTAAATCTCAGCAGAAAAGAAGGTTGAAGACAGAAGCCTGTGCTTAAGAGGCAGGAAAAGGCAAGGAGCCATTCTCCAAGCTGTGGTAAAGCCAAAGTGATTAAGCTGAAGAGAGTCCCTGACTCTCAGCAATGTGGGACCTGCAGCATTGTGTCCTTGACCCCACAACCTTCCATCCTCAGCATCCACAGCATGTGCCTCCCATGAGCAAGTTGGATCCTGGGGAACACCTCCTGTTTCACCTGTGCATGGGAAAACTCAGCTTCCCGTATACATAATTGTGACACAAACTGCACACCATTAGGTATCAAAATGATTTTAAATGCTGATCCTTTAATGTCCTTAAGGGATACTACCAAGAAATGCTGAATATTAGAACAAGGCATGAATATGTATGTCCAGATTATGTATAAATGATCTGTAATCGCTTGTTAACCTTTATATTCCTTTCAGAATACGTGTTAAATGAATAAGGCTGGGAGGAATACGCTGTCTTTTGCCCTTTCCTTTCCCTGGTGGTTTCATAGTGCAAAACTTCCCCTCTACCCAATTTAAAAAATATGGTTCTGATATTCTTTTCAGAATGGTGCTAATGCTTTAGTATAGTTTACATAATCTCCAAACAAATTATGAGCACGTGCTTCCATTACAAATATCCAGTCATTGTTTTTGTTGGAACAGAAGTTATTGAAAGGAATAAGATGCTACTCAGCCATGTTGATCATAATAGACACCTGAGGTGACTAGGTGGACACATCATTCTCGGAGCCTAGGAAATAACATCCACAGATCTTTCTAGATAGAGTAAGAGTATTTGTTGAGAGCCAAATAAAAAAATGTTGGACTGATTCTGGTTTAAGGAAAGAGGGTAGACACCTGGCCAGTGTTGCTCAGTGGTTTAACATCAATCTATGAACCGGGAGGTCACGGTTCAATTCCAGGTCAGAGTACATGCCCAGGTTATGGGTACAATCCCCAGTAGGGGGTGTGCAGGAGGCAGCCAATCAATGATTCTCTCTCATCATTGGTGTTTCTATCTCTCTCTCCCATTCCCTTCCTCTCTGAAATCAATAAAAATATTTTATTAAAAAAAGAGAGAGAGAAAAGAGGGGAGAGCCCTGCATACTCAGGAATTTGGTTTCTGGGGAACCACTAAAAAAACTTTGGGGCTCAGCTTAAAAATTAAGCATCTGTTCCAGCTTCCCTGGGTTAAACTTTAAAAACAGAAGTCCAGTGCAGTTCTGTGACTGGCAAAAAGGAATAAGACCTCGTTAGCAGGAGACACCAGGACTATAGATGGCAGCTCATTCTGCTCATAGTCTCATCAATGTTCCAGGGCACTGGACACTTATCCATCAAATAGGTTAACTGATTGTCTTAAATACTCTGGTAGGTCTGAGTTTGGGTTGCCCACCCTAATTCAAACAGTTTAACCCTGATTCTTAGAGGACATATAATGTCAACAAGTGAAAACAGTGACTAAAACACTATTGTGACCAATTCATTGAATAACTTTCTTTACTTCTGTGTTCCATAATGTGTTAGAAAAACAGAGCTAAAGCACTACCCCAAAAGCCACTGTCTCTGACGTGACAGAACTTACAGTCTGTCAGGATACTGGCATTAAGTAAACAGCAGATTCAAGGTAAAATTATCAATATGATTTGGATGAGAAGAGAGTGGTACATGGCAGCATAAAGATCTAGGGCAGGACCTCCCTTAACTCTTGAGCATAAAGAAGATGTAGAAATGTTTTTGATTGAAGTAAGCAGTTTAAAAGAACAAATGGTGTTGACATGGTAGGAAAACAACTAAAAAATGGTTGTCATGTTTCATATAAAAGTTTTACATAAATAGATATACATCAATCCACAATGAGGTTTTTGCTGAAATTTTATAGTAAAGTACACCATAAGCATAATGTCTCAATATTCATAATGGTTCTCTCTTACAAAATAAAGAAGCATCGATTTCCAGGATCTTACTAGAGGCCTGGTGCATGAAATTTGTGCATGTGGGTGGGGGGGTCTCTCAGCCTAGGCTGCACCCTCTCCAACCTGGGACCCCCCAGTGGGATCAGGCCTAAACGGGCAGTTGGACATCCCTCTCACAATCCAGAACTGCTGGCTCCCAACCGCTCACCTGCCTGCCTACCTATTGCCCCTTACTGCTTCTGCCTGCCAGCCTGATCACCTCCTAACCACTCCCCTGCCAGCCCGATTGCCCCTAACTGCCCTCCCCTGCCAACCTGATCACCCCTAACTGTCCTCACCTGCCAGCCTGGTCGCCCCCAACTGTCCTCCCCTGCAGGCCTGGTCACCCCTAATTGCCAACCTGATCACCCCTAACTGTCCTCACCTGCCAGCCTGGTCGCCCCTAACTGCCCTCCCCTGCTGGCCTGATTGCCCACAATTGCTCTCCCCTGCCAGCCATCTTCTGGTGGCCATCTTGTGTCCACATGGGGGTGGCCATCTTTGACCACATGGGGAGGCCATCTTGTGTGTTGGAGTGATGGTCAATTTGCATACTATCTCTTTATTATTTAGGATGACTATACAAATGCTATATTTGCATAAACATTCTATATTTTAATGTCTGATGTATGACCTATCCCAGGCAGCCAAATGCTTTCCTTTCATTAGCAATAAATTCTTTGTAAGATATTGAAGGAGGATATCCTCAATAAAAACTAAATAGAAAGAGTAAGATTAGTTTCTATTGAATAAATGGCATTGAAATAAAAGTCTCTCTACAACAGGTAATCGCTGCATCCAATGTTATCATTTCAGTTTCTGATAATTACACTTCACTAACAAATCATGGAAATAAGCAATACATATATTTCTTCCTGACATAGAGAGAAACAGAATATGCTAAAAAGCCCGAATGTGTGTGCTAGAAAGCAAGGGTATACTGGCAGAAAGGGTAATCCATCACAAGAATGGTTCCATTGCTAAAGTAATAAAGTGGATATTTCAATAAATAAAGTAGAATATTTTTTAAATCCAAGTAAGATGAACAATTTGGCTTAAACTATTTCAGTGTTTTGAAAAGTGAAAACTGACACAATGATTTTATGTATTAAACATTATTAAGGTATATGTACAACTTACTGTACCTAGCACACGCCTCTGGGAATCTCAAGATAGTGAAGAAGAAAGGTTGTCACAGCAACTGATTGGTAACTGGTACTGATACATGTTAAAACATCTACATATCCCACATTCTTTAAAAATGTATTTTAAGCTTCAAATTTGTATAAAATACAAATATCCTTATTTTCTCAAATATTTTGTAATAGACTTTCCTCATAACCTCAGCAATAAGAAGGATTAGAACTAAACAGAGTAAGGAACTATCTGAATCAGGAAGAAAAACTGTAAAGAACCTAAACATTGGTTGCCCGTTAACTTTCACCTTATATAGAGTGTCTGTATCAGAACTAGAACAAATATCTTATTAGAAATCCTTAAAATCAGGGTAAGGGGAGAAAACAAATGTTAAAATCCTTCTATTTTGAATAAATTAGAAGTAAGCCTTAAACTGAAAGTCATCATATTCTTCCTTCTCTTGGAAGGTCTTTGGTGCTGGCATTTGTCAGACTTTGTCTGAATATATTCTTTATATTATCTACTTTGTTCCCACTGCATATATTATTTGTTCTCTAAAGCTACTATTTGTCACTGTTGTCTCCTCTATCAGTCTCCTTTTAAATAAGGAAGAAAACAAGTAATTGCAAGCCGGGATATTAAAATGAAGAGCTCACTGCATTCAGAGTCTGACTGCCCGTATGGATGTGTGAAGTCATACTGGTGTATAGGGCTGTGGCTGCTCTGCACTGACATCAGTTCCTGGTGATAAGTTACCCCTATAGGACTCTCAACAGCCCCCTAGTGAAGTGCCAGTGCTAATGTGTCTCCCTGAGTATCTCACATGTTACTGGGGAAAGACAGTTGCATTGTAGAGGTCCTCACGTTAGAATATAAAATATTGCATGCATATCTAAATACAAAGACACAGTGGCCCAGAGATTCACAGTTGGTAATCTGAACCCTATATTCCCATTTTTCATTCTGGCTCCAAAACGTTACATTAAGCAGATCATTTCCTTCTCCATTTGTATGCATTACCTAGTTAAAGGCTAAGGCATCTAGGTTTCTTACTCACCTTTGCTACCCTTAAGTCACCCTACCTGTTTCTCTTTTATGTCTATGCATAGTAAGTCAAGGAAGGAACTTCTCATTCAGACCCGTCTCTACCTCGCTTGCCAAAGCAGGAGAGGTAGTATGGTATGTGCTTATGCTTTTGGGGGCATTAAATAAAACTGAGTTCTCATCCTGGTTCAAGGACTTAATGGCATTGGATTGTGATAGGATAAATGATAAGCTGCTCTAATGAGATTTAAAAGTTCAGTGTCCCAAATAAGATGATGGTTGATTTATATCTCATGTAGAAGATGATGCTCCACAAAGTTGTCCAGAGCTCCAGGCATGTGGAATAGCTTTGACATGAGCCTCAACACACAGTTTACCTAGTTGCTTCAGGCATCACTCTTCCTAGTCAGCAAGAAAGTAAGGGAAGTAAGGACATGCACCTCTAAAAAAAGAAAGAAATATTCAAATTATATGATAATTTTATTACTTTTTAATGTTTTATTTGTATTTATTTTTTTAATATATATTTTACTGATTTTTTACAAAGAGGAAGGGAGAGAGATAGAGAGTTAGAAACATCGATGAGAGAGAAACACCGCTTAGCTGCCTCCTGCACATCTCCTACTGGGGATGTGCCCGCAACCCAGGTACATGCCCTTGACCGGAATCGAACCTGGGACCTTTCAGTCCGCAGGCCGACGCTCTATCCACTGAGCCAAACTGGTTTTGGCACGTATTTAAACTTTATTATCATTACATATCATTTTTATAGTCACTCTCAATTATTGGGTGATTTACAAAATATGTCGAGTTCAGATTTTGTGTCAGCAGAGAGTCAGGCCCTGGTGATAGAATTTTCTTAGACCTATTTCCCGAATGATAATGCGATGTTGCTGAAGATGCTACTGGCGATGAACATTTAACTCACTGGCCTCTGTGATGGGTGTTCCAAAATCCCCTGGTTCTCTAGTATCATCTGGAATATGACCTCTATCTTATATCAGGTTTCCAGGGAATCTCTGAGACCAAGACAGGGTAGCAGGAGGATCACTGGGAACTGCTTCAGGATCAACTCCCTACTGGGGAGTGGAGAGAGTAAGATTACATAGAAAATGGAACTGTGATGCAGTCTCAACAGAGTCCTTACAAATTTCCACAGAAAACATGTGATCTCAGATGGTCCTTAAAAGCATATTCATCTGGCCCGACCTGTGTGGCTCAGTGATTGAGGGTCAACCTATGAACCAAGAGGTCACCATTCAATTCCTACTCATGGCACATGCACAAGTTGCAGGCTCAATCCCCAGTAGGGGGAGTGCAGGAGGTAGTAGATCAATGATTCTCGCTCATCATTGTATTTCTCTCTCTCTCCTCACCTCCTGTCTGAAATCAATAAAAATATATGTTTTAAAAAGTTAATTCATCAAATATATTCCCATAAGTGGAATCACTGTGTCATATAGCAGCTCCATTCTTATTTTTTTTGAGGAGACTCCATCCCAACCTGCATTTCCACCAATGGTGCACAAGAGTGGCCTTTTCTCTTAATACATTTAATTTAAAAAAGTTAATTCAAAGTAAGGCAAAAGGAATGGATTTCTGTATCTCATCCACATTGACAGCCATTGGATACAGGATGCTATGTGGGAGAAAGCATGCCTGGGTAATTGGATTCCTTTCTGCTGGGGCAAATTTGGGAAATGAAATCACTAAAGTAAGGCATCTACATTCACTAATCCCCATTGTCCTCATAAAAATACTGTAAGAAAATTTACTATCACCCCTGAAATCCTCTTCTCTGTACAGTTCTGATATAGGGTTGCACATACACACACACACACACACACACATAAACACACATACATGTATGTGAGATTTATAAGGTAGAAATGGAGCTACAGCTATTTTTATACTCGAGTTCTGTGTGGGGCTACATCCACACACTTCATCACTGATCCTCTGGTAAACCTAGTTGACACGGCGGTATTCTGGGTGTGCGGGTAGTCCAGTTCCTGCCAATCTCTTTTGGCTTCTCTGAATGCTCAGTTAGGTATGTGCAGCAATATGCTGACAGGCACCAATTTATCCAGCAAGTCAAACACCTCATCAAGGCCAAAGTGGTGTGAGATTGATGTGGGTATTAATTGACTGTGTGAGTTCCAGTTTCTTCTCATGGGTTCCAGTCTGTCCTTATTATCCCCTATCACATGTCAACTTTTCTCCCTGGCTGCCTGCCCAGCTGAATTCACATCTAAAACTGGAGGTCATAGTCTTACATAGACTACTCCCATAAGTATAAGGTCTAATTCCTATTAATTCCATATTCCCTATCACTCAGTCCATCTGTTTCTCTAATGAAACCCTAAACTGAAATTAGTCACTTTTACCAAAAGAAGAAACCGTGGCCCTGAGAAGTTAGATGATATGTCCAAGGTTACTCAATAGATTTGAGTTTGGTGATAAGATAGGAACTTTGGTCAACTCCTAAATGTGTGTTCTTAATGATCTCAAAATTCTATTTGCATATCTTATAATATTACCATAAGGAAAGAGTACGTTACTATTTATAAAGTAATAAAGCAGTGATGGCATGTAGTACGCACTACACAAGAATTTGCTATTTTTATTATTTATTTATTATTATTATCATCATCTAAATCCAAAGATCATGTTGTAACCACCACACCATACCATCTCCCAAGGAGTAACTGGACAAAGGATCCAAAACTATAATAAAAAATGGGAACCAACCCTATAGCAGAATAGGTAAAAGGTATTTGTTTTAAAAGACATGATAAACAACACTGCATAAATACAGACATTTTACTCAAATTTTCCTCCAATCTGTCACCAACTGAGATGCAAATGCATACCAGGCCCAATAATTAGAAGTCATTAGACTCACATCTGTATTTGGCTATTACACAGGAGTAAAGTTTGGCAGCAGGAACCAGATGTTGGGGTGGGAAGAGATTATCCCATCTGTTGGCAATGGGAGTTTGAAACAAGGGGGCAGCAAGAAAGTGACAAACAGAAATGAGCAGAGCAGGAAGTTGAAATGAGCAATGCTACAAAAGTAAACTGATTTTTTGGGCTCCAGTATTTACAAACAGACGTTTTATTGGCAAAGCCAATTACTTATGGTAACTTAATTCTTTTGAGCTTTTAAAACTCTTCTTGAGAGAGCAGACATATACCATCTGTGGGTGAGTGTATAATGCCATGTGCAAGTGAGGGGGAGTTGAGACATAAATGAGAAAATGAGGCTTGCTAAATGATCACAGCTAATGTCTTTCACTCCACAATGTCAGTTAATTCTCCATTTTCCTTTACTTGAGTTCATGTACACATTCATTTTAAAGGTGAGAAAATCCCTGAGTGATTTAGTCTGCTTTTTTTTTCTCTAATGATTCTGTGGATACTCTTGCTAAAACTAGCAAGTAAAAGGTGTTATGGACAAGTATGGATACCAAGAATAAGAGCTTAGATATCCTATTCCAACAACACCTAGAACAGACTGCTAAGTAGCATACAAAAATCAGGACTCTTTGCTCAGTATTGAAAAGCAAGTGAATGGTTTCAGGGATGGAAAGATGATCTTTCATTGAGTATAGAAAGGAGATCAAAAAAGGAATTTAAACTTGTCAGTAAATATAATTAATAACATTTACTGCAATAATTATTTACTAACACATATTGTGTGGTAGGTAACTCTGATACGGTCTGCAAAGATCCTATATCCTGGTACTCATGTCCTGTGAAGTCCCCTCCCTTGCCTGGATGGTGGGCCTATTGACTATATTCTAATTAATGGAATATGGCAAACGTGAGGGGATAACACCCCTGCATTAGATTAGATTATTTAAAGAATTATGACCTCTCTACCTCTTCTCATGTTCTTGCTCTGATGAAACAAGCTGCCGACTTCCCTATGGCAAGGAACTGAGAAAGGCCTCAGGAAGATGTAAGGATCACAGTCTACGGACCTTCAGAGAAGTGAAATCTGCCAACGCTCACCTGAAGCAGATGGAAAGATTCTTCCCCAGGTTGATCTTTCTGATGAAAATGTGTGCTTGCCTGATACCTTGTGAAAGGCCTTGAATCAGAGGACTCAGCTAAGCCTGACCCATGAAACTCTGATAATAAATGTGTATTGTTTTAGCCATTCAGTTTTATGCAATAGATTTTTAATACAATTTTTTATGATAAATAAAATTCTTAAGCAGTGATCCCAGAAAACTTGCCAAATAATCTCAGTCAAAAGTTTACCAGGCGGTGACATCAGCATCATGTGAGTCATGTGAGTTGTTGCCTTTGTTTCTCTCCTTTAAGTTACAACCAGTAGGATAGCCGTAGTCCAGCAAAGAATCCTATGCACAGCACACAAGGGTATGTGAGAGACCCATATGCCTGTAAATTTGAAGGACTTGTGTAAACATAGTCAAAAGAAAGCACATATAACCATTCTTATATCAGCCAAAGAAAAGACTTCAAACCAAAAAAGGTAACAAGAGACAAAGATGGACATTATGCAATGATAGAGACTCATCAAGAAGACATAACATTGATTAATATTACATACATGTACTAAACCATATAAGAACCATCCTTCTTGCCAGTGAAAAACTGAAAGCTTTCCTGAAATAATGAGACAAGGATCCCCACTCTTAACACTTTTCTTTAACATAATATTGCTTTGAAGTTGTAGCCAGAGTCATCAGGCAAGCAAAAGAAATAAAAAAGCATCCACATTGGAAAGGAATGAGAAAAGCTGTCACTATTTGCAGACGACATAATTTTATATATAGAAAACCATAAAGACACCTTCAAAAATATATTAGAAATAACAAATAAAGTCACAGAGAGTAATCAATATTTAAAAATGTGTTCCTGGGGGGCCCAAGTCCTTCTGATCGAGGCCCAGCCCGTGGACGGTGTGAGGCCGGTAGCGGCCCCCGGCACGCCGGGCCCGGGTCTTCCCGGAGTCGGGTTGCTTGGGAATGCAGCTCAAAGCGGGTGGTAAAAATGTGTTCCATTTCTATATACTAACAATGAACTGGCCCAAATACAGTAATAACAACAACAAAATATCTAGGAATATATTTAAGCAAAGAGGTAAAGGACAAGTGTGCTGAAAACCATAAGACAGGGTTAAATAAACTGAGGAAGACTGAAATAAATAGAGAGATAGTCCATGTTCATCGACTGAAGGAATTAAAATTGTTAAAATTTCCATATTACCTAAAGCAACCTAAAGATTCAATACAATTCCTATCAAATACCAATGGCATTTTCCCTAGGAGTAGAATAATTCATTCTAAATACTGTGTGGAATCACAAAAGACCCAGAGTACCAAAAGCAATCCTGAGAAAAAAGAATAACAGAGGTCAATGGAACAAAATTGAGAATCCAGAAATAAACCTGCATTATATTTAGACAACTAATTTATGCCAAAGAAGCCAGAACATCCAATGAAGAAAGAAAAGTCTCTTTAATAAATGGTGTCACAAAAATTAACTAAAAATGGATTAAAGACTTGAAAATAAGTCCTGAAAGCATAAAATGCATGGGAAAAAATAGTGGGTAAGCTTTTTGACATGGGTGCTAGTGGCCAAACTCACACAAATAATACTGCAGGTAAAGCTAGAAGTAAAATAGGGTAGTAAGATGGAAGTAAATTGTGAGCAGCATTTAAGGACTACTTCCATTTCTCCAGCAATGTTTGATAATCTGTTTTCAATCACTGCTCTGTTTTCTAATAGTTCTTCCTATCAAAGTAAGAAAGACTGCTAAAGGTATTTAGAATAAAATTTAAGTATTCCCCCTAAAAAATATTCCTCTTGTGTGTAGCATATAAAAGAATACAATTATCTTATACTTGATTAACATACTTGAACATAATAAATGTATTTCATTTATTATTTTTATGCCAAGGACTGTGGTAATACTTCTCTTAGAGGGTAAATGTCAGAAATGTATGCATAATGTTCAAATCTTTTATATATTATGGTGTTAAATAATCAAATCAACTATAAGAACAATGTTCATGACAGACAACCTCATTTAAAAGAATCTTATTTTCATTTGTTTCAAAAAGCAACTTTTCTGCAGCTCATGAAATCACAAGGAATGTCTTTTTATTGATATGACTGTTGAATAGGAACATGAAAAACATTTCAAATAAAATATACCCGTCTCAAAGAGAGCCTGACAATCTCTGATTCATATTTGAAAAAGTTCTAATAGCATAAGTAATAAATACTTTGGCAAAAATCCTTTTAAGCAATGCTATTGTCCTAGACAACAATTATATTTTTTTGTATCCAGGTGCAGTTTATTCCTAAATCCTTTGCTTAATCTCAATTGTTTTAATATTTGCTTAAGGAAAATGATAAAATGTTAATAAGTTAGAAACCTATTCCTTGATGGCAATTCAGTGACTTAAACTTTCAGTTCAACTGCTTACAAAAAACCCCTAAGATTTAATATAAATATGGAAATGGAAGTAGATACATTATGAAAGATGTAATATCTAGAGAGTTATTTTTGTAGTCATCAGTGGCAACTCCAACTGCAGCAAAAATAAAGGTAGTGTGTGTGAGAATTAAATAGAAATAGTTGACAAAGACGAGAAAATCTTCAGTTTAAACTGTTCAATGAGCTTCAAATCATAGTGTTCTGTACTAATCATGCAGTAAAATTAGTTAATTTAATCAAAAAGAATATAAAGTGTATTTCAGAACATTCCATTACGGAAATAATATATATAATTATCTGAGAGGAGCATATGTAAAACATCCAACTCTTTCTCTGTATCACCACTACAGACTGAAGCATTACTGAAGAGAACATTACCAGTCTGTTAAATGTACACATGTGTAAAACACAAGTCCCATTTGTATTGGCCCTTGTAATTACATAATTGATGATAAGTTTTACATAATTTATTCAACACAGTAAGTGAAATAATTTAAACAACCAGTTGATTAAAATTTAACTGTTGGACCTACATTTGTAATTTATAAAACTTCTGGGCAAGTTAGATAACTTTCTCTTCTATGTTTCAATAGTAGTCTTTATGTTTGAGCATGTCCCACAATGCTATTTTCCTGAATAAAAGGCTGTGATTATTTTTAAAATAAACATGAGATGTTTCTGACAGAGATGCAAATAAAGGATTGATAGAATCATAGTTGAACACTAATCCTGACACAAAGTCAAGCCAGAAAAAAACAGATGGACCTCAATTACTTAGCTACTTGAAGAACAATTGCTTTGCTCTGATTCAGCTTTTATATGGTTGTATTTCTAGATTTCATTTGGCATTTGTACATGCTATTTGTGTTTTAACACCTTTTACAAAAACTAATTCGCATTGGGTCATAAGCCTAATTATGAAAGTTAAAAATAAAAGGGTACATACTTAACGTTGTTTTCTGTTAGAAAATTGTCTCCCACTTATGTGGTCTTAATAGGCCTGCCATGTGGTCATTCATGATACCCAGGACCCGTGCTGAAAGGAGAGAGCATGTGACCTGGACTAAAGAACCTTTCAGAACACCCATCCTTCTTGCCAAAAGGATCACTTCACTTGGGAGCAAGTAGTTCAAAACTTGGCACATAGTGTCCTTGTCTCCTCCTCAATGTCTCTTGGTCTCAATACTGTAGAGTTGTAAAGATGCTTATATTTCTATCTAGTATCTATTTACCTACCTACATGCCTTGCATACACACCTTCTGTTGAAAGCAGGAGCAAGAGATGAAGAGAGCTCTGGAAGCACTGTTGGGATGCCTGCTTACAGCTCTGCCTAAAATCCTCTCTATACTTGGCCTTCCCAATAAATACTTATTTTTCTAAAATGTTCCTGAGCTATGTTTCTCTCCCTGGCATTTCCAAGGGTACTGATTACTACAAATAAGAAGATAGTAGCAGTCAAAAAGAACAACATGATCAGAAGTAAACAGTATAACAAGGGAACAGAATGAGCAAGGTACTGTATAGATAGGTGTGTGAAGGCAGGGAGAGCAAGTGGTTTCAAAATCAGTGTTGACATGACAATTGCAGAAAATTTGTGAGGTGTAATGCCCATTATTATTAAAGCCATCAGTGGAAGAATGGCATGGCCAGACTTGTGTTGTGGAAGAGTAGCAATAAAGAAAGCTTGTAGAAGAGATTTAAGGAGACAGAGGCACCATTCAGAAAATGCTGCAGTGATTAATAAGAGCTGAGCTACTTTAAATGGTAATGCCAGTGGAGGCGGAAATGAGAAGTGATTACTTTTAAAAAGTATGAGATTAGAATGACTAAACTTTGTGAAAATACATAGACAGTTAAGTAAGAGAAGGACCCATCCTCATCTTCACGTTTCTACTTCAAAGACTTGGTGGATGGCAGAACCATTCACCAAGATAGGAAACAAAAATGTGTCAGGAAAACTTAGAAAAACATTTATTGCATTTCCCTTTTCACTTCTTCTCCGAACCTCCATAATAATTATGGCTGTTGTTGTTTATGGTGAATATCACAACATAATTTTTAGACTCAGAAACCTAACTGTCTTCTTTATTGAGATATATTTCAGATACAGAAACTGTATCTTTTAAAGTAAACTTATCAGTGGTTTTAGCACAGTTACAAAATTGCAGAACCAATCGCCACTATCTACTTCCAGAATGCTGTCATATATATATATAAAGCCTAACATGCAAATTGTCCTCTCGGGAGTTCAATCTCTCGGGACGTGTGCTGACCACCAGGGAGCGGTGCAGAATGAAGGAAGGCCCCAACTGGCAGCTAGCAGCCAGAAGCCAGGGAAGGGAGGCCCTGGCCGGCAGCCAGAAGGCCCCAATTGGCCCTGATCGCCAGCCAGGCCTAGGGACCCTACCCATGCACAGATTTTGTGCACTGGGTCTCTAGGCATTCCATAAAAAGCCCCAGACCCACTAGAAGTCACTTGCCATTCTCCCCTTCCTTGGCCCATGGAAAACACTAATCTATTTTCTCTATGGATATGCCTATTTTGGAAACATTGTATAAATTGAATTAATATGTGACCACTTGGGCCTTTTTCTTTTACTTAACATATGTTTCAAGGATCTTCCATGAGGTAGCATTTCACCTTTTTAGGGGTGAATATTTTCCAATGTATAAATATGTTATGCTTTGTTTACCCATTCATCAGTTGATGGGTAATATAAAAAAACAACAACACACAGAATAACAATTGTAGGCAAGGATGTGAAGAAATTGGACCTCCATACATTGCTGGTGACAATATAAAATGGTACAGCTGTGTTGGAAAGCAGTTTAGCAGTTCCTTAAAAAGTTAAACATAATCACCACATACCCCATCAAACACGCTTTTAGGTTATATACTCCAGATAATTTAAAACACAAATCCAAACAGAATCTTGTACATGGAGGCTCATAGAAATATTTTTCATAATAGGCAAAAAGTGGAAGGGACCCCAATGTCCATCCCCTTATTGGCTTTGAAACTTGATACTGCTGAGTTTGAAAAGGCATACAGTTTTTAAAGAGAAATTAAAAAATAAAAAAGAAAATGTGAAGCAATCATAGAAATGCATTTAAGTTATTATAGGATAAGTGATGATGAGAGAAAACAAATTCTTGCATAGCAACATCTGGAATGAATAGAGCTTCAGAGAGGTAGATGGAAGAGAATAATTGTTGTGATGCTACTCCTTGTCATCTATACTAATAAAAGGGTAATATGCTAATTAGACCAGATAGATTGGATGTCTTCTGGATGTCCTTCTGGACAAAGCCATGGTGGTGGGTGCCAAGGCAGAGCAGTTAGGGGTGATCAAGCCAGCAGGGGAGAGCAGTTAAGGGTGATCAGGCAGTCAGCGCAGCAGTTAGGGGCATCAGGCAGGGAGGCAGAGGGGTTAGGGGCAATCAGGCAGGCATGCAGAGTGGTTAGGGCCGATCAGGCAAGCAGGTAGGTGAGCGGTTAGGAGCCAGTGGTCCCAGATTGCAAGAGGGGTGTCCAACTGCTGGTTTAGGTCGGATCCCTCAGGGGATCCGGCCTAAACCGGCAGTCAAATGTCCCCTGAAGGGTCCTGGATTGGAGAGGGTGCAGACCGGACTGAGGGACATCCCCCCCCCCCCCCAGCTCTGTGCACGAATTTTGTGCACCAGGCCTCTAGTGTAATATGATTTTCCTTAGCACCCTTTAAAGGGACCTAGTGATACATCTTACAGCACTTTTCAAGACATCAGTTTACAGTTTAATGTGGAGACAACATTTATAACTACTTCAGAGGTTTTGACCATATTATACCTGTAAATTTCTTAGCAGATATTATCATTATATCATAGTATAGTTATAAATTAGTATTATTCTTTTTAATATTAGCATGTGGCACAGCCAAAATAGTTCTATATCTTTCTTATTCTCTTTTGCTGCAATTACACTGATCTATGATATTCCTTATATTTTGACATCTACCATGGCCTTCTGCAATTCAGAATGTCAAACCAGTTCATAAATTTCATGGTATTTTCTGACATAACCCTTTTAAAAAGGGAGTAAAAATGTAATGTTGATTCAGGAAGAGAGGGACAGAGCAAGTCTCCTTCAGGTGAACAATATTTGGGAAATGCTGGGTGATTTGGAGATTAAGCAAATTTATTTACTAAAGGACATCACAGAGCCATAAATATGTCCTATATTTTTTGAATTATTAGGAAGAGAGTAAATTATTAGGCAGAATTTTTCAACATGTTTTTTCATGGGAGTATCTTTTAAAACTAGAGTTCCTTCTTACTTATTCTAGAGAACACTGAATTATTTTATTTACCAGTTTCCTGAATAGTACCTGGCACAGAGTAGGCATGTGAGAAAAACTAATGATGACAGTTACTAAAGAGTAAACTAACCGACTTTCAGGTTTCTTGTTAAAGGCCACCCTGTCAACCCCCCCCCCCACCCTGCCCTTTTTTTTTCAGATTAATGAGATGTTGTGATCATCTTTACTCTGAATGTAGGAATCCTCTCTCTGGTATACTTGGTCACTTATCATCTGTTAGAACAACTCAGTGCTAAAGACAGCATATCTACCTAAAGCAGTATGTTTCATTATTAGAAAGCGATTGTTTAAGAAATCCATTGAACTTATAGCTGAGTGCTTCTAACTTTAGTGCATGTCGCCGGGTGGCTCAGTACTGCTCCATCCCAGGAAACTCTACAATGTGAATGCTTATTTACACCTTCTCAAAGAGAACTTTCTGTCGACATCAGTGGGGTCACATATGAGCAAGGAATCTTGGATATCTTATTTTTCAGCACTAATATTGAGTAGGAAAATGTGAGAATTCCAGGAAAAGGTGTGTAGTTTAATGTCATTAACAAACTTGCATTTTAGAGCTTCATGCAGAGATAAAAGAAAAAATGAAAGTGAAAAATGAGTTTTATGAGCCCCCAAATGTTTCAAGGGCAGTTTAATTTAGTTCCAGAAAATGTCTTTTTTGTAACCTGAGTTGAGAGGAAACACCTTTTTTTTTCCGACCCCATGTGCAAAAATAAATTATTATAATGAAAATATTACTACAATTGCCAGGTGTAAAGAGAAAGAAAGGAAGATAGAAATACATGAATTTAGCATGACTAAACCTGATGAATTGTAGTAATTGATATGTGTATTTTTATTACATTTTTAGACCAAGCACAGGGTAGATACCAAACATTTAGCAAAATGGGCTGCATAAATTTTGACTGCTCCCCTCATTCTAGTCTACAACATCAAACAGCCAAAATCTATACTCTGTCTTCCAGAAAAAAGCTGGAAGAACCAATTCTTGATGTGTTACCTAGATTTTTAAGTCCTAGATCTTTTCATGAAATTGAACACGGGGTACTTTGACTCTAAATTTCAGGTCAAAATCCTGAATCGCTTTCAAATATAAAATTCAAATATTTCAGTAATTTTTACTAGTTTTATATCAATTAGGAATCAAGAACTATCATACATCAAAAGGATGTAAATCTCATTAAGTACAGCTGCAGAGAATGAATGAACTAAACAAGATTCTATCTACCACTACCACTACCATTGTTCACCCTGGGCCAATTCTTTCTAATTGAGGGCAACAGCTTCCTAGTGGAAACCAGCATCAATCTGTGCCTCTCCACCCCAATCCATGTTCCACACTGTACCCAGAGTATCCTAGTATCTACACAAATCTTACAATGGCAACTCTTAATGGCTTCCCCTTTTCTTTAGAATAAAGTCCCAGCACTAATGTGGCCCAACCAGGCCAAGTAGGATCTGGCCCCTCTATTTCTCTAAAGTCTCCTTTTAGTGGACCCTTTTATCCTCACTCTCTGAGCTCCAACCATACAAAATTCCCTTTCTGTTTATCAATGCATCATAGTTTCAAAGTCTGTGCATTGTCTCCCTTATTCTGGAATCTTCATCTTTCACTCCACCATCACTTGGTTACTATGATGAGTTTCTCATTCAGGTTTCAGCTTCAAATATTCATATTTTTTCTATATCCATTTTAACTTTGACTTCCCATCTCTCATTTTTACTGTTCCATAGTATAGCTTGGCAGGACAAATACTATATGATTCCACAAATAGCCCGCCCTTCCTCCCTCCCTCCCTACTTCCCTCCTTTCCTTCCCTTCCTTCCATCTTTCCCTCCTGCTGTTCTTCCTTCATACCTCCCTTCATCCTTCCCTCTCTCCTCCCCTTTCATTCATTCATTCATTCATTCATTCATTGCAATAAAAATACTTAACATGAGATCTAAACTCAATAAATTCTTAAGTGTACAACACAGTATCAATACCTTCAGGTACAAGGCTGTACAGCAGCTCTCTAGAACTTCATTTTGCATAACTGAAACTTTATACTCATTGGACAATAATTTCCCATTCCCCTTTCCCCTATTTCTTGGCAATCACCATTGCTCTCTGCTTTTAAGAGGAAAAATATCGCCACGGTTTCCTGATTCCTGGGAATCCTTTCTGCAGAGGGACTACGTGGACTTTTGTGTTGGTGCTCTAAATTAATCCAGTCAATTATTCTAGGACTTGTAGGAAATTCTAACTAAAGGAGTTATTCTGAGTCCTACCCCCAAATAGAATTTAAAAATGTATATAATGTAGCTTTTGAACTTGGAGAATCTACTTAATGCTAATGTGCACACAAATAAGATTATTTGAATGAGCCAAGTACAGTTTTTTTTTTTATTGTGAGCATTTCCATCCTTATATTCAGCAAATTGTTGAATAAACTATATTTCATCTTCAGCTTTCTATAATTATAGTATTACTCTTATGCACTCCTGAATTCCATAGCAATTTATTTCTAGAAAGGCTTTGTAAATTAATGTGTTGCTAACTAGGGATGTGAGTTCAGAAAAGGCTTCTCTTTTAAATTTCTAAAATGAAGATGCAACTCCTCTGAAATTAAAGCCTGTCTTTTCAGCAAAGTGAGGAGACATCAACCTGGGTAAGTCTGAGCGCTAACAGATGGCTCGTGTTCTACATGAAATATTATCATTAGAGAAATGTGCATTTTTAAATTAGATCCTTCTTGTCAAAATGAGTTGGAGGAGCAAATGAAAAAAGAAGACAACAAAGGTATATCTCTAGAAATCCATTTAACACAATGTGACCCAGGCCCTGGAAAAATATGGGTGGGAAAATTGATTTCAATAATAGTTTTATATGTTTCTTATTCTCAGATTAGCTAGTATAATAATGCCAAGAGAGAACAAAATGGGAAATAAAGGACAGGTGATTTTTTGCTTGGTTACACCCATGAGTAGGGAGACGGGAGAAAGGAAAGGAACATCTAATCACACTGTCTGGGAAGGAGAGAACTATCAAATTAATTGTACCTGCATTAAAAGAACACCTCAATCTCTACCTACCTCAACAGGATGAGTGGATAGCATATATATATAATTTCACTCTGACTTCCCATCTTTCATTCTTAGTGTTAGATAATATAGCTTGGAAGGACAAATATATATGCATTTTTTATTGATTTCAGAGAGGAAAGAAGAGGAAGAGAAAGATAGAAACATCATTTATGAGAGAGAATCATACACGGCTGCCTCATGCACACCCCACACTGGGGATTGAGCCTGCAACCAGAGCATAGGGCCTGACAGGGACTAGAACCCTGAACTTCTGGTTCACAAGTCGACACTCAACTGCTGACCCACACTGGCTGGCCTATAGCAGATATATTTTCAAAAACACCAAGTATTCCTATAGCGAAATCAAAATGCAAAACAAACAGTGTATTTTCAACTTATAGACATAGTTTATGCATATTCATGTTCCTTTACGTCTTCCAAATGAGGATATAGCAGGCAGTTTCATAGTAATTACTGGATTCCAGTGTTTATGGAAAACTGACCACTGCGAATACATAATTATTCTATTATGCCCACTCTAATAAATAGAAAGACTGTTTATTCATTTAGCATGCTATAACAATCTTGTTTTCTTCCTTTCCATGCAGAGGTGAACTGAAGCACTTGGTAAGGAAATATGTGGGTAGAATTTCTATTTTAGAGACATTATATCTGTATGAAATTAATGTACTTAACTTGGATTGACGTGCAGAAATGTATAGTTTTCTTTATTAACAACAAAATGGGATTTGGCTTAAAGTGGAAGGATTTCATAAAGTTGCTTGATGGAAATGGACACAGTTATTATTTTCAGAAACTTCACTTTGAGAATCTGAGTATTTGTGACAATGTTTACTTACACCTTTACCGTATAAGAGTAATTATATATGTGTGTCATTTATTCTTGAAGGAATATTCCTGGTTGGCAGAAAATAGCAAATAGTCAAATTTATTTATCTTAGATTATTTTATCAAAATCAATTAGAGAAAAATTAATGGAAATTGGCATTTTTAAATATTACTTCAAAATTAAAATTGATGAGTATTTGTTAAAACCAAAAAAAGGGGAGGGGGGGCAAGCTTCATAAAAACCTTTTTTTGGGGGGAAAAATGTCCCAATTATTTTGTCACAAATAGCAGAGGTGGCAAATGGAGACTTTTGTAGACTGAATAAAACAATTCACACTTTCATTTTGGAATGTCAACAACAAATGACTAACACTTATATATATACCACCTGTTGAGTGGCTACCTCTGTTCTTAGTGCTATATGAACATTAACTCACTTAATCCTATGATGCAGGCTTGCTGATTGCTTTTATTGTACAGGTGAGAACACTCAGCCACAGAGAAGTTCAAAGCCCCATCAAAACCACACCGTTGAACATAAACTCAGGCCTCAGCAGTCTGGAATAGAGTCTGAGTGCGTAATTGTGATGCTTTAGTACTCACATGTACTGACCGCACAGTTTCAACTGAGCACAGGTTCAGCAGAAGATGGAAATGGAAGCATAGGTGACCCATAAGACAGAGCAGCTCTGCAGTGGTCTACATGGAAAGACTGAGATTTATGACAACTTTCAAACCTTCACATTTCTAATTCCTTGACATTCTCTCTCTCTCTTAAATTCCACTGTAATCTTTGGTTTAAAATTAGCTACTAAATACTATTATCAGCTCCATGTTACAAATGACATAAATAGACTTTAAAAGGTTAGTCAACGTGCCCAAGATTACGCTGTGAGAAGTGTAGAGCTCGGGTTTAAAACAGAATCACAAATCTCTAGTGGGTACTCTGAACTACTAATGTTACACACCTGCTGGCAAACCATTTCATCTTTCTGATCCTTGGTTTCCCCTGAGAATAGAGAAAATATTCATTTAGATTATCTCAATATGTCAGGCTGACAAGTCCATGGTTACAAATGTCATATATTTAATGTCCACATGGAACAGTTAGTTTTGTGGCAACCTTGCAAAAGCATGCCCTTGGTTATAAGGGATAAGTGGGTAGATGGACTTACTAATTAAATTCATTTCTCCCAGAATACCCACTATAAATGCCCACCTTAATGAAGATGGTACATAAAAATTAACAGCACACATAACTAAATCATAATATATTTTAAAATCTCATTATCAATTTCTCCAAATAGAAATATTGATCTTTTAAAATTTTAATTTTCTTAAATATATTTAAAACCTAATTGAGGTTTTTGTTTTGTGTTTAATCCTCACCCAAGGATATTTTTTCCATTGATTTTTAGGGTGAGTGGAAGGGGAGGGAGAGGGAGGAAGAGGAAGAGAGAGAGAGAGAGAAACATAGATGTGAGAGAGACATATTGATTGGTTGCCTCCTGCGCATGCCCCGACCAGGGCCAGGGATCAAACCTGGCCTTGACTCACAAGTCAGGTTGGTTCTCTAACCACTGAGCAACCACTGGCCATAGCCAATTAATATTTTACTTTTGTGAGGTAGCTATGATGTAGAGAACACTAGGATTCTATCAAGTTCTTTTTAAATATTATTTTTAATGCTTTTTATTGATTATTTTTGAGAAAGAGAAAGTGAGAAGGATAGAAAGACAGAAATATTGATTGGCTGCCTCCTGCATGCCCCTTACTAGGGATCAAGTTCAACACCTGGGCATGTGCCTTGACCAGGAAATAAACCAGTGACCTCTTGGTTCATGGATGAACTCTCAACCACTGAGCCACACCAGCTGGGCACAAGGTTTTGATGTTTGCTTAATGCTTTTGAAAGTTACGAATTTTTAAAAATATTTTTATTTATTTCAAAGAGGAAGGGAGAGGAATAGAGAGATAGAAACATCAATGATGAGAGAGAATCATTGATCAGATGCCTCCTGCACACCCTCACTGGGAATCAAGTCTATAACTGGGGCATGTGCCCTGATCAGGAATCAAACTGTGACCTCCTGGTTCATAGTTTGAAGTTCAACCATTGAGCCAGACTGGCCAGGCAAAAGTTATACATTTTGACCAAATTAATTAACCTTTGTGTTCAATGCCTTGCTTTCTTTTATCTGTCTTTGTGTCTCTTCACCTTAGATCTCTCACATTCTACTATTAGGCTTTTGAGAAGATAAAAGATTGCAAATAAAAAATATATATTCCTGGAGCAGTATGATGACTCAAGAATGAATACTTGTTTTGCATTATTCCAAAGTCAATATGAAATTGGCTGAATTCCTGCGAGAATACAACAATTTCATAAAACCAAGGACTATTATATTTTAAGCATATAATTTATTTTGTAACTGTAAGCCCATGCATATTCACCATCCTATGGGAATGAAACACAACATGTACACTGGGGAATTTTGTTTTATTTCAGTAGCAAGTGTAATATTACTATGCATTCAAATTATTCATTACAAAAAAGTCTCAAAATAAGACTGGAAACTCATATAGTTCTTATAGTCAACATCTAAAGAAGTATTTCAATACATACTATATTCTTTGATAAATGGTGCCAAAAGTTTCAGTTAAATGTCTAACATATAGTAAAATTGACATATGGAAATTTTAGGATAGCTGACTAAAGCAATTCACACATTGTCTAAAATAATTTTGTAGTTGTGCATTTTATCTATTTATTTTATGTATTTCTCTACCTAAACCATGCACAGAGTCAACCCCAACCCCATTCTTTTAAATATTTCACTTCATTTTTCCTTTTCATTTATATGCCATAAATCTATAAAGTCACCATCCTATTCCTCGGGTTTCAGTCAAAATATTGTTAAGTCTCATAGAATAAGGAGAGTCATGCTCCTTGTTGTTTATTCATATTGAAAATGTAGAATTTTGTTGAAGAATATAAGTGTAATGTACAAGATGCTCAGTGTCACTAATCACCAGGTTAATGGAAATTGAAACCACAATGACATATCACCTTCCACCTATCAGAATGGCTATCATCAAGAAATCAACACACAAGTGTTGGTGAGATTATGAAGAAAAGGGGACCCTCATGCACTGTTGGTGAGACTGTAAATTTGTTCAGCTACTGCGGAAAATAATATGAAGTTTCCTAAAAAAATTAAAAATAAAACTAAAGTTATATGAACAGCCAATAGATAAATGAAAAAAAAATTCATCCTCACTAGCAATTAGGTAAATACAAATCAAAACTATGAGATACCACCTCACCCTGTTAGAGTGGCCATTATCAGTAAGACGACCAATAAGAAGTGTTGGAGAGGTTGTGGAAAAAAGGGAACCCTCATTCGCTCCTGGTGGGAATGTAGACTGGTACCCTCTATAGAAAGTAGTCTAGCAATGCCTCAAAAAATTGAGAATAGAGCTACCATATGACCCATCAATCCCTCTCCTGGGTATATGCCAGAAAACCTTGAAATCATGTATTTGCAAAGATATATGCACCCCTCTGTTCATTGCAGCAATATTCATGGTGGCCAAGATATGGAACAACCAAAGTGCCCTGCGACAGAGAATGGGTTACGAAGATGTGCTACATATTCACAATGGAATACTACTCAGCCATAAGAGAGGAGGAAATCACACCATTTGCAACAACATGGATGGACCTTTAGAATATTATCCCAACTGAAATGAGTCAGTCAGAAAAAGCTAAGAATCATGTTTTTACTCATATGTGGGATATAAAATTGAAACTTATGAACACAAACAGCAGTGTGATGGTTGCCAGAGGGAAGGGGCTGGGAGGGGAAAGGGTCCCAATATAAGGTGACAGGAGAAGATTTGACTTTGGGTGGTGGGCACATGGTGCAATATACAGATCTTGTAACATAGAAACCCACAACTAAAACCTATATGTTCATGTTGGTCAATATCATCCCAATAAACTTAATAAAAAATAAACAAAATAAAAATAATTTAAGACCCAGAAATTCCATTCCTGGGTATTTATCTAAAGAAATCCAAAACACCAATTCAAATAGATATATGAACCACTGCATTTACTGCTGCATTATTTTCAATAGCCGAGATGTGGAAGCAACCTAAGCAACCATTGATAGTTGAATAGATAAATATGTTGGGGTAGCTATATACAATGGAAGATTATTCATTCATAAAAAAGAATGAAATCTTACCACTTGTGACAAGATAGATGAACCCACAGGATATTATGCTAAATGAAATAAGACAAAGAAAGACAAATACCATATGGTTTTACTCATATGTGGAATCTAAAGTAATAAATAAACAAATAAAAACAAACCCATAGATCCAGAGAGCAAATTAGCAATTGCCAGGTGGAAAGGGGTTGGGAGGAAGGGTAAAAAAGGTGAAAGGGATTAAAAAGTATAAACTGCCAATTATAAACATAGTTATGGCAATGTGATATACAGCATAGGGAATATAGTAAATAATATTATAATAACTATGTATGGTGTCAGATGGGTACTAGACTTATTGGGGTGATCACTTTGGAAGTTGCATAAATATCTAATCACTATGTTGTACACCTGAACCTAATATAATATGTTAACTATAATTGAAAAATAAATTTAAAAAGTAAATACAATGTACTGTTCAGTAATATTTTATATGTGATTAATGTACTGGTAATACTTGTGATTCCCTACATTTTTTAACCACAGAAAAAGGAATTATCCTTGAGGAAAAAAGAGAGAGAGACATGTGAGATGCTTCAAAGTGTTTAGCCCTATCATCATTATTAAGTTTGTGAATTGAAAAGAGACAACCAATATTAGCACTGGTAACAGGAGCAAGCATCTGAACTGAGTCTCCTTCCCTTTAACTTTGGGATCAGAAGATAACTCTGGGTAGTTAGTGTCAGAATTGGATGGAATTTTAGAACACCAAATTGATGTAGAAAACCCAGTTTCAGAACAGGATACCTATGAAATATCTACAGCAAACATCTTCCAAATGGCGAAATTTTCAAAATATTTCTTTTTGAGTCAGGGACAAAACACAACTCACTAATCCCATTAAACATGCACTGAACTCAATAGTCTGTGAAAGGACAAAAAACATGTTATGGGATATAAACAAAAGAAACAACAGACTCATTATCCCAATGACAATACAAATATAGGGACAGAAAATCCCAAATGAAATATGAATTAATATGATTAAAACTTAACAAAATACCCTACACAAAAAATATACAAGAATCAACTGCAATGCTCTTGATCAAGTACCAATATTTATTATATATCTAAAATATTAAATAGCTACAAAATAAAATGGAAAGCCACACCCATGCTCATGAATTATACTAGACATACTACTATAGATGTCAATTTTCCATAATCATTTTATAGATTTTGTAAAATTTGATTAAAAATATCACAAAAGCCCTAACCAGTTTGGCTCAGTGGATAGAGCATCAGCTTGTGGACTGAAGGGTTCCAGGTTCGATTCTGGTCAAGGGCATGTACCTTGGTTGCAGGCACATCCCCACTTGGGGGTGTGAAGGAGGCAGCTGATCAATGTTTCTCTCTCATCGGTGTTTCTAACTCTCTATCCCTTTCCCTTTCTCTCTGTAAAATATCAATTATATATATATATATATATATATATATATATATATATATATTTTTTTTTTTAAATATCACAAGAATTTGTTAAAGGACTTGAGAATCTGTTTCTAAAATGTACATGTAAGGTATAGCAGGTAGAATTTTAAGATGTCTCCCCAACCTTTCCTGCTCTAATTTCTGGGACCCTAAATATGATGAAATACCATGCCTGTGATTGTGTTATATGGCAAAAAAATCTTGTGTAGATGTATTAAGATTACTAATCAGTGGACTTTGAGTCAATTAAAAAAAAAAGCAGAGATTTAAGGCAGAAGGTGAACTGACACATTGGCTGATTTGCAATGGGAGAGGTTTGCATGGGAAGTGCCTGAGAGCAGCCACTATGAGCTAAAAGCAACCACCACACCACAACCATCAAGAAACAAGAACCTCAGCCATATAAACACATGGAAATGAATTCTAGGAACAAGTGTGCACATGGAAGCAGATTTCCCCCCAGAGGCTAGAAAACTCAGCTTGGCTGGTTCCTTAATTTCAGCCTTAATCAGAGAACCCAGTCATAACATGCTAGACTTGTGACCTACAGAACTATGAGGTAATAAATGAGTGTTGTTCTAAGCCAATGAGTTAAGTCAAATTCAGATGTGCAATGGATCAAAAGTCTGTAAGACACTTCTGAGTAAAAGAAATAAAATGGGAGGATGCTAGCCATATCTAAAATCAAGGCAATTATACTAGTAAAACTACTAGAAGCCCAGTGCACAAAATTCTTGCACTGGGGGAGAGGGGGTCTTCTGCCCGGATTACAAGAGGGTGCAGGCCAGGCAGAGGGACCCCACCTGTGCATGATCAGGGCTGGGGAGGGATGCGGGAGGTTGGCCAGCCAGAGAAGGACCGCAAGAGGGCTCCAGAGCATGTCCTGCCCTTCTCGCTCAGTCCCGATCAGCTGAATCCCAGCAGCAAGTTAACCTACTGGTCAGGGCGTCTTCCCCCTGGTGGTCGGTGACCCCCATAGTGAGCGGTTGAGCAGCTTTAGCATATCATTAGCATATTACATTTTGATTGTTTGAGTGGCCGACCAGACAACCAGACACTTAGCATATTAGGCTTTTATTATATAGGATGGCTGTTGAGAGTGTTATCATTCTGCTATAATGGAAGTACAGAGAAGTCTTAGGAACTGACTCTTTGATATTCTGAATTTGCTTTACATTCCAGGTGGTGTTGTATAACACAGAGGAAAGGAGAATCTATAAGTAGTATGGGAACTCTTGTTTACTCATATTGAAAAAAATATAGATCCAAGCTTCTTACTATACAGACAATTCAACCCTAGATAAATAAAAATTCTAAATGTTAAAAGTCAAAACTGTAAAACTTTGCAAATAAAATGTACGAGAACATCTTTCTGACCTCAGAGAAGGAAAGAAGTTCTCAAAAAAGTCCCACAAAACACCATAAAAAATATATAAACCAACCATGTTAAAACAACAATAGCACAATAAAAGTACCTACAGGAACAAAACCATATATCTCTCAAAAGGTCTCTTAAAGGAAAATAAATAAAGCCACAGATGTTGGAATACATTTGCAAAAGTGTAACTGAAACACCATCACTACTTAAAGAAAGACATTTCAAAACCTGTAAGAAAAACACTCAGCAAGTCAGTATTTTTTTAAAAGGTAAATTATGAGCAAATATTTTAGAGAAGAGAAAAAAAAAAATGATGAAAATGTATTCTTCAACAGTAATAAAGGGTAAGCAAATTAAGATGCAAACAATGTCCCTGTTGCTTTCATGCTTTAAAAAGTTAGCTTATGCCTGGAAGTCTAGCCATCACAAAACATAATCATTTAAATTGTCATTTCTTATTGGAAGATTTTAGCTTTGCACTGGCCAATATTTTGCCTACCTTTCTGACAAAAACTAATAAATACAGTATTAAGTATAGGTCAACATGAATTCAAACACATAGAGCAGATGAAAATTGTTACCATCACTTTGAAAAATAATTGGAAATCATTCTGAAAATTTAAAGTTATTCATACCGTAAGGCCCAGAAATCCCATCATGAAACTACATCTATGAACTTTGGCAGCTGACTTCCTATACAACTTATTTTGTTATATTAGCTGCCTCATTTCCTTCAAAAACTTTAATCACAAATTCCATCTCTCTGTTTCTGCTCATGTTAATCCTCACTTCTATTTTGATCTTATTGTTAATGTGATTTTTAAAACTATGTTTTTATCAATTTTAGGGAGAGAGAGAGAGAGAGAGAAAGAGAGAGAGAGAGAGAGAACTATCAATCGGCTTTGCCTCCTGCATGTCCCCTACTGGAGATCCATCCCATAACCCAGGCAAGTGACCTGACTGGGAATTGAACTGGCCACCCTTCAGTGCACAGGACAACACTCAACCAACTGAGCCACACTGGCCAGGGCTGATCTTATTTTTTACTTCCTTTTTTCTCTGTCTTTATGCCTAAATCCTGGTATAAATTAAAAACAACTAAGTCCCAAAAAGAAGTACGCATTCATTCATTCAAAAAATTTTTACTGAGTAGCCAGTGTGTGTTAGGTATTTAAAGCAATAATGGACTAAATAAACATGTCTCTCACCCTGTGCTTTTTGCTTTCCCAGAAGTGACCAGGTGGTTGGTGTGGAGACAGATAATAAACAAATCATCACGCAAGTTCAGATCATTCAGAGAGAGAAACATAAACAGGGTTATGTGATCTGATAAAAAATAATTATCAGATCTATATTAGATACAATGTGTCCTCAGAAGGGCACTGTTCAGTACATCCTTTCTTAAAATACTGAATTTCATACGTGTGTGTGTGTACGTGTACATAAGTTGACCCTGAACAAAATGAGTTTGAACTGCACGGACACACATATCATGTTTTTCTTTTTTTTTTTCTAAATATATTTTTATTGATTTCAGAGAGGAAGGGAAAGAGGGAGAGAGATAGAAACATCAATGATCAGAGAAAATCATTGATTGGCTGCTTCCTGCATGCACCCTATTGGGGATCAAGCCTGCAATCCTGGGCATGTACCATTAACGGGAATCGAACCCGGGACCCTTTAGTCCACAGGCTGAAGCTCTATCCACTGA
The DNA here is from genome assembly GCF_014108235.1 of Myotis myotis. Classification (NCBI taxonomy): domain Eukaryota; kingdom Metazoa; phylum Chordata; class Mammalia; order Chiroptera; family Vespertilionidae; genus Myotis; species Myotis myotis. The sequence continues at coordinate 10,401,515 of NW_023416368.1, forward strand.
GCCAAACCAGCTAGGACTACATGTATTTTTTCAATAAATACTGTAAATATATTTTATTTTCCTTAAGATTTTCTTAATAATACTTTCTTTTCTCTAGCTTACTAGTATTTTATTCTAGGACTACAGCATAGGATACAATTAACATACAAAATATGTGTTAAAGGAGTGTTTATGTTATTGGTAAAGCTTCACAAAGTAGGGCATTAGTAGTTCCCCTTCTGGGAAATCAAAAGTTATATGCAATTGTTCACTACACAGGGTGTCAGTGCCCATAACCCTGTGTTATTCAAGGGTCAGCTGAATACAAATACTCATGCACAAGTGCACGTGAACACACACACACACACACACACACACACACACACACACATCTCCCATCTAAGCTTCCTTACATCACAGCCCATGTTTGATTCATCATTTTATCATTTTCAGTTTGTATTCCAGTACTTTATCATGACACTGAAAGGCCGTAAATACCTGTAAATGCTACCAGCTGAACTAACCGGTACAGACCTCAGTCACTAAGTATCTTCCTCATATTGATTGCTAAGGTTAGAGTTGTTCAAGGAGAGCTTTGGCCAGAGCTCCCCTGCCTTCTCTGCCATGCTCTTCCCCGCATGAAAGCTGACTTTTCCCTCATCTCCCTCTGTATGAAATGACGTGGCACATGAGGGCATTTTTCTCAAGAAATCTCTGTGACACCTACACAGACCTTGAGAATCTGAAGGCCGATTATAAATCAAGATCAGGGACCAGCAACTTCCAGTTGGTGGACATGATAGAGAAAACATTTCATATTGTGTGTGCCTCTTGGATGAATAATACAGAGACATTGAAAAATGCTTATAGTAAAAATACTTGAATTTTTTCTTTGCATTGACAATCTTTGCTTCCAAGTAACTTTCTGACTTTCTAACCATATATAGGAAATATTCTTATAGAGTAAAACTAGTAGTATGTTTTCTATGTGATTGTTAACATCTTGTTCTGTGGTAGTAAAACTGCTCTTGGGAAAGTTGACACTAATTTACATGTGCATCAATTGTCTATGAGCCTGCCTATGTTTCACCAAACCCATAGGGAAGGTTTTCACATTTTTGAAATTTTGTTGTGTTGGAAAGCAAGAAAAACAAAAACAAAAAAGAGCTCCTTCATGTTTGTTTAAAGTCTCAGTCCCTTCTGTTATGACTGAAGTTGAACTATTTTCATATGCTTATTATTCTTTTGTGGTTCTTATACTTTGAAAGTGCTTTAACACTGTTGACCATTTAAAAAGATTTTAATGTTTTTAAAATTCTTTAACTTCTGCATTTTGGAAATGATTCCTCTACTTTGTTATTTATCGCTTAATTTTGCTAATAATGACTTTTGATGTATAAACGTTTGTATAATGTAATTCAAGTACATTGATCTTTCCCTTGGTGACTGTCTCTGGTGTTTTCATACTTTAAAAGTTTATTTATGCTTAGAAGTCTATGGATCACAAAAAGTAATTATCTAAATTGTCATTTCATTATTATAAGAGTCTAGCTTCACATTTACCCTAACTTGACTTTCCATCAAGCTCTGATTTTAGCTTCTATGTTTCCCCTTGAATTTATTTTGGCATATGATGTAAATTGAGGAACAAAATTATTGTCCCCTTCTAAACATAGCCAATATTTTCAAGACCATTTATTAAATAATGATTCTTTTGCAAATGGTTTGTGATATTTTCTCATTTCTACACATATTGAATTCATACACACCTGCCCACATATATATCTTTATGTTCTCTGTTCATTCTCATGTATTTGTCTGGCTATTCTGTGTGTACTACTGTTGAGTGTATCATGTATTTACATATGTTCCAATACTTATAAGTTTCAAGATCTTAAAAATACACTTAAAGCATGTTTAGAGCTACCTAAATTATACTTCTCTTTTATGCCATGTTAATTATTTTTTTTAGTGGCTGATTTGGAAGAGAATTGGCCTTTTAGATAATTTTATCATTTTTGTAATTCTTTCCTCTCTTAAGTCACCTACTTATTCAACTATTACCACTAGGGAGTATAAGTAATTAAAAAAACTTTGACAAATTTTTAAATAATAATTATTAAGTCCTTATAAGATAACATACAGCCCTAAAAACAAATCTTCAGCAGTCACAGAATTACTAAATTGAACTTCACTGTTCTCCAGCTTATAAAACATTTTCATATTTGACTCATGAATCTAAAGTATGCACATAAAGAGGTCACCTGAAGCCTGTGGCAAGTCTAGAAGTACCCTGGAATTCATGCTCAGAATGTTTTAAAAACGACAAATGTGCCACGCTCCAATATTTTCTAATTTAACGATGGTCTTAAGGGAGAGTTAAAGAGATCTAAAATCCCATAAAATAATACAGGGCCACAGTTCTGAGAAAAAAGTCATTTCATATTTAGACCATTCCTAGGAGCAAGAAAGAATCAAGGGGGGAAGGTGTGGGATGGAAAGGAAACTAAGGAAAGGAAGCTAGGAAAGATAAGACAATCACAGGAGAGCAGAAGTGAATCACAAAGGTGGGCATTTGAAAGGAACTGATGAGATGCCATCCCTGACACTATGGTGTTTTTCAAAACCGCAGACATCGGTGCCCATCCTGGGAGGAGGAGAGAATGAGAGAATGGAGCACAGGACCTTGCTATGCAGACCTTTTATTCTAACAAGGAGGGCTTCATTTAAATATAATGCTGTTTGCTTTGTGCACAACTGAAACTGAAACATTTGTAAAGGTTCCTTTGTACTGTTTCTAATCTATAATTTAACAGATTTGCTCCACCAGAACAAACATTTGCTGAATATCATGGAAATGGTTTTGAAAAGGATAATGTCAGCAAGACCGCCTCTGAGCACAACAGCTGAGCAAAGCGGCACCTGTATGCTGAAATACACAGACCCACCCACAAAATGGGCAGTTTCAGAGACAGTGCCAAAGCCGTGATTATATTCTTTCCAACACTTTATTTTTTTTTCTGTTCTTAAAACATGCCTTCAAACGCTTCCTCATATTCTGGGCAAGCAAGGAGCGCCAATCACACCAATCCCCATGCCCATTTGTCCAGAATCGTTGCCTATGATCCATTATTTGAATAACTTCTACTCCTGACCTTTCTGATCAATACCATGAATGATAAAGGCAAAGGCTCCTGGTTTCCAACTTGGTAGAAGTTGTCACTTCCTCTGAGCAGTTCAAATAAATAATTCCTTCAGTGTTAGTCACTGTCTCCTGCAAGTGATACTTATTTGGATGTGTGTGGGAGCAAGATCTTATCTTTGATGCCTGGTCTTGTATTGGGGCTGTTCTTTGGACAAGCTTTCGAAAGCCCTCTCCTATGAACGTGAAGTACCTTATGAATATGCATGAATATAAACCTCCTTTACTCATTTTGGTGGCTACTCACTGTGCTGGGTTGCCCTGGAAGCCATTCCAAATGGTTCTGATGTTGCGTTGGAGATTCTTAATGGTGGTAATTATCTGCTGCAGCCATGCAGTACCAAATATGAAGCGTGTTAGAGATACTTTAAAAAATAATTCTAAAAAATGACTAAAGATGCTAATCCCCACATTTTAGTTCCTACAGGGCAATTAGCCCCTAGTAATGATGTTTATATTTATATGCAAATGTTTCAGGAAAAATGAATCTTACCAGAGACTTCATATCAATACTATTGGGAGATGAGAGCATTCCATCTGTCTGTAGAATATGCCTGCCATTAGCTCTACGTGTAGCCTATTTCTGTAATAGAAACTACTTAATCTTAAGTAATTCATTCTTCATTTAGTGTTACTTTCCCTTCCTTCTGTTCTTTTATTAAGACTCTTAAGTAATGTACAGTATCCATGGCTCTTCGGGGCCTGCACACAGGTGACTTGCCACATTTCTTCCGAGTTTCATCTGCTCTTTGAATTATTACTTGCTAGCCTCACCATTCCTCATTTTGGGGTTATAATTGAGTAACCAAAGCAAGCTTCTCAGAGGGCACTTGCTAGTTACTATTCTCTGTTTTAGGGGCTGTTACCACACACAAAGAAATATAATGAAGAAGCAATACAGCTCTAGTTTTTGATGAGTCTCTAGGCTATACATATGGAAACTAAGGCTTACAGACATTTCACAACTCGCTGTTCAGAGTGAGGAAACAGGCTCATCTAGTCAAGCTCCTACTACAATGCTCTTTCTACTCCAAGACACTCTCTTGAGAGAGGGTCCCTTAATGACAAATCATTTTTTTCGGTACTCCCTTTGTTTCCACAGGACATTTTAAACTAACAATCAACAGTTCAGTTATTTACCTAGTGTCATTAGATATACTGATTTCTTTTCTTAGTTATGTTCTTTCGCAGAGGAATAAAGTGTATATCCATTACAGTAGGCCCTCTTTATCTGTGGGGATGCCTCCCAAGGCCCCAGTGGATGCCTAAAACCACAGATAACACTAAGCCCTACATATTCTGAGATATTTTCTGATACATATATACCTATGATAAAACGGAATTTATAAGTCAGGTACAGTAAGAGATTAACAATATAACTAGCAATAAAATGGAACACTTGCAATAATCTACTGTAATAAAATTTATATGAGTGGCTTTGGGACCATTATTAAGTAAAATAAGGGCAACTCAGACATAAGCACTGAGATAGTGTGACAGTCCATCCGATAACCAAGACTGCTACTAGGTGACTAGTGGGCAGCGAGCATATTCAGCATAAATATACCTTGGACAATGGATGATTCAGTCCCAGTTGAGGCAGAACAGGAAGATGCCAGATGACGTCAGGCTACTCATAATAGCGCACAATTGTTTATTTCTGGAATTTTTTATTTAATATTTTTGGATCATGGGAAACCGAGACCATGGGAAGCAAAACCACTGATTACTGTATTTCATTTAAGAATTGTTATTTGTTGCATTTTTTAAAGAGCAACAAAGAACAGTTTTGTTCTGGATTTCAGAAATAGAGAATCTCTGCATTCATTATTACATACACAAAATAATTGTTAACTCAATATAGAACTCTAGAGGTCTACCTAATATTGCAAAAACACTTAGGTTTCAAATGTTGTTTAGGTAATGTGGAAAAAGAAATAAATCAAAGAGCTGTATAGTGAGAAAACTGTCATATATGGATATATACAATCTCTAGAGTAGAAAGAAAATACTTTAAGAATAGCGACATGAGTCAAAGCATCGAACAGACTGTCAAACTTCAGCAAGAAGGCAGGGGAGGGTGGGGGCGGGGGTAAGAGATCAACCAAAGGACTTGTATGGAAGCATATAAGCATAACCAATGGACACAGACATTGGAGGAGTGAGGGCATGTGCAGGGGGATGGGGAAGGCCGGGGGGAGGTCAATGGGGGGTAAAAAGGAAACATATGTACTACTCTTTGTAATACTTTAAACAATAAAAAGAATTACAAAAAAAGAATAGCGACATGTAAAGGCAAGGGTAGGATTTGGTGAGTTTACTTCACGCAAGTCAGGTAGATGTTTATTACTCACGATTTTCCATATCAACAGATGCACCACCCACTTGACATCTGTGTATACATTTTCCCCCTTTAACCGAGAACAGTGGTCAGCAAACTGCGGCTCGTGAGCCACATGCAGCTCTTTGACCCCTTGAGTGTGGCCACGAAGTTTCAATCGCACTGTCCCTGCGCGCCTGCACATGGTATTCTGTGGAAGAGCCACACTCAAGGGGCCGCAGTTTGCCGACTACTGACCTAGAACAAGCAAGTAAGAAAGCCAGCCCAGAATTTCTCAATGAGAAGCAAACTGACAAAAATACCAACATATTTCAAAACGCAGATGCGTTTTGTCACTCACATTGTCACTCACAGTGACAACCTGGAGTGAAGGAGTCTGGGAAGAGAGGGACTCAGCACCTCGCCAGCGGAAGATCTCATTAGAACCTCTTGAGATTTATCTGTCACTCCGACAGGATACTTTGATTTTAAATTCCATCACCGCTAACCCTCATTTTGAAAATTAAATTGAAGAAAAAAGGGATTTCTTTTCTCTCATATAATGAATAATAGGATAATATAAATCCAAACCAAGGGCACCATTAATCAGAAATTGCAAGTAAAGACCTGAGAAACTTTCACTTGAAGGGACTTAGAAAAGTTCTCCTCTGCCCCTCCCTCCCCCGCATCTGCCCATCATGGAGTCAGAGTGAAGGTCAGCGAAGAGAGATTCCTTGGGAAGTTCGATTTAGAGCATCAAAAGTTTTGCTATTGGTGCATAATTTTAATACTTTCTCAAAAATCTGGTCTCTTTCAAAAGAGCAGCATTTATGCAGCCCCACGCCAAGCCCAGTTAGCGCCCTGCTATCATAATTCATCCGCGAGTGAGAGTTTTTCAGACAGTAGACAAAACGCAGTAAAATGTCATAAACACGCCCTTACTTTACTAAAATCACATAAATCTTATAAAAGTCCAGTCCCTTCTCTTCCACTTTCTCCGCGAAAGGACAAGTAAACAATTAAATGCCAGTGATGGATGAAAGCCGCACCACTTCCAGAAGCAGATACCTCTGAAGCCCTACGCCAGCTTTCTCGGTCTTCGGGTATCCCCGTCCCAGAGAGATCACCAAACAAGTCATTAGAGAGGATGGAATAATATCCCGGCCAACATGGAGCCGAGTGACAGATCCTGAGAACTGCTTTTTACATTTCCAGGCGGCACACTCCGTACACTTTCCAAATATTAAAATTTCTGAAGAACAAGGACTTAATGTCAACCTGCTTGTTAGAGAATCGGGTTCACGGAAGGTGAGCAGCAGAACTTTTTAATATGAAGCTGAGAACTCAGAGTCCCTTCTTTTGACCTCTTCATTTAGTAGGAACAACTCTGATTGGCTCACCTTCCAGCAGAGTTCTCTCTTGTAACATTTACTTTCTCTTTAGGGAGCTATGTTTCCCTTGCCAGGTGCCTGTCACTCTTTAAGGCTGACTTCTGAGTTTCTCCCTGCCACATTTCTTCTTCTAGGTAAATGAAGGCAGAGACTAACGATATTCCATTACTCGGTAAAAACCGATCGAGGCTTCCTAGAAAAATAGGCCAACTGCAAAACAGCCTCTCCCATAGCTGAGAGTGAGAACCACATTCTTCATATGATTTAATATTTCTAACTTTGGAACATCCTGGTTCTGCTATTAAAGAGATCAAGATATTGAAAATTTTAGTGTATTTGTATTTTTTCAAAAGTGGTAATAATTTCTACGTCATAATGCAGGCAGATACTAAAGCCTTTGGATAAAACTTTTTTAATACTTAACATGTATGTGTATTTATACTATATATATGTATATACATACATATATATATGGCATGTGTATATATCTGTGTGTGCATGAGTGTGTGTCTATTGTACAGAATATCGTAAAGTAGTAATAGCTCACAACCAAAATATTTATTAAGGAAATATGAGTGAGAAATAGGAATTAACTTTACTCCCAATACCAAGAAAAAACACAAAAATTATATTTAGTGACGGCTTTGCATATTGTCCAAGTTTTAGTAGCTTAAAGAAGGTACTTACCTTACAAAGTTATTAAGATTCCCTCAGGCCTGATTCCTCATAAACAGCAGAGCTGTAGTAGAAACTCCCACCTGTTGCAAATTTAAAATTGAAATTTTCTTTTAATACAGATGAAATTTTTTCCAAGTTTTATATTTAGTTAATAAACTTTATAAAAATATGAGTACATCACATAATCCTCTTCCACAACCTTTTCTTTTTTTCTGGACAACTAACATCTATAATAGTTGGTAGTGTTATATAATCTATAATAAAACACAAATGATGGAAAAGTAATATGAAAAAATGACATAAAGATACATAGTATTTAAATGCCTCCATTAGACATGCTCAGCTCTTGTTTTCAGGAACAAAATCCTCAGAGATTTCACCTTCACCCTGAACACTGCCGTGACAAGCCTGTCAAGGTCGACCGAATCCAATTAGAGCAGTTTTCTGGGAAAGGACTTGTGATTCCTGACAATATTAGGGCACAATACCATGAGCTGTTTTAACTTTAAGGAGGGCAGTGGGAGCTACAAGCATCTTTAGTCTGCAGCTTAAAACTGTCATCAAGCCGTGACAGCCACAAAATATTTGTCAAGCTCAACTGGAAGTGGCCATCGGTTGCCCTGCCCTACAAGGTTATAGATTGTCTATATTCAGTTGCATAAAATCAAGAGAATGTTTAGGGGTTAGAAAAATTCAGAGCAGTGGACAGAGAAGTCACTGTTGTCTGTCATAACTTAAGAAGGGGTGATGTTCTGTGAGTCTTATGAAAAAAAGACTTAAAGGATTTACTGACGTGAGAGTTACATATTTCTCTCTCACCCCATCAACTCTAATAAACCCTGACAAAACCATCTCCTAAATGTCTTCTTGCTTGTCCCTCCTATTGCACATTTTCTGCCATTTCCTCCATATTCTGACTTTGCACTTTAGTAAAATCCTACTTAATAATCACTCTTCCTTAGGCCTCTCTCCAGTCTATACAGCACTTTGTCAGAAGCACTTGCCTAAAACGCAAATATAAACATGTCAACCTTTGGCTTATTTCACATCAATAGCTCTTCTGAGATTCTTAAGGAAAAACAAAATATCCTTTATGACCTGGCTTTTGCCTATTTTGCAGACTCATCTTTTGAGTGTCTCCACCCTTTTCCACTATTTTAGAGCTTTAGGAATTCTAAGCTTCATGTAGTCTATAATCACACTTTGCCCATAGGGTTCATTCTGTCTTTTAATCCACCTACAAAAGTTCTATTTGTTCTTCTCAGTCCTGCTTTGAGATGGTATCTTCCCTCTTTTACCTACTGATGGAGTTAATCACCCACTCTTCTAAGATGTCTCCATAGCTCTCAGCTAGCATACTTACTTATTTACATGTTCATTATTTCTCCTTAAATGTGAATCTTTAGGTCTAAGTCCCATTTTATTATTCACCTTTGATGCTGAAGTGCTTAGCACAATGCCTGATCTACAGAGGAAATGAATGATAGACTGAGTATACAGATTTTTTACTTTTTTTTTCATAAACCGCTGGTGATAAAAATTTCTCAAGTCAATACTGGCATATCCAATGTTTAAACATACTTTTAACTTAAATTCAAATTTGGGGCAGTGGGTGGCTGGTGAAGCCCTCGTATATTTATTCTGCAATTGCTCACTCGATATCTCCAAGTGACTAACCTAACCTCACACCTTCATCATACTGTAGTCCCTGCAAGGGCTCAGAATAAACTCAAAAGGGGGTTCTGGGTTCTCCAAAGTGTCTTAAAAAAAGAGTTATTGGCAGATATAGTTCTCAGTTTTACCTGAATTCCTGACATTCAACAAATAACTTATTTATGAAATATAAACATGGCCTAATAGACTATGATTCATTAACTGCCCTGGCTGGTACTTTTAGCAGTTCATTTGGCATTAAAAAGAAACAGAGAAAGAAAGAAGAAAAAAAAGAGTGATTTATTCCAGAAAGTCCAATGGCCACCCAACCATTCACACGCAAGCTCAATGTATAAACTTCTTCCTCTTTGGTTTTCATCTCCATTGGTACTACTGGATACATATTTGTTCCCATTAGATTGATATTTTCACAGATAATATTTGGTAAATAAAATCAATGAGACATCTGCGCTGAGTTTTGTCAATGTTCAAGGAGGCTGAATGGAGCGAATCGCATAATTATACCAAGTTCTTCACTTGTTATCGCAAGCTGGACTTGAAGCTCTAATGATAATATCAACTGCATTTGATCAACGTGCAGGGGGAATGCAAGGCACTCTTGGGTTTTCCTAATTCTCTTTTCCACCTTTGGAAATCGAGTTGCTTTACATAATCCTCCTAAAACTTCACACCTCACACCCCTTCAAAGCCCGATGCTTGCACATGGTGGCATCAGAGGGAGGCTTTATTAAAGACCCCCACTGGAACTGTGGCCTATTCATTTTCTGTGTAAACCGTGGGGTTCCTGTGCAGACAGCGATGTGCCAACATGAACCCAAACAGCTGCGGTACTAAAGCTGCTCCTCATGCAGGTGGGGAAACAGCTTGTGATATTAACAAGACTAGATCCTTCTTGTGGCTTTCTATAGCCTTTATTTAAAATACAGAGAAACGCTTTCAAAGACTTATTTATAACTGTATCAAGCACAGATTGCGCCAGCATTATGCTGCAGTGAGCACATGTGTTATTCATACTGATATTAAGTACTTTTTTTTTTCATTTTTGAATAGCCAAAAAGAAAAAAGAAAAAACAGTTTCCTGAGGATTTCAGATAGGAGCTACTAAAACCATATCAGTGTAGTTAACTTGGGTAAAAATAGCTTTTTTTTAATTAAAAAAATCATAAAAGCAATCAAATAAAAAGATTCAGTGTAAACAGAGAAATTGAGGCATAAGAAACAGATCATTTTAAGCAAAGATTTTATATCTATCACAGCTGTCACATGTATTTTTTCTCCTTATATAAAGATTGTAATTAAATTAGTTCAGTGATCTACATCATAATGGGCTTGTGTTTTAACTTTTCTTTTTAACTCCTCAATACGCTTTAGCAGCATTTTTTATTTTTTTAATATATTTTTATTGATTTCAGAGGGAAAGGGAGAGTGAAAGAGACAAACATCAATGATGAAAGAGAATCATTGATTGGCTGCCTCCTGCAGATCCAGCGGGCAACCCCAATATGCCCTTGACAGGAATCGAACATGGGACCCTTCAAGCCAAACCAGCTAGGGCTTTAGCAGCATTTTCAGTAGTGAAAACATGTTATAACCAATAGAAGAGTGGCCAAACTATGTTATTGGTTTTAAGCAATGTTATCTCTTTAGGAAGACACAAACGTTCTTGAAGTGTCAGTGAGAATGAAAAGTGGCAATAAAAAAAGGTGGTTACGGGACAAACCATGCAGGCTCAGCCACTTAATAGGTATGCAATCCTGTTTGTCAGACACATACCATGTGCTTTATTAACAAAATTATTTCACCCCATGTGGCACTGCGCAAGGCAATAGAGCAACAAAGGCACTGCACAATCGTGGAAGATTTCGAATATTGCTAATATTGCAACCATTTGTACAGAGTAGAGGAAATAGGCACTCATATATGGTGTTGATGGAGTCTTAACTGCTAGAGCCTTTAAAACACACATCCATAATAAACCAGCATTCTAAGTCTATAAATTTCACCAGGGGAAATATTGAAATATATAGACATAAACAACAGTGTGTAAGAATGTTTACAGCAGTATTGTTTTAAAAAGCCAATAATTTAGAAAATGTTCAAATACCAATCAATGGAAATGTGTTAAACATTTCCTGATACCATGGAACACCACACAGCCAGGTAAATGATTTCATGTCCAAGTTGTATTGTTAAGAAAAAAAGACAGTTACAGAGCAGCATAACTAATTATTAATCAATAAGTATTTAAATATATACATATATTATTATAAATATCAGAAAATTAAGGATGGAATTATATAGGACTTTATTTCCTAGATTATGTATTTTGTATGTCTACCTCTTTTCTAATGATGAAAAAATAAAGAATAGACAAAACCTCCTCAAAATAATTTTAATACATTTGTAATTACTTTAGCATCCTAGATTTTGCTTCATTCATTCCAGACTATCCAGAGAATACCTGGGGAACATGATTCATTTATGTTTATTAAAATCAGTTCACTTTTTTTCCCAAAGAACTAGGAGGACAGCACATAACAAATGTTTAACATTTTGCTTGTAGGTTAAAGCACAAAAATAATAAAGAGGAAAGAAGAGAGAAATTGATGAAACATTATTGTCTAGGAGGTATCATACTCAATCTCTTAGAAGAGGGAGAAGAGAGAATTAATGATAAAGCAATAATAAGCAGTGACTCCCACATCATCTGTAGTTTGTCTGTTCCTTTTCAGCATACAAGTAACCTAATATAAAATGTAAGAATTGCATTACATATCAAATTAATTCAGAACATGACGGTAAGGGCAGATAAGTGGCTGTTTTAGAAATGAATAGAGTTCATGAAGTATTTAATAAGTATTGATCCTGATTTCACCAGAGGTAAGCAGCTCTCTATTACTTAGTTGAGCATTTGGAAAGCTGTATCAACTGTGGGGTTAGTAGTTCAATACCCAGTCATGAGCTATTGGCTCAGACTTCATGAACTCAAGGCAGGCTTCTCCCAAATCCTACCCCCTTCACTGTGGACCTCATTTATAAATTAAAATGATCAGATATATAAATGCAAGGCATAGGGTGGGAGTCAACATTGACAGTCATTGAATAATGGTAGAGAAATGAGCCTATAATTTGCTGCTGTCATAAGTAGACAAAAAGAAGAATATTTTCTGCAAATGTTTTAAAACCCTCAAGAAGCCACTTGTGAAACTTGATTCCATTTTTCCCATTTCCTCTCTCTCTCTTCTGTTATCTTCAGTTTGTATTTCAACATCATACAAACTAGCTAGAGTCTCAGAATAACTATAATAAAAATCTTAGGTGCAAAGATACTTCTTTTGCTGAATTTTTAAACTGTGTGCTTATATGTCAGTCTCTTTGGACCTCACTTTTCCATCTGGGTTTTGATGCTTAGTGACTCAAAACAACCTGAACCGAAAAAATAGGTGTTTAATATCCTATGCTTCAAAATGTCCTATAAAAAATGTAGTCAATGTATTAACAACTTTATAGTGTAACTCTGCTTTCCTCTTCTCCGTCATTTGGACTTCTAGATTGGCACATCTGATTAGAAACCCGAAAGCCATTTTTAAATAGAAGAGACTGGAGACATCTGGGAATATATTTTTTTTAACTGTGCCTTATACAATGGACAATGAAACTACTTCCTGGAAATAGTCCTTAGCCTTTGAAAGGTCTTGTCTTAGTTTCATCGTGCTTCCTAGATGGGTAGAATAACTGTATTTACCTCAGTGGTTTCACGTAGTTTGTAGCCCTATAGGCTATTTCCCTAAAACCTGCCACTTTATTAAGCCAGCTGGATCTCACAGATTTTTTTTTTTTAAAGTAAAACCTGTACTAATGTGGGAGAATATAAATACAACTATAAGGCGAGCAATTTTACTATCATTACTTCAACTAAGAGAGTTCAAATCTGGGTTAATTTGCCTAATGCCTTGAATGCAGATCAGGCATATTTCTAATCATCATTTCCATTCCTTACACAGTCAAGAGGAGGAAGAGAATACAGTAGCATTTTCAAGGTGCAGACCTAGAAAATAAACTTGAGATTTCTAACCAGTGTTTTTTGTGCCTGAAATAAATATCGAGTGCCAAATTATTTTCTTTAATTTCAAGTTTAGTATGGAGCCAATATATATAAAATATATACGCAAACTATATCTTGTTATTAAATGCCCTTAAACAATGATATCCTCTACATTATGCCACTTTGTCCTTTCATTTTAGTTGTGATTTCCTTAGAAAATAATCCCCTAGGTATGGCTTATCAGTTAATATAGCACAGGTCTCAGAGAGAAAACATATACTCCACATATGAATGCTGTTGATTTGCATAGTGATGGTTCCCTTAATGACTTACACACACAAAATTTTTGAATAAATGAAACATGTACACATGTATAGATTTTCCTTGTAGTTCTGGTTAACAGAAGCTTCCTGCCTTTACCCAGGTATCAGTTGTTTCTTCAATAGGTCACTTGAAAATCTTGTAGATTTTCAAAATTACATAGCGATAAAAAGCATTTTAAAAACTCAAAACTGTAATCCAGCTGCCACAAGGGAGGCATTGTGTAGCAAACAAAGAAAATGTTCTCAAAAACAGTTACATTTCAGGCATTGTATTTTGGTAAGTAAACACAGTGCCCAAATGATATGATGGCCTTAAATGAGGAGAACAAATGAAAGATATTGGTATATTTAGAGGTCATCTCATAGAGTTTGTTTAACGATAAAGAGCCAAGTATATTTAACATAAATTTGGTATTTTTTTTTAGTAGAGAAGTGAACCTAATTACAGGTCTAGATATAGTGATCAGTCTTTTAAGGGCCAGATATATCACTGTGTACATAAACTGGCTATGCTTAACTACTCAGGGATCATGAAAATTAACCTACAGGATAAAACAAGTAAGCCAAAAAACAAACAAATGAGCAACTAATGCCAGTTGAAAAAAAAAAAAAAAACCACAACTGTCCTTTTCACATTCAATAGTCTTGGCATCCTATTTGAAAAGCATTTGAACATATGTGTGAGAGTTTATTACTAGGATATTTTATTCCATGGATCTCTATGCCTGTCATTATGCCAGTACTGACTACACTGTATTGAGTACAGCAACTTTATAGTAAGTTTTGAAATCAAATCAATTTTAAAAATAAAAATAAAAAGCCCAGTGGTATGGCTCAGTTAGTTGAGCATCAACCCATGTACCACATGGTCTCCACTCCATTCCCAGTAGGGGGCGTGCAGGAGACAGCTGGTTGATGTTTCTCATCCATGTTTCTACCTCTCTCTTCCTTGTCCCTGTCCCTTTCACCCTCTCAAAAAGAAATCAATAATAATAATAAAAAAAACATATTTAAGAAGTGTCGCCCACCAACTTTTTTCTTCTTGGCAATTTCTTTATATGTCATTTGCAATTAATGTGAATTATTTAGTTATAAATTTCTTGGTGTTTTCAAATCTCTGGTTTATAACACAGTGATGTGAACCAAGAAGATTTTTTTTTCAAGTTGTTGTCAAGTGATTGGCTAATTTTTTACCCTTTCTCCCAAATCTAAATGCAAAGTAAATTCTTGTTATATTTTACCTTAGCTCTGTATCTGTTTTCCCTTGTTACATTCTTTAACAAAAAGGTCTTAAGTTTTATCTTTTACATTTTGCAATTCTTTTACTGGGAGCTAATCTAAAAGTATTAATTGAATTATTTTATGATGTAAAACTGATTTTAAAAAGTCATTGACATCCTAGATTAAGGCTAATTTATTTTACTTGTATTTAAATATTGTCATCTGAGGAATAGAAAATATACAATAGTATTAGAAAAAGATGAAAGCTAAATAAAATCAAAACATGAAGTTACAAAGTTAACATCTCAGGCAGAAAAGAGTGAAAATACATAAGCAAGGAAGAAGAGACTATTTTTAGGTGAGTTTTAAAGAGAGCTAATGAAATGGAGAGTTCTGGAAGGCAGTTCTAGATGGCAGATGGCGGATGGCAGGAACTGTAGTGTCCGGTCGCAGTCCTGGCTGTGAATTAGCTGAGGGAGTTGGGACCAAAGAAAACGCTTTGAAAAGTGGTGATTCCAAAGTTGGTGGTTTTTTTTAAGTGGTTTTTAAAAGTGCATCTATAAATTCTATAATGCTATCAGTACACAATAAAACCTCATAATAAGGCTTCATATAGAGAACAGTTATCCAAAAAAAACCTAAGGACATATGTTGTATCAGACCTGATAAAATATTAATAGCCGAGTTCAATGTATGCTTAATATGTTTGAGGTGCAGGGCTAAGACTTTCCAAGGATTTCCTCGCCAGCCAGGAAATGATGGAGGCAGACTGGCCCCCAGGACGCCCTGACTCCAAAGACAGTGCTCTGGCCTCTGGCCTCCGCCGCTTCCCTCAGCTATTTGTAGACAGTGCAGCAAAGACAACAGTAAGGACTCTTTCTTTGTTGTTGTTTTCCAAATGCCCCTTACTATTTCTTAAAGTTAATAGGAGCAGATAGCTCATATTCATCTTAAGATTCTACATAAAGAACTTTACAGAAATAGGAATACAAGGCAAAATAAACATTTTACCATACATACAGGTTTTTAGACAATGGAGTGGAAATTCCTAACACCATGGGTGTTATGGGGGTGCAAGAACTCATGTTTTGAAAAGGGAATTTTGAGAAAGAGATTTTATTACTGTATAGAAACAAAGAGCTAGGCTTTCTTTCCTATTCAAAGGCTATTTTCAAATGTTTCTCTTTTTCTAAATATGAATATACACATGCTTCATTATTAGGAAATAAGTTGCAGAGAAATGCTCATTCTGAGGATTTTAGTGTTCCTCGTGTGGCATCTGAGTCCCTTCTTTCCCAATTAGACAATGGTTTATCTTGCTAGGTGTGTGTAATGTTCATTAAAAAGCTGTCAATGCATGGGGCACATTACACATCTCTGTAGGAGTGCATAACCTAAGAATAACTCCTAACGCTATGATTGAGTGAGAAGATGAGATATAAATAAGAGAAAGTTAAATTGCTAAAAGTATAGTGCAAATGATATACACCTTGAATCTTCAGTGAAGAAAAATCATTGTCGGTTTCTTCTCTCTGATTCTTAAAATTTTTGGAGGCTTGGTTGTGCTTGTGGGTGTGTGAGCATTTTGGTGATAAATTCCATATTTTATTTAGGAGTTCAACAACTCTGTTCATTGAATACTTACATGCAACTGACAGCTAGTACTGGGAATTCTAAAGAAGCATGTATCCCAGAATGTGGACTTCTTTTATTGTTACAGTATGCTGTTTTTATTTTTTTCCTTAAATTAGCATGTGGAAAATATTCTGAACCTTACTTTCTTAGTACAATGAGATTTTGTGTCCTTGCATATGACATGCAGATACAATACAGGATGCAGTAAGATTTTAAAATAAGGAAGCTTTGATGATAAAATAGTTGTTTCTATTTAATACTCACATTGGGTTATACTAAGCCTGTTTTCAAGTACACTGCCCCACCTATGTTTTTGCCACTGCTTGATTAAAATAAATGGTAGTCAGTGTATATAAAATCTGAACTACAGCATAAGCACTTTTGTGGATGCTTTAAAAACACATAATGGTCTCTCAAAGTGGAGAATATAAAATTTTATTTACTTAAGGCATTTGGGTTTAGCAGATATGGTTTTTAAAATAAAAGTTTATAGCTCATAACCTTTTCAGAATGGAAACAAGTTATAGCTTGTGTTAGAATTTTTCCCTCTAATGGCAGAGCAGATTAAGCAGGTCAAAACCAAATCTGAGGGTCTAGGTAATTTATTTGGCTGTATTTTTACAGCAACCTCATCAGACCTATTCCCACACCACTAAGTAGGGCCTGTTTATAGCAGAAATATGGGCATTAATTTTGTTATCAAGACCCAGTTGTGAACTGACACTAACTAGACAAGTTGTCCTTGAGCAAGTAACACTTTTTAACGGGTCTAATTATTTTCACTTGTAAAATAAGAGTACTAGATTATATAATATGTAAGACTTCTAAGAACTCACACATTCAGTGTTTCCCTTGGGCAATTATTATAAGGAAATAAATGCACTGCTGAAGTATTAGATATAAGATAAACAGGGTAGAAACTTTTTTAAAGTTAAAAACTGTATCATGCTCTATTATCCAAGTTTGTTATAACAAGCAAACTATTTTCTAATAATAAAAATAAATAATAGTTTCAACAAAGAAAGTACATTCAGATTTAACCCATTTGGGATTACATTTTAATGTTAACTGATTTACATATTTTAAGTTATTGAATACTAATGATAAATGTCATGTTCTGCATGTAAACCTGAAGCTAGGTAAAGCAAATTAAAAGGGACACATTTTGCTTTCATTTACAGGCTAAAGTAAAATCTTCATTCATTCCTTGGAGATTTTGGTACTTGATTTATTGATATTCTCTCTCCTATCTTAGTTCTTGAATGATTGCAACAGTCACATAGAAAATCCTTCAAAATCCTGGTTCTGTTACTTTACCTCCCCTCTTTAAAAGTGTTCTCTATCCTATAGCAAACTGTGATATTACCCGCTAGGGTTTTTAACCAATCAGTACATTTTCCCCATTACCTGTATTTCAGGCATTCTACTCTTGAAACATGGCCTCTTACCTTTCAAGGACTTCCCATTAACTACCCAGCATCAACGATGCTATGCCTTCCTAGAAACTATAAGCCATTATCCTAGCGTATGTCTACCATCTTTCACCCTTTTGTGTTCTAACTTCCATCCTCAGACGATTTGAATTCCATGGTTCATCATCATCTCTTGCATCTGGCCTCAACTCCAACATTCCCCCTCCCTGTCATTTATAATTGCCTGGATAGTCCCAAATCCTAGTTCAATTTAATTATCTTTTTAGTCTACTCCTACCACTGGACAGATGAATTATGCTGAAACAAACGCAACCATGTTGTTTGTTCCTATTGAACACCAAACAATATAATTGTGGATAGATCAATTTTTTCTCATCAACTCCATGACAAAACACATGTTTCTCAGTTCTTCTATACCATTTAATCTGTCCTATTCATTACATAATTCTGATTAGCATATAATATGCTTTAATATCTGTGATTTTTAAATTTCATTATACACCTAATCTTCCTTCCATCACTCTACTAAAACAAATATTATGAAAGACATGCCATCCCATTTCTAAATTAAATAGATCTCACTCCTCCTCTTACTCCACATATAAGCGGTATTTTGTAAAGATCATTTTTCATTCCTTGAAATAATTTCTTCATTTGGCTTTTGGGACCCCACTCCTTTGGTCCTCCTCAGAACACAAGAGCCATCTCTTTTCACTCTTTTTTGTTAGTTTCTCCTCATCTCCCCAGGGCTCAATTCTTGTTACTCTACATTCATTCCCTGTGGTATTGCATTCAGTCTTATGATTTTAAATATCATTAAATGGCAGCTCTCAATTTCATATTTCAGTCCATAGTGATCCCCAGATTTGATTATCTAATTGCTCGCTCACCACCTCCCTTTGGAAGTCTGATCTCAAAACTATATCTTCCATGGAATCCATTAATAACAAGTCCATCTTCCAGTTGCTGAGATCAGAAACACTGCTTTCATCCTCAGTCTTTTCCCTCCCTTCTCACAGCCAATATCCACTAGTGATTTCCATTGGTTCTGCCTTCAAAATATACTCATTTGAGTAACTGCCAACTATTTCCACTGTTGTGATCCTAATTTGAGCTCTGCTCATTTGTCCTCTGCATTTACTACACAGTCCTTGTAACTTGCCTCCTTGCTTCCATCCATACCCATTTGCAATCTGCACAAAACAAAGAAGCCAGAAATTGTATTACATGAGAATGAAGGCAAGAATAAAGGCAAGTTAAAACAAACAAACTAAAAAATAGTGTATGAAATAGCAAACACTGTAGCCTATTCCTTATAATATATTAAAATTTACTGAAGTTGAAAGAAAAACAACAAATTTTTTGAATAAAAAAAAAAGAGAGAAATGGACATTTAACAGAGAAAAAATGAAATGAACATACCCTATAGATCAGTGATGGCAAACCTTTTGAGCTCGGCATATCAGCATTTTGAAAAACCCTAACTTAACTCTGGTGCTGTGTCACATATAGAAATTTTTTGATATTTGCAACCATAGTAAAACAAAGATTTATATTTTTGATATTTATTTTATATATTTAAATGCCATTTAACAAAGAAAAATCAACCAAAAAAATGAGTTCGCATGTCACCTCTGACACACGTGTCATAGGTTCGCCATCACTGCTATAGATATATGAAATGATGCTTAATGTAATTCCCAAAAAGATAAAGTCAAATCACATACTACGTGATGGCCAATTAGAGTACAGATTATGCAAGTCCTATGGGGGGATATAGTATATTTATGAAAAGTATACACATATAACCTCAACCTCAGCCTGAGAATGTATTCATTTGTGGGGATGTAACTACTTAACATAAATGACATTAAATAGTTAAGTGTTTCATTGCAATATTACTTATAATAGAAAAAAAGAAAAAAGTGAAGCGACTGGATATAGTACAATTATAATTAAGTCATTGTACATTCATACAATGGGACAGAACTAGTAAACAGCTATACAGAAATAAAGAATGAGGGTGATCTCTATTTACGGATGTAGAACTCTCCAGAATATATGATTAAATGATAAAAAGAAAAGTAGCATATAAAGTAGGCAAATATCGGTGTGAAAAGTGAGGAAGTTGGGATAGAAATATATTTGTAAGTCCTTGTAATTGCCAAAGAAAAACTTATATAAGAGATATTAGAAATGGTTACCTGAAAATGCAGGTAAACCAAGTAAATAGAGACAGGGATAGGAGTATAAAACTTCAGTTTAAAACTGTTATGTATCATCTCTATTTGTGAGCCACCTAAATATATTACCTATTCAAATACAGTTTTAAATACCATTAACTCATATCATTTTCCTACTTGAACCTCTTCTTTAACTTTGTGCCTCATTCAGAGAAGAAATGTCTGGATGCTGGTCTAAGAGAAGCTCCACATTTTCACCTTCATTACCTCTTTTGTTTTGTCTGCCACCACTATCCTCTTGTATTAATCTGCTCAAACCACACTGACTTACCACAGCTTCCAAAAGCATCAAACATATTCCCATATCCATACATTTGCTCTAATTATTCCACCTTTAATTAAAGGCTCTTAGCCCATGTTCCCTTCCTTCTGGTAACTGCTCACATGTCATCTTGTCAGTGGCACCTATCTGGACTATCTATATATATATATATATATAAAAGCCTAAGTGACCGTTACGCCTGGTGGACCAAATGACTGGTCGACCAGTCGCTCTGACAACACACTGACCACAAAGGGGCCAGATGCTCAATGCAGGAACTGCCCCCTGGTGGTCAGTGTACTCCCACAGCCAACCTCCTTAGGCCAGCTAACCTCCCACGGTCCCTCCCCCCAGCTGGCCGGCCCCAATCAGCCCACATCGCCAGTCAGGCCAAGGCTCCCCAGGCATGCATGGATTCGTGCACTGGGCCTCTATTTCTTATATAAAGTGGTATGTATGAAGCAACATCCAACCTTGGCACCTCTATTCCTTTGTCATTGATAATACAGCATTATCATTATACTAGAGGCCCGATGCATGAAATTCATGCAAGGGTAGGCCTTCGCAGCCCTGGCTGCCTCGGCCCTCACAGCCCTGGCTGCCTAGCAGACCTGGCCGCCTCAGCTGCTGCCTCCCAGCCCCAGATGCCTTGGCTGCCTCGCAGCCCCAGCCTCCTTGGCCAACCTCGCAGCTCCAGCTGCCTCAGCTGCTGCCTCGCAGCCCCGGCTTCATCCAGAAGGCTGTACATAAGGCCATTTGGAAGGTCGACCAGACAGTTATTCCACTGTTTGTCAGTTCGGTCGATTTGAATATTATGCTTTCATTATTATAGACTTGAGGCCCAGTGCATGAAATTCATGCATGGGGCGAGGGTGTCCCTCAACCCAACCTGCACCCTCTCCAATCTGGGACCCCTCAGGGGATGTCCGACTGCTGGTTTAACCACAGTCAGACATCCCTCTCAAAATCCAGGATCGCTGGCTCTTAACCGCTCACCTGCCTGCCTGTCTGATTGCCCCTAACCACTTCTGCCTGCCAGCTTGATTGCCCCCTAACTGCTCCCCTGCCAGCCTGATCGCCCCCAACTGCCCTCCCCTGCCAGCCCGATTGCCCACAACTGCCCTCCCCTGCTGGCCTGATTGCCCACAACTGCCCTTCCCTGCTGTGATCCGCCTCCTCCATCAGGACCCGCCTCCTCTGCGCCATGCAGTGGAAACTCTGGGACTGGCCTCCTCCACGCTGCATGGAGCCGTGGGACCCCCAGGCCTCACCACATGGAGCAGCCACCGGGCCCCACCTCCACTGTGCGTGCGGCCATCTTGTGATGACATCACACGCAAGGGCATGATGCCACCTGGGCTTTTATTAGTTTAGATTATATAGCAGATATCACCATTTGTTATATTATAATCCTACTTATTTTTTTTTTTCATCTTTTCTCCATCTTCACTCTGAGGATGAAAGCTGTAAAGGGACTTTCTTTTATTCCTTGGTGATTTCTCAGCTCCTGATAACAATACCTAGCACATAGTGGATACTCAAAAATATTTCTTAAATGGATGGATTTTAGATACCTAAGCATAATACTCCAATTCGCTCTGTAAGCACAGTTCACTTCCATCCCCCCCATTACTATGTAAATTCTAACCCTGTGTAAGGTAATCATAGATGTTAAGTTCCTTGAATGTGCTAGATGGAGAGTGAGAACTGGGAACAAAAGATCTTTTTCCCTTTCCTCCCACAGTAAGAACCTATGAAGCACCTCTGTTCCTTGCAGGAGAGCACCACACAACTACACAAATTGGGCAAGAAATGAGTAAACAACGTACCAGCAGAGGGTCTAGACTGGATCCCATACCTATCTTTTACCCATTAGGATACTATCTAACTGGCTTCCACATATTGCACAGCCACTCCTGAGAATATAGCCTAAATCCACTCAACCAGAATGACACACAAACATAGTATTTGACACCACAGCCCAATGATTCTGAGACTATCCACTGTAATCATTAACAGTTAATGTTGATACATAAATCTGAAAGCTGTGTAATGTAATAGCTGAATATAGTGTATTGAAAATACATGTGCATTGTATATTAACCACATATTTAAAAATATCTCATCGTTCTGTACTCCTGGGTGAGTTATGCTAAATGCTAAATAAAAGCAGCAGAGGTTTTTTTTTGTGTATTTTTTTTTCCCTTCTCTTTGAGGCTCCCACTGTTAGACGATATATTGTTTTCGTGATTTTTATCTTGGTTTGAGTAGGAGGCAGATAATTATTTTCTTTCTCTTGCCACTCCAAATGAAAGACTGTGACTATTCCTTAAACCCCCTCTTATACTCAGTCTTATCTGCGTGGCACTGCCCACACTTGCTTCAGCCCTCTCTCTCTTATTTCAGATCCCTGCCTGCTTGAAATACACACTCAAACTCTCTTTAGAAAGCACATGTTCTATGTAAATCCCAGGAGTTATTTCAGATGGGGTTGCTGGTGGTTTCCCAATCCACTTGGCTAACCTGCCTTCTTGCTGAACCTAAAGCCCCTCATTCTGTTTTTCACCCCTTTTAATTTTCTTCTTATCACTTGGAATCTTTGCTTTTCATTCAAGTTGGCCCAACTTTATAAGAATTCAGGTTCTTCTTTTAATTACCCCCATACCCTCAATTAGTCCCCATGTCGTCTTTGGTTACTAATGCCCACACTTTCAAGTATAGCTCAGAAAGACAGAGGTCTGAGAAGCATAACTAGATTTTGGACATATAAGCTGTTACTGAATCCAGGGAAGAAAAATTTTCACTGCCTTTGATTGTTAGAATAGGATTTCTTTCTTTCTTTTTTGGCATTTTCAAGGTTCTTTTTGCTTAAAATACTCTTCTCTTGCTCACTGCTATCCTTTAAGATCTCAGCACAAATGCCATTTCCTCAGAGAAACTCTGCTGGGCACTCTATTTCCAGTTATTCTGTTTTCTTTATCTGGTGCATTGATTTCCTATGTAACACTTACCATATTGCTTATCTATTTGACTTCTTTATTATTCTCTATCTTCCACACTAGAATGTCATTTCCTAGATAAATAAAATCTTGCTTTTTTCCCCACCCTGAAGTCTAATTAGGATAAATAATATAAACTCAATAAACATTTATTGAATCAATTAGTTGATTTCTACCTTTTCTGCTCACCTGCATTACCACCTCAACCTAGTTATTGAAAGCTTTTATTTTTTTCAGCTTTTAGGGATATAGTTCCATGCTATTATTTTTAATTATTATCTACTAGAGGCCTGGTGCATGAATTTGTGCACGGGCGGGGGGGGGGGGGCGGTTGGGGGGTGTGGCCCTCAGCATGGCCTGCAGGGATTGGGCTGAAACCAACAGTCCAACGTCTCCTGCTGCTCCTGCCTGCCACTCCCACTCATCTCAACCCATTGCGCCTGCCATGGGCTCACACCCAATCTGTCCTGATCAGGAGAGGCTCACATTCACCACAGCAGTGCTCGCTAGCCATGAGCCCTGTGTCTGGCACCCGTCCTGAGGGGAATAGAGGGGGCCACGACTCGAATGGCCCTCTTGGCAGGTGGTAGGATGCCCTTGCCAGCCCGGGATCCAGATCCATCCTGCTGATGATGTTCACACAGGTTGTTGGGAATCACCTGGAAACCGCTTTTATAATGTCTCTTCCTTGCGAAGTGTCTAGGGAGGGGAAGCAGTAGTGGTGCCAGAGACTGACTTCCAGGAGGCCAGCAGCACTGTCGGGATTGTGCTGACAGCACCAGTCTGTCAGTGCCTGGCCCACTCTCTGGAGATTGGACCTGCAGGACTACTGAGGGGGTGAGTGAGCCGCTGAGATGGGTCGGTCAGCTGAGCAGCCTTCCCCTGTGGGAGCGCACTGACCACCAGGGGGAAGCTCCTGCATTGAGTGTCTGCCCCCTGCTGGTCAGTGAGCATCATAGCAACTGGTCTTTCTGGTTGTTCTGCCATAATGGTTGTTTAGGCTTTTATTATATAGAATACTATTGAAATCAAGTCATTGCTCCTTCTAAGCAAATCCCTATAATAAAAATGCACACTTCTCCTTTTCTTTCTTCACAGTGTATGTAGCCTAAATATGAACAGTGGTCATTTGGAGGTTTTGATTCCCTGTTTAATTACAACAGGTCTAGCATGCTTTGTAGAGTTCCTTATTTCTAAATTGCATTTAGCCCCAATGTTTATTACTTTTCTACTACTTTGAACACTCAGAAGTAGGTGATTTGAGGGGATACAAAGATGAACAAGCCCAAATTGCTTTGTTCAGGGAGCATCAAATCTAGTGGAAGAGCCAAAATGTCCCCAAATAACTGCATTAGAAAACGTAAGTGATAAATACCACCACAGAGCAGCAAAGACCCTCAGGCATGTAGAGAAAAATGCTGAACTGCCGAGTGCTCCAGGCATACAGGGTTGACAAACAAATATTAGTTAGGGTAGCCCTTCCTCTTTAAAAATGATTGAGTCTTGTTAGGAGTTGAATTAAATTCCCCCAAACAACGATTATGTTGAAACCCTTACCCTCAGTACCTCAGAATGCGAACTTACTTGGAAAGAGGGCCTTTAAAGAGGTAATATGTTTAAATGAGGTCATTAGAGTGGGCCCTCACCCAATACAATTAGCATTCTCACCAAGGAAGGAATTCGGACACAACAAAATGCACAAGAGGAAGACAATGTGAGGACACAGGGAAGACATGCCCGTGTGACTGCAAGGATGCATCTACAAACCAGGGATTGCCAGCAAACACCGGAAGCTACAGTTGGCAAGGAAAGCATGCCCCCTTCAGAGGCAGCATGGCCTGCTGACACCTTGCTTTCAGACTTCCAGCCTCCAGAGCTGCTAGGATGTACATTTCTGTTGTTTTAAGCCATTCAGTTGTTGTTGTTTTTTTCCTTTGTTATGGCGGCCCTAGGAAACTGACAGGAGTCCTAAACCCTGTCTGATACTGGAGAAATAGAAAAATACCAAGCACTGGTAAGGAGCTTGGAAATAATTACCATATTCTAATTACATTTAAATCTAATGGTAAAGAATTTTACTCATGGAAGTAAAAGAACTGTACAAGCACCCTTAATATAAGATCATTTTTATGTATGTCATTTGAAAAGAGTCTACCAGCTATACTAATATTTCTACTAGACATCAATAAATCGACTGCTTGTCTACTACTCTAAGTTCACAAAGAAAACTTCTCATATTTGCCTTGCTCTACAGATGTAGGCTTTGCAATTTTTTTTTTTTTTTTTTTTGTCAATTAGCCCATTAAAATAGCATATTTTTTTCTTTCTTTCACATGGTCAAATGCTTGCCCAAACCAACTCAAGTGTGTTGTCAAAACCAAATAAGATAATGAGTACTACAGCACTTAGGAACATTTAGTAAAGTGTGAGGAAAAGATAGAGAGTACTATGATTACTGAACTATTTAATATGTAGAATGCAAAAACACCCTTCAAAAATAATTTAAGTCTATAGTAGAATGTATATTTATTTTAAATGTTGACCATATCTTTAAAATGGCATTTTACTTGAAGAGAAACCATTACTGTGTAGGATTTACTTGCATGATTTATCCTATCCTTTTTTTCACTAAAGAAACCTGTTATTATTTGGAGGAGGGATTTGTTCTGATGGGAGAAAAAAAAAGAAAGATAGTAAACATGTGACAGACTAAACTCAGATAAAAACAGTTAAACAAATGTAACTCTAAAATCACTGTCATTTACAAAGAAATCATTTATTTGACTTATTGGTGCTTATATTAATCACACCTAAAAAAAAAAACTCAGTAAAATCAAAACAAAAATATCTAGAAAAGCAAAATTAGTGAATATTGATTTTCTTTGTTTCTCTGATTAGATAAGAGTTAGATGACTAAATTATTTATTCCAATCTGAGTCAATGAGTATAATGTAAAAATCCTCTCCAAGGTTAAAAACATGAGGAGATTACTAGTAAAACATAAAGCTCACTATCATTAAGTGGGTTGGTTAGAAAGACCTAGGAATTTTTTTAAAAATAAAAAACCCAGTCGCTTTTAATCCATGGTATAGACACACTGAATCATGATTCTACAGAATTCATGTCTCTGACACTCATTTCTCAACTCCTTGTCTTCCTTTAGTTCTAATCTAATACTCCCCACCCCACCCCCGAAAAAAAAACACGCAACCACCTCCTTAACTTCT
The DNA here is from genome assembly GCF_014108235.1 of Myotis myotis. NCBI lineage: Eukaryota > Metazoa > Chordata > Mammalia > Chiroptera > Vespertilionidae > Myotis > Myotis myotis. Next base: position 10,428,147 of record NW_023416368.1, read on the forward strand.
CCTGTAAATATGTCTAAAAATAGCCAGTTTAGTCATTACTAGTCCCTGAGTGTCCAGCCTCCCCACCTGTACACGCTCCCTTCCTCTGTGTTCAAATCCTATCCCCGAGAAAATCTAAGGGGAAACCCAGCTTTCCTCTGATTGTAGAGTTCCCTTTAGATCAGGCAGCCTCTTCTCTACAGCCTATTTCCTCACCAAGGTCCTCCTCCTTGGACCCCTATCATCAATTCCAGATCACCATGCAAAATATTCCTGGAAATAACGTAAATAGGGGTAGGATATGGTCAGATTGCCTAAAACTATTTTCTCACAAAACCCGATTCTTCCTTATTTCTATCCTTTAAAGGCTAAATTTGAAAAACGATTTTTCTAGTGACTTTTTATGATAGCTAATATAAGTAAATTGTTAATGGAAAAGAAAAGTAGTATGTTAAAAGAAAAAGGAAGGAAGATATTGAGGATAAATTTTATTAGTAATATATTGCTGACAAAGAAAAGAGTACGGTAATTTTGATCTGAATCTCTGGCAAAGCGTTCAAAAATAGTTTCATTATTATTATGGGCTGAGTGCAAGCCAATCTAAGATCTTGAAACATCTGATCTGATTTAAACCATGTGATCACTGAATATAGCAAGAAAAAATAAATCTGTCTATATAACTTACATGCTTTTAAAATTTTAGCATAATGTTTTTACAAGAATTTTTGAGACCTGATTTATGACAGATATAAAGATAGATATATTGATAAATATACATATGTATATATATCAACATGATAGTCCCAAAAACATAGCCCAAAAATCCTAAGAAGTAATACTTATTTGATTATTCAAGCAGTGTGTTGTTCATTAGGTAGGTCTCAAAGCATGCATGAGATGTATTTTTAAAAAAATAAAATATAGCCCTAGCCGTTTTGGCTCAGTGGATAGAGTGTCAGCCTGAGGACTGAAGGATCTGATTCTGGTCAAGGGCACATGTCTGGGTTGTGGGCTCGATCCCCAGTGGGGGGCATGCAGGAGGCGGCTGATCAATGATTCTCTCTCATCATTGATGTTTCTATCTCTATTTCCCTCTCCCTTCCTCTCTGAAATCAATAAAAATATTTAAAAATAAATAAATGAAATTAAATATACAACCAATAGCTAACACAACAACCCAAGATGTGAAAATATTTAGGACCTCCAAGCTTATTTTAGGTGCTAATGGAGGAAATTAACTACTGAGTTGGCCTTCTACACAGATAGTAAACATAAGAATCTTAATGCTTTGTATACATCTCCCAAGTGCGTTTGAAATTGTTAAGGTGTGTAGGCAAGTAGATACTATTTCTCATATTCTCAATTCATTAAACTTGCTCTTTCCAGGATTATATGAATAGTTTATTAGTGACAGCTATCAAACCAAAGAAAACTATTTGCTGGCCATCACTCTCTCTGCTTGTTAAGTGGCGTCTATTAGCTCTTGAAACAGTCTTAGGAGGTGTCATGTTTATTATTATCTCCACTGGCTTATTTTCATGTATACGGATTATAGGACTTTCGCCATCAACACAAACCTTACTCTGAAAGGGAAGAAACAGGGATAAGAAGACAGATCTTACCCAAGGTCATACAGCTCGATACTCAATTTAGTGTACATCTGACAATGCCCACACATGGTTACTGTCTATCCAGACATTTCAGTATTGTAGGAACTTAAGAAAAAATATCCAAACATGACTACATATAACTGGGGAAAATGCAATGCATTAGGCCTAAGGAAGAAAGAATTGGAGAGAGAAAAGGCCAGGAAAATGAAAGCTTGCCTTGCGATCATACAAATGAATAACAAATAGAGCACACGGGCTTTCTGCTTTTGTAAAATATAGAGGTTTAGCTATCTTTCACGACAGCATGCATGAAGTACTTCCACATCGTGACCTCTCAAAGTCCCTTTTATCTCATAGAGTCTCTGATTCTGTAAAGACTACCACTGCAAATAATATTAGCCAACGGATAAGAAATAGACAGGGAAAAGAAGGGAAATCACCTCAAACAGTGATAACAGAAAGTGGAATTAAGTCATTGTTATCCATGGCAGTCCCGTCTTTCAAGACATCACTTTTGTAAAGCTCCTAAGAGAAAAGGGAATTTTCATAAAAATGTTTCAGATTAATTAAATTCCATGTTGCATCAATCTATCATCCAGTGCATTATGATCAAATTACAGGAAATAATTTGTCATTCAAGAACTTACTAACAATCTCAACAGCAGTGGCCTCTTAGAAAAAGATCTCAGGAAGGTAGATAACAACAGGCATGTGTTGCTTGGGAACAGAGATGTTTTTCATTTTCCCCACTTGTCTGAATGGCCAGTTGATTTATTTAGGAACAAAAGCACAACATTCAATATCTTATGAAAGACACCTACATGAGACCCTTTAAAAACTAATGATTTCCAGGTATAATTTGAAAGCTGTGTTCAAGTACTAAGCCAGAATATAAAGCCAGCCACTTTATCAATTCATAGTAGTGGTTAGCTATAAAAATTTGATGGAATACTAGGAGGCAGAAAGAAGGTGAAAATATTTTTAGGGAAGAACTTTTGGGAAAGAAAAACCATGTGTAAATTTGCAAGGGTAGAATGGGATGTATGATTTAAAGGGGCATGGAAATGTGTATCAATATATATAAACACATGATTAGTAAGCCACATACACTCAAATGAATAAGTTATTATTTTACCATAAATGATATTCTAATAGAGAAAATTGCCTCAATCATTTTAAACCTCACAAAGGTAGGAATACTGAGCAACTTGTGTGTAAGCATTAAACACAGTGACCACAAATATCTGGTTGTTTGATCCAAGTAACTGGTAACCAGGCTACCTTTTTGAAGAGGGTTTACATCATAGTAAGAATGGGGACTAAATATGTGTTTTTCCATGTGTTTCTCTCCCTTTACTTTCTCTTATAAAGGAAGTATAATAGGATTAGGATGTCCAAGCAAATCTCAGAAGGAGCCTAGTCAGCAGGGATACAATTAGGTAGTTGAATAATCCTATCTAATAAAGAGATATTATGCTAATTGACCCTCATGCTATCACAAAGATGGTGGTGCCCACAGCCAATAAGGAGGGAATATGCTATTTGACTGCCCCACCCTCAAGATGGTGGCACCCACAGCCACAAGATGGGCTGGCAGGGGAGGGCTGTTGGGGGCGACCAGGACTGCAGGGAAGGGCAGTTGGGTGAGACTGTGCTGACAGGGGAGGGCTATAGGGAGTGACCGGGCCAGCAGGGGAGGCAAGTTGGGGGCAACTGGGCTAGCAGGGGAGCAGTTAGGCATTGATCAGGCTGGCAGGGGAGTGGTTAGGGGGTGATCAGGCCAGCAGGGGAGTGGTTAGGGGCAATCAAGCAGGCAGGCAGGCAGGCAAGTGGTTTGGAGCCAACAGTCCCAGATTGTGAGAGGGATGTCCGACTGCTGGTTTAGGTCCAATCCCACCTGAGGAGTCCCAGATTGGAGAGGGTGCAGGCTAGGCTGAGGGACACCACCCCCCCCCCTCAGTGTATGAATTTCATGAACTGAGCCTCTAGTGATTTATAACAACACCAGCTTGCATTTACTACTGGTGTCTGCTATTTGCCTGACCCTTTTCTAGGATATTTATATGAATGTGACATTTATGTTTACTCCTTTAAATCCTTAATTGATATGAAGTAGATACTACTTGCATTATTATTATTTCACAGAGAAGGAAACTAAAACACAGGGGTCATATAATGTAAACAGCATAAAAATGATCAAGACATTTAAATTCAAGCTGGTAACTATCAAGTGGTTCTGCCTCTCTCAATGAGCCCCTCTAGTTTAATCTCACACAATACATATCAAAGATTTAAATATCCACCTAGGGCCCAAATCCAATATGCTAAGAGGCTAGATCATAATTTGGGGGTGAAACTTTAGAAAACATTAAATAGTGTTACTGCTCCACTATCTTCTTGGGACCAAGATGCACTGTAGTAGGTCCCTGGGTGGGGTTAGAAATTGAGATATTGTAAGAACTGACTCAAATCAAGTTCTTATAATGCATACTAGGGGCCCAGTGCACTAATTTGTGCACTTTGAAAGGAACTGTGGGTCACAAGGCTATGGTGGGCACAGGGGCAGGTCTTGGCCCTGTGCTCCATGCCCCCACTCAGCCCCTCCCACCATGGCCCCCAGTCCCCTCTCTGCCGGCAGCCCTGCTCCTGCTGCCACAGCCCCCACATGCTGACAGCACCAGCCCTGCTCACACCCACTGACGGCACGGAGTATTTGGGGCTGGTGCCAGTAGCAGGTACAAGTGGGGCCGGCACCATCAGTGGTTGTGAGCAGTGGCTGCTTCCCCGATCACCTCTCAGGAGCAGGGGGAGGTAGAAAAGCCCTCAGGGGTAATCAGAGCCGGCAGCCACTGCTCTCACCCACTGATGGCGCCAAACGACCAGGACAGGTGCCAGGCGTCAGCGGCGGGTGTGAGTGGTGGCTCCAGTACTGGCTGTGGGTGTGAGCCAGGCCAGTGCCGGGAGCAGGTGAAAGTGCCGGGTGAGACAGTGGTGTGTGGGAGCAAAGAATTTTCAGAAACCACCAGAGGCTCACCCTGATGACAGCAACCTGTGTGCTGCCTTGATCTGACACACCTGCTCACCGGCTCCACCAGCCCGCAGCAGCTGCGGCTGCCACCCGCCATGTTCCATGCTCTGGTGCCTGCTGCAGATGCCCACCATGTTTTGCGTGCGCCCCCTGGTGTTCAGCACATGTCATAGCGACCAGTTGTTTGCTTTACTGCTGTTCAGTCTATTTGCATATTAGAGTTTTATATATATAGATAACCAAGATGAATATCTGGAAATTTTCTTCACTCCATTTGCAACTGTGTTGTCAATTAAGAGCTTTCCCTTTATTTTTTTTAATATATATTTTTATTGATTTCAGAGAGGAAGGGAAAAGGAGAAAGAGATAGAAACATCAATGATGAGAGAGAATCATTGACTGGCTGCCTCCTGCAGGCTCCACACTGGGATTGAGCCTGCAACCCAGGGCATATGCCCCAATCAGGAATGGAATCATGACCTCCTGGTTCATAGGTTGACACTCAGTCACTGAGCCATGCTGGCCAGGCAAGAGCCTTCCCTTTTATGAAAGAAATACCCAGATATAAGCAAATGAATGAGCATGCCTTTTCATGAAGAAAGACGATATATTATTATTATTTGGCACAATCTTGTAAAATCACTAATACTAGTAAAGCCTGAAAAACAGAGACCTGTGATCTGTGTCCTCTGTTGAAGAAACGTGAAAAATTATCTTGCTTAGAAGAGCAGTGATGTCTTCAGTACTGAATTGTTCAGTTTTATTGGCACATTGACATTCCATGTCATCCGTTCCTAGCATAGCACTTTGCCATAACACATTTCATGGCTCATAGACAAAAACGATTCTTCATCCCAGGTAAATAACAGTGTATGTCATATGTTATTTGATTCTGAGTCAAGCTGTGAGCATCTTAGGTAGTTTAAATTTTAGTAAAGAATATAACTTATAAGCCAGAAAAAACAGGCCATGCAATATGTCTGCCTACAGTAGCATACACTGTTGGTATATGCTGTGCAAAAGTCAAAATGAACAGAATGTTGGTATAAGGATGTGCCCATGTATAATGCTGAATCTTTTCTTGTTAACTGCTTTTAATGAAAATAACTCATCAACAATTATCAGGTACAAAGCACAATGTAAACAAAACTTACTTTCAACTTACACTTTCAGCTTAATTTGAAGATAGTGGCTACATTTATCTGACATGGAACAGCATATCTCAGTGAGTGCTGATAAAATCCTAGTGAGACCTCGCTGGGCATAGAAATGTATCTCTGAAGGACATAACCTTTTCTGTCATGATTGCAAACCTCATTGCAAAATGAGAAAATTAAATCACTGGGGAATGCTACAAAAGACAGAAAGCTTTAAACTAAATGCCATTCATAACACCAGAAAGCAGAGAAAATGATGTGTTGGCTTTGATACGAGAAAACATCTATGACATTATCTATCATTAAGTTGAAAAATCTGTCAGGTATATTTTCCTTACGATGATTTTTTTTTTCTTTTTTAACTAAGTCTTGGATTGAGCTGTTTAAGTAATAATTGGGGCTTATATTAATTTAAACAAACTCCTCAACGTTAAAAACTCAGACAAATGAGATTGGAGTCCAAGTTCTGGATCCCTTAGCTGTTCTTGTGGTAACTAAATAAGCCTAAGGAAAACTTTCGCCATCCTAATCTTCTATCCTATCGAGGTTTACACTGGCCAAATTGTCTCTAGTCTACACACAGTTAGCACAGGGATTTACATGGTTATCAGCCTCTCCAAAGATAAACGGTGGCATAAAGGTAGACAAAGTGGATACAACCAGCAGAAAAATCATCTGGAGAAATTTTGTGCCTGCTCTCAAATACCTGTAACATTTTGTGCACACATATAGAAAATACAAACAAAATCCAAATTTAACTGCATCTACAGATTAAAATTTGGCAATAAGTTTTTCTGGAAATATTTTTATCCAGGAAGATAAGGCCCAATAATTCTTTTCTCATTTATAAAATACCAGGCACCATTTTTTTGTGTATTTATGTTTTCTTTGTTCATGGTTCCTACTTTTAAAATAATTTGTAAAATAGCCATGGTTTGAAAATCAGAAAAGTTGATGCTTCAGCCAAATTAAGCTATATTCAGAGCAAGAGGGAATATGAAAAATTTTAGACTTCTACTTTAAAAAGTTTCTTGGAAACACTATATAATAGTAGACTAATGTTGTAAGAGTTGAAACACCCATACCAGTGGTTCTCAACCTTCCTAATGCTGTGACCCTTTAATACAGTTCCTCATGTTGTGGTGACCCCCAATTTCATTGTTACAAATTGAACATAATTAAAGCATAGTGATTAATCACAAAAACAATATGTAATTATATATGTGTTTTCCGATGGTCTTAGGCAGCCCCTGTGAAAGGGTCGTTCGACCCCCAAAGGGGTCGCGACCCACAGGTTGAGAACCGCTGATCCATAAAAAAATGTATCTGTGCTTTCCCCAAATATCTGATTGCAGCTTATGTTTGAGCCTATAGGGAACCCCTGTGTGTGTGTGTGTGTTTTAGAGTAATTGGTAAATCATGACATGCCTACTTAAATTTTCTAGACTTATATGCTAAAGTAATAGTTACTTTTTTACTTAGCAATATTTAGATTACACTTATAATTACCCATTCATTCACAGATCAGTTGTTTTCAGGGCATTCTTTTTCTGTTCATAATTTGTGATACCAATAAAATGATATTTTTCATTTTAAAATTAACTTTGGTATGACCATTAAAAATACTGTTATCCAAAAATATTTCAGGGCTTCATAAGTTTCCCAAGGGCCACTCAACTCTGATTTTTAAACAATAAATCATATGCTTTTAAAGCACCAAACATTTCACTATTTTTGTCAATTTTTTTCCTTAGGAGATAATTTTTTAGCTTGTTAACTGTTCTAACTGCCAGGTGCTGCCATGTTAATCAATGGCTTTGCAAATTATTAGAACAGTTCTCCAATATCATTGTCATCTACTTGATAAAATCCTGTGGCTTTATGCAAGATTTACAATGTAGCTTTGCAACCTTGCTGCTTTGTATTTGTATAACATTGCCAAATTATAAAACTAAATATCAGCAAGAGACATAGAAGTGTTTGGACAGTAAATGGTCTTGTTCTGTGAGAAGATACAATTAAATGGAGACAAATTTTATAAATGGTCATCAGTCTAGTGAAGTTGGTTCATATTATGATGGATTTTGAGTCTCTAAGAGTCAGCACACTTATTTTTCAAAGGTGTCCAGAAGTAGATGTTCTAGGTCTTTATTGCAACTACTTAACTCTGGCATTGTTACATAAATGCAGCTCTACACAATGCATAAAAGAATGAGAATGGCTGTGCTCAAATAAAACTTTATTGACAAACACAGGTGCCAGGCTGGATTTGGCCCACTGACCTAGTTTGCTGACCCCTTCTCTAATTTAATAAACACTCAGATAATAAATCTACTTTTCAAAATAATTAGGCAAAATATAGATACACACACACACACACACACACACACACACACACACATCTTCTTGACATTGAACACAAAAAGATCTGTTAGTCCAGAAGAACCATACCTCTGAACCATTACAGTTTGTGAATTGTCTACAATAAACCTTAGAACAGTCTTTATGGAAAAAATAATAAGATTCTCTGTTCTATTATCAAAATATTTAAGATTTTCACTGAAGTCCAATTAAGTCAGAGGAAGTAAAATTATGGAATATTAGAAGAGTAAACCATTCCACAACTAGATGCTGTGTGTGCGTGTGTGCGTGTGTGTGTGCGTGTGTGTGTGTGTGCGCGCGCGCGTGTGCATTGAAGGTACATGGACTCTTGGAGAATAGAAGTCTCATTTTTAGAGGTGTCCCTCCACATGGGCTGTCCATCAAATAAGCCATGGACTGGTGCTGATGGAAGCCCAGTTAAAGAGTTACTCTATCTACCAATTTAGAATGAGATTCTCCTGATTCAAGAAATCACTTTTCCTGTTTCATCTCTAACTTACAGGAACCAAAGATTATAATGCCTAATACTTAAAAATAAAATTATTATCAACTGTCATCAAACCATATAATTTTTCAAAAGTAGAACATTTATTTCTTGTTTTATGCTTTATACAAACTATATTTCCAAAGCTACAGAATAATTGATAATAGATAAAACTTAGAGTACTTACAATGTGTTTTAAGATATAGAAAATGAGAAAGATATTGCAGGTTTAGCTACAGATAGTGATATCTATATACATCTATTGATCAAATTACATAAAAATGTATACACACATGCCCGCTTAAATATATACATGTATTTGAATAAATAAACCATTTTAATCCCCAAAACAACCCTGTAAGGCCAATACTATTGTAATATACATCCTCTAGATATGAAAATTGAGTCACTGAGCATTGAAGGAGCTATTCATTGGAAGACCCCACTAGGCCTGCCTCAGAACACATGCAGCTAAACTATGCTTTTCATTGTGTTAGTGATTAAGCATTTCTTTCTCTACCCAAACCCTAACTCCATTAAGAATATCATTTTCAAAGGCAATACTCAAAATATGCCTAAACTAGATCATACAGCTTTGAAAAGTTCACACAAAAGTACTTCTGCATATATTAGAATTTATAACAAGGCAAAGTCTGTTCTGCGAGGTAACCAATGTTTACACATCTATCTATCTTCTCCGCACGACTGTAAGATTCTTTTCAACTTATCCCATCTCCTAGCAAACTCCTCAAAACACTTTTTAAAAATTAAAATGACTTGAATAAATCAGCAAATTAGTCATCAGAACCAAATGCTAATCTGTCATTCTCTTGTACTTGGTGTTATCAAAAGAAGACAAATCATGAGAACAGGAGTATATATGAAGTCTTTTCCAAACGACTAAATGGCAATATACATCCTAGAGGCCATATACATTTCAGGTCCAACATCCCTCACTCCTTTCAGTTAATCCCGTAAATTCACATAATCAAAACAACCCTTCCCTCTACATGTTTTCCAATTAGTAGTGTTTTAGTATGTTTAGAAAATATCTGGTTGAATTTAGTGAAACAGCCAATTATAAACCAGGTGTTTCAATTGTATAAATAGCCTACGATGTGGACTGCATTAATTATTGCAGGTTTTTATCTCAGTTCCACACTATCCAACTAAAAATGGAATGAAGAGTATTGCTTATTTCTTCCACTTCTATCTAGATTGTGTTTTTATATCTAATTACATTTTAAAGGATAGAATAAAGGTTTCTAAGGCATGTATAGCTTCTTGGTAATTATAAAGACAACATGGCCTTAAAAACAAACTTTTATTTCTATTCATTTTTTTCATTAATTCATTCTTTATAATTTAGTATATTGCAGTTGGATTTATTTTTCTTCCCCTTGTTACAGATGTTTGGATTCTGTAATTCCCTGAGGTATCAGTAGCTTGTATGTCCCATCTGCAGTGATAAACATATCTGGTGATTAGAATTTCATGCAAAGCAAAATACTAATAAATCATTAAGCCTACAAAATATTTAGTCATCCATATGTTGTTTGTGTTTCAGATTTTTCAAACATTTTGCTATAAAGTACAATTCAGAATAAATAATAGATAAAAGTAAAGTCAAAGAAACCTAGAGAGCATTTGGATTTTTTAACTTCTTTGTTTTATATTGTATTTGAATAAAGTACACTATTCAACTCTCAGTATTCCCTATGCCCTTGACATGAAATACGAATATTTAGAGTGCTTGAGGTTTGCAGGAAATACTGGTTTTAGTAATACACTTGGCATTATATTGAGCTTAACTTGAGATGGGCAGGGAAAAATTCATTAGAAATTTCCTGATTGGGCATTAATTGCCAGCCATCTTGCACAAAGCAAACTGTGTTTTGTACAGTCTGTACAATGGAGTAATGATTCTGTTTTGCTACAAAGCTTAAATGCAACTTCATGCAACACTTAAGAAGTAAATTATTAGGCAAAACCTACATACATTTTACTGCACATAATAAGTCAGCAAAGTCAAAAGGTGAAATGAACCCAAAATGAGAAGTTTCAACAGAGAAGAGTAGAAAGTTAAATATATATCTCTCTATATCTATACCTATATCTATATCTATATCTAGTAGCCCAATATATGGTTTATGCCTTGGTGATGGTGCTAGACTAGCCACTGGGGCAAAACTACATCAACTATGTGAAGCAGGAGTGCAGGACCAGCTCTCGAACTTGGACTGGCTGGGAACTACAAGCAGGTAAGGTGTCATTTTTCAGCTTCAACAGTAGAGCCATTTCCTTCACCACTAGCTTTCTTGGCGACTGCCTTATATCAATTCTACTCACCCATTTTCTTTCCTGTGTTTATGTCATCTACAATTACTCCAATCTGGGACTAGAATAGTAAATACTGGGGGGACTAAACAAGCTCAAGCCGGTCTCCTCTAGGGTAAAGGCGTAAATGATACAATATTTCACCCAACCAACAAACACAAAATCAAAAGATTAGACCTAGCAGAACTTGAAAACTGTATAATTTACTTTGAAATATAAACACAAATATGACCCTGGAGATGAAGCCATTTAATGTTTTTCTCATTTAATGAAGACTGGGGCTCCGGAGTGTCTCCAGAGTACAAACATCTTAGAAGCCTATTTTTCATAAAACCAAATCAGCCAAAACGGGAAAGACCTCGCAGGTCAGTCAGCCCGTCCCCTGGAGACACAGAGGGCAGCGGCCTAGAATAAATACTGCAGCCCTGGGTCCCCCCGCGTGCTGGAGTTCCCTAGGGTTAGGCCAGCTTCTGACCTTTTATTTACAGTGTTATTTATTATTCATATTTTATGAAATATTTAAAATGCCAGCTATTGTATTTGATGACTATTATGAGAAGAAAAGGTCTCGGTTCTTCAGATCTAGCTAGTTAATATCCTGGACTTGGCATTAATTATCGGGCACTTCCTTTCAAAAATGCCTGACGCTCCACACTTGTAATTAATAGCTGCTTGGTGAAGAGCCCTTTGGCAGAAACCAAACATGGCCACGGAGATAGCTACACTCACGAATTAGCTCTTTCTTGACAATGTCCCTCATAAATGAACCATCCTTTCTTTCACTTTTTCAGGAGTACCATTGATAACTGATATGAGCAAGTGTACACAACAGGAGAAACACGGACTTGTAAAACAAAGCAAAGCACCCCGAATGCAATATTGCTTCTTTCATAGGAGTGGTTTTTAGTATGTCCAATGGCCATCACTTATGTAGGATTTATTAAATCAACGGCAGTTCATACGTGGTTGTATCTGTTGCAAGTCTGACGTTCTCTGTTGTCTCTCCCTTTACCATAGGGTAGAGATAGGAAAGCGAAGGGAAAGCGTATGGTATACTGACCATTTAATTGCTTTTAGCCTAAACAGAATGTTTAATTCTTGCTGTGGAGCTCTATATTCTCACATTAAGAGAAAGGAAAAAATCTCCAAACTATCTTTGAGTGAGTTAATCCTAGGGCTATGCATAAGAATTCTATCAGGAAAGGCATATATTATTTGAGTGAATAATAAATCAACAACCAAAAGCAAAACCAAAAGCTAACCAATAACAAACAAAAGCATTTTTTCTATGATGCCAGGCATCAATTCATAATAGCTGCAGAGAAACAGGGTGCCTGGAGGATTTCAGCAGGCCCAGTGAGCTGCCCCGGCCACACAGAAGCAGTTTAGAACCAAGGCTGAGAAGGAAATCTAGCATAGGTCTAAACCTATATAGTAATAGGAACGTATTTCCTGAAACTCACCCTTCCCTTAACTATTCCTATGAAATCTTATGAATAATGATGGTCTATGCTCAGTTATTCTGTATGTGGTGAGGGAAAGGCCTGAGTGGAAAAGCAGCCATGCCATCACATTAGATGCTGTGACCAATGGAAAGAACAAATGTAAGAGGTTATTAAGAGCAAGGTGGCAGTTTATGACTCAGTGATTCCACTTCTGGGGTATATATCCGAAAAAACTAGAAATACTAACTTGAAAGAATATAGGCACCCCTAGGTTCACTGCAGTATTATTTACAGTAGCCAAGATACAGAAAGTAATCCAAGTGCCCATCACTAGATGAGTGGATAAAATAGTGGTGGTACATTTGCACCATGGGAAATACTCTGCCATAAAAAAGAATGAAATCTTATCTTTTGCAACAGCATGGATGGACCTGTGGGCATATGCTAAGTGAAATAAGTCAGTCAGAGAATGACAAACATCACATGATTTCACTCATAAATGGAATCTAAAGAACAAAATAGAAACAGACTCATAGATACAGAGAACAGACTGATGGTTGCCAGAAGGCAGAGGTTTAGGGGACCAGGTAAAAAAGGTGAAGGGGTTTAGAAATACAAATTAATAGTTACACAACAGTTACAGAGATGTAGATTACAGTGTAGAGAATATAGTCAATAATATGGTGATAATTATGTGTGGGACCAGGTGGGTACTTGAAACATTGGAGGAACTACTCTGTAAAGTACATGATGGTCTAACCACTATGTTGTAATCTGAAACTAATAGAAAATAATATTGAATGAAAATTTGTAATGGAAAACAAAAAGAGCAGGGTGGCGATGAAGATGTATGAGGGGGAGGCCAGGTGAAGCAGCAGATAAAATAGCTGGCATATTTGACCTTGAGAAAAGTTGGGCAGGAGATAAACCCTCCCTCTCCCATGGAAAATTCACTCAAGCTCATGCCATGGTCACCTGGATTAGGTGAACCCTTTCCTTGCTGCTCATTACTAATTTTCATTTCTCAAATCCTTTCTACATGCTTCCCCACATTTATCTTATTTATTGACTCTTATTTTCTACCCTACTTCATACATTACTCAACAATTCCAAAGAATCCTAACATCAAGTTTGATTTCTGACTCCATAGAGAATAGATGTTAAGAAAGTCAGACTTCTTGGGATTTAATCTTACATCTGTCACTGATTATTTGTGTGACCTTGAAAAACTGAACTTACCTGAAACTCAGCTTCCTCATATAAAAAATGAAAATAAAAATTAGTTTGTACACAGATGTTTTGATGAGCAAAATGAGGTTATTCGGGAAAAGCACTTGGCAGAATGCCCAGCATACAGAATAGTAATATTAGCTCCAATTATTATTAATTATAATTAGTCAGGTGAATCTAAATATGTATCTCCAACCATGGTATTTACACTCATCTCCATCCTTTCGTTTCAGCTCTTTGCTGATTATGTCTTATTGCCACTGCATATTCAACATTTGTTAAATTCAACTCATCCTGTATTTTTTCTTTACAAACTATTCCTTCATGCTGATATCCCAAATTCTCTGTGTTTCAGACTAATCAGTTATGAAATTCTCTGGCTACTACTGATATATTTAAGGACTCTTCTTCATTCCTTTCAATGCCAAAGTCACCCGTCTAGTGGACATGTTCAACCTCTGGCTCAATACTGCAATTGCCCTCTAACTTTTTATCCCTTTTGTAATAACTCCCTAGTCCAGCCACTTAGAACTCCGTAGACAAACCTATATCCCTAGATTACAGATATTAATCTAGGGCCCTCCAAATTTACAATGATCCTGCAGTTTGAGCCCTTTACCAAATTTCAGCCCAACCCTCATTTCCAATGTTTACTGCTTTCATGAAAAAATGTAAGTTCCACTGAAAGATATTTCATTTCTCCTCCCTGAACATTCCACACATTGTTCTACCTATCAGTCAACATAATTCTCTTTGTAAATGTATTCATCATTACATCTCTGTGTAAAATAATATGTGCCCTTTAAGGGTCATCGCTAATAAAATATCATGTATAAAGCCGGTCTTGATTATAGTTTCTTGATCAAGTCCTTCTAGCATTTGATTTCTATAGCTCTCCTGCCATTTCACCATAACATGAGAAATAATGTACTGATATCTTATTGCATCTTGCCACTGTTGTCTTCACTAGGCTTAAATGTCCCTGGGGAAGGTTTACATCTGTGCCCTCGACAACATACCAGGGTGACATTCAGATGTATGATTAACTGAATAATACTTCATCATTTTAAAAAGATGACATAACTGTAATTGTTCATAGTATCCTGTTAAAACTATTACTAAGTGAGAAGAACATAGTTATTAATTATTTTTATTATGGATATAAACTTCAGGTAGTTATCTAGCCAAAAACTTATTAATCTTTTGGTCAAATGAAAACTCAGTTACATTTTTAGCAAATCAGAATATCTTAAAAATATAAGACATATATGCCCACATTGTGCTTATCGAGTTTAAATATTAAAACCTGACATTATAGCTTTTGATTCTGGAACAGCCAAAATACATCCTACCAGATCTCCCCCTCCCACATATAACACCCATACAATTGTGGAAAATATGAAAATAACAGTGAGCTAAAGACCTTGCAGAATTTAAAACAAAAAACCATAACAATATCTGGAGAAGAGTTGGCACTTTGGAAAAAGAAACATCATGTAGTGAGTTATCAATTTTCCCAGCTTGAAGCCCAAGATCAGGTCACAGCCCACCCTATGAGGGTAGCAGAAACTCCAAAAGGAAACACAGACTTTCTGGCTTCAACAACCAGATGAAAGAGTTTGTGGCAACCACAGAAATTGAAATGGAATCCTGGGACGGAGCACCTATGAGAGACAATCAAGTTTTGTGTACAAACTGCAAACATGTCTAGCTGACATCTGAAAAATGCAAGCACAGAACTGGTTTGGAACTGACTCAAAGCAACCTACCTAAGAACAAATTAGCTGAACTGAGTGAGATCTGAACTGTTCTCCTAGAGAGAGAATTTTCCATTTATGTCCAGCCAAGTTAATTGCCTGCCAACCTAACACCAACAAACAAAAACCAACATTTTCCAGGAAAATATAACTGAATATAGAATTCCCACAAAATACAATCAAGGTACAATCCTAAATTATATGACATATGAAGTAGCAGAAAAATGTTAAGTTTCAAGCAGAAGGCAATACAAGAGACAAGCGTTTAGATGACTAACATACTGACATTGTAACTGTGATTATAAATGTGAAGGAGAATATGTCTGTAATAAAGAAATGTTAGAACATTTTAGCAGAAAAAATTATAACATGGTGAGAAAAAGACCAAATGAAAATATTTTTTAAAAGGATTTAAAAAGCAGGGCATGTGCTTAACATTCTAGCAAAGGCAATAGAGGGAAAGTCAATGAATGTTTAGTGAGATTGACAGAAATTATCCAATTTGAAGAACAAATAGAAATATATTGCAAAAATAGAAGTACAACCTCAGAGACCTATGTAAAATATTAAAAAGTCAAAATTATGTGTAATTGGAATCTCAGAAAAAAGGAGAGAACACAGTAGAAAAAATACATGAATTTAGTGAAAGGTATAAATTTACAGTTTGAGAAGTCCAATGAACTTCAAGCAGAAATGAGGTTGGGAAAAGCCTTAAAAGCATCATAGTCGAACTGCTGAAAACCAGTGTTGGGAGCCGGTCCATCCTTGCTGTTTCAAGGGACCTGGCATATATGGCATACTGTTCTTAATATGTTTGCTCACCTTCTTGGCACTATGTGTTTTAACCAAGGTCTCCTCTCTGAGAAAGGTTGTTTCCCCAGGTAGGGATTTTCCCCTGAAGTTAGGGAGGGAATAAAACCCCTCAACTAAGTTCCAGGCGGGTAATTAATCACTAACTATGAACAATCATGCTTAAGCTACATAATCTTTACTCCCTGGAATGGAGATAAGAAACGCCCTAACCTTTGGAATAGAGATTGATAGGATTGGAATCAACTGGTATAAATACAGATGTAACAACACAGAACTTAGAAGACAGAACTTAGAAGACAGAACCAAGAGGCACAGAACCTAGACACAGAACCTAGAGAAGAACCTAGAGACAGAACATGGCAAAAGATCCTGGACAGAAACTGGCAACAGAACGTAGAGACAGAACCTAGTGAGAGAACCTGGCTGAAGATCCTAGAGACAGAACCTGGCTACAGAACCTGGCAATAGAACATGGCAAGAGAACCTGACTAGAACATGGCTACAGAACCTGGCTGGAGAACCTAGCGAGGGGACATGGCTACAGAACCTGGCTGGAGAACCTGAAGAACCCGGCTACCGAACCTGGCGACAGAACCTGGCTGGAGATCCTAACCAGAACTTCGCTGGAGATCCAGACCAGAACTTGGCTGGAGATCCTGGCTAGAGATCCTGGCTAGGCTGCTGATCAACTGAACGCTGTCTCCGTGTCATTCCTTCTTCGCCGACTCCATCCACACCTTTGGGGACCCCTGGACCTGCTGGGGTTGGACCCCGGCACCAAAGTAAACAAAATCTTGAAAGCAGCCAGAGAGAAATAACATCATAATTACAGAGGAACAATTATTTAAATATTTGCTAACTTCTCATTAGAAACTGTGCACATCAAAAGACAGTAAGTTTTAAGTGCTAAAAGAATTTTTAAAAATCTGTCAACCTATATCTATATTTAGTAAAAAGCATAATAGATAAAGATATTTTCAGATAAAAACTATGATAATTCATTGACAGTGTATGTGGAGTATTAAAGGGTAACAGAAGTTGAAAACAGACATACAGATTTTCAGGAAGAATTAATAGGTTCAGAAACGTCAAACATATGAGCAAATATTAAAAAATTTCCTATTAATTGTTTCATAAGAAAATATAAAATTATATGAAATATATAAAAATATAATATAAGTGAAAGGAAACATTTAAATAATGGAAAAACAAACTAAAAACACATAGTAAAATGATAAACCTAAGTCCAACCATGACCAAAATTACATAAAATGTTACTAACTAAACACTCCAAGTAAAAGCTACAAGTCATCAAAATATATGTACAAAAGAAAGATTCCACAATATATCTATTTGTACAAATATAATTTAAATAAATTGACACAGATAGCTTAAAAACAAATGGATTAGAAAACACATACCATGTACCATGTAAACAGTAATCAAGAAGGTAAAGTGGCTAAATTAATATCAGGAAAAATAGACTCCAAAACAAAGTGTATTGCCAATTAAAAGAAGGATATTTCAAAATGATAAAATATTCCGTTCATGAATATGACATAACAATTTTAGATAGGGATATATCTAATAATGGAAATTCAACATGTGAAATACAAACTGAATGACGTACAAAAAGATAATATCAAACTTATGGTCAGAGATTTGAACAGAACTCTCAGCACTACATAAAACAACTAGGCAAAAAAAAAAAAAGTAAAAATGGAGATGATCCTAAACAATACTATCAGCAAGCTAACATTATTATAAAAAGTAAAAATTTTAAAATAACATATTCAAGATTACCTTTTTTGAAAACTAATACACTTCTGAGTAATGCAAGGGTAAAATATTCATAATTTTTTACCCTTGCATTACTAGTTTATTCAAAAATATAAACTATTTTAAACTGAATTATGTAATAATAATATATCAGAATTTGGGGGATGCTCGTAAAGTCATGCTTAGAGGCAAACTTATACCATTTAAGGTTTATTTTAGAAAATAAGAAAAATCTAAAATTAATGGCCTATTGTCTTACATTAATATGAAAAAAATATAAACTCAAAGGAAATCAAAGAAAGAAAATAATAAAATTAAAAGCTAAAGAGAGAATTTTTTAAAAAGCATAAGTAGTTTTTAGAAAGAATAATCAAGTAAATAAACTTCAGCTAGACTGATCAAAGAAAACAGTAAGAAAACACAATTTTCAGTATCAGAAATGAAAGAAATGTTGTCATTATTAAACCTACATACACTAAAGAGAATAATTGTAAATAATCTCATTACTACACATTTAAAAATCTAGGTAAAATACAAAATTTTCTTGTAAAATTACAAGAATAACAAATTTAAATGGAAAATGTCACATATCACTTTATCTAAACAAAAATTGGAATATATACATGTATATGTATGTATAAGTATATGTATATTCCTCAAAGAAAGTTTCAGGCCCAGATGGTTTTGCTTCTGAATTCTGCCAAAATTTTAAGGTAAAAATACAATCCATTTTATACAAAATATTTCTAAAAATTGATGAGGCACACTTTCCAACCTGTCTTATGAGGACGGCATAATTCTGATACCAGAATCTGCCTCCCAAAAGATGTCGATAAAGTTAATAAGTAAGCTACAAACATGTAGAAATTATTTAAAGGCATAGATAGATAGAATGATAGGTAGGTAGGTACATAGATAGGTAGATAGACTGGTAACTATGATATATAAACAGCACTTACAACAACAAAAGGAAAATCCCTTCCCTCACAATAAGCAAATCCAGTCTATGCTTGTGTAAGAGCAGGGTGTGTGGAAAATCTGTACCTGCCCCTCGATTTTGTTGTGAATCTAAAACTATAAAAAGATAAAATTTAAAAATATTTACAATAAGATAATTAAAAAACCAAACATTAAAAAAAAGAATCTGCATGAGATGTGGAAGTCCACTATATAGATTTCTATAAAACACTCCTGTTGATATTATCTACTTAATTAGATCTTGCATTGTTGAACACATTTTAAATTAAGACAAAGCGATGCTATGAATATACTAGTTCATACATGTGTATATATGTGTATGTGTGCATGTGTATAGTGTACACACACACATATATATAAGTCTTATTGGAATATATTATGATATATTTTTATTGATTTCAGAGAGGAAGGGATAAGGGAGAGAGAGAGATAGAAACATCAATGATGAGAGAAAATCCTTAGTCAGCTGCCTCCTGCATGTCCCCTATTGGGGATTGATCCCACAACTCAGGCATATGCCCTTGACCATAATCAAACCTGGGACCCTTTGGTCTGCAGGCCGATGCTCTATTCACTGAGCCAGACCGGCTAGGGCTATTATGCAATATTTTAATTAAAAGTAAAAACAAAAACAAAAAAATACCAAAAAAAAAAAACCAACTGTATGAGATTAGACAGTAAGAACTCTAAAATATGGCCTACCAATAGCTAGACAATATGGCCTGGCTTAGAATGGGTCTTCTTTATTTCATTTTCTATACTTAAACAAGTTATAAATTATAATACTGGGACATTAATTTATTATTATTATTAATTTATCTATTTTTATTTTTTGTTCATTTCCAAAAGCAGGGCAATTAGGCTAATAGTGATGCTACCTATGGTTAGGACTGACTGGAGATAGCCAGGCTCCTAGAGTATATTATTACTACATTTGTGATATGATTTGTAATGAGAAAAAATAAATAGCAAAAGCATATGATTATTTCTGTAATTTAACTTACATTTTCTAAAACCCGTAATAACTAGTGTAATTTAAATCTCATAAAAGAAACCGAGATGCTCTACTGAATCTGAAAATCAAAACCCATGAAAACCTTTTATACACAATGTAAACAGACATGTATAATATAAGCATCTGCCAATCTAATCTGATCATTTTGCTTAAGTTGTGTTTTTTGCCCATTTGGCATGTTTTTATGGAGCAATTTATATGCAACACTGTATCAGCATATATGGGGGTATAAAACCAGCTGTGTCCTATTATATAATTTACAGAGAGGGAAAAAAAAAATGTTTGACAAAGAAAATTGCTTTCTAATGAAATAGGGGGGAGGGGAGAATTCTAATATGAGAAACCTGTTGACGTACTTCCCAGCTGAGCCCACAAGGCCATGCCCGGCGCCTAGACCTTTGAACAGATCGGCATGTGTACTCCAAGGCAGCACTTACTGCACATTTGCCTCCTGAATGAGCCCACCACTTTTGAAGGCAATTCTTTGAAAAACATAGGAAAGAGCAACATGCACTCTACTCCCCAAAAGAAAGTTGTTTTTGGAATTCCACCCCCCCCCCAATAGAATATTGTAATCAGTAGTAAACAGAGTCAATAGCAGTGGTGAGTAACAATGTACAATCAGGACATACATGAGATGAGCAGCTGCCAGTAGTTAGCATAGTTTCTGTTCACTGTTTTCCAAAGTGCTATTTGTAAGGAGGAAATCAAGGGAATAAAATTGTACAAAATGAACATGGGTCATAAGAGTCCTAATAGTGCTGCTCCTCCCATTTTCCACATCCAGTTATTTTTTTCATACATGTGTTTGGTGAGCTTTCTCAAGTAAGGGACCCTTGATCAGATATCAGCAATCTGGGTACATTCCTTAATAAACACATCCTACTTACCTGCTCTTAGGTTTTAGTAGTCTATCATCTTTGAATGTTTCAGACAAGATTTTATCTTCTGCAGGATGGCCACAAAATGACTCATTTTTCTTATGGCATTTAACTCTTGTTTTGTCGTCTTCTTTTTATTCTTGTGCAAATTTCATGGGTCAGTTTTCTCCTATTTGGTGGCCCTTGTCAGCTTCTCTAGAGCAGTGGTAGGCAAACTGTGGCCCCTTGACTGTGGCTCTTCCACAAAATACCACATGTGGGCGTGTATGTACGGTGCGATTGAAACTTCGTGGTCACACTCAAGGGGCCAAAGAGCAGCATGTGGCTCATGAGCCGCAGTTTGCCGACCACAGCTCTAGAGCATTAAGGTCACCCCTCTCTAAGAATTGTCTGCATCCAATATCCTTGGGTTCGAAAATGTGTTTTGGAAAAGCCCCAAGGTGATTCTGAAAGACATTGTATCCATTTTGAATCACGGATTTAATGGACAAGAAGGCATCAGTCTAATGGATTTCCAGTGTTTCTGATACCTGGCAGTGACATGCCCTTGAGGATTACTGTAGCAGCTTCCCTCTGTGAGTTAACTTCCCATCTAGTCTCATCACAAAGAAACAATGCTGACTGTGGAGAAGTAATATTTTGGTTCATGGCTGTAGGTTCCATAGTATCTATATATATAAAAGGCTAATATGCAAAGTGCCCCCTCAGGAGTTTGACCTGGAGACTCGGAGTTCATTTGCTCACTCCGACGTGGGCTGACCACCAGGGGGCGGCACAGAATGAAGGAAGGCCCAGATCAGCCCTGATCACTGGCCAGGCCTAGAGAGCCTATGCATGCACGAATTTTGGGCACCAGGCCTCTAGTATTAGTATACTGACATCCTGAGGTTTGCCTATTTTTAGTGTGCCTTTTGGTTAACATGGATGTGCCTTTGAGTCTGCAAGTTTTTAAAGGAGAGGGTCAGATCCTGGACTATAATAACCACTTTGACATATGGCCTCTAGCTTTGCCTAACTTTGCCTCATTTGAAACCACCACCATTTCATCTTCTTCTATCAGCAGATTAGCTCTCAATTAACTGCTGTCTTTGCTAAAAACATCACGTGGCAGGGCATGCATGATCAGATTTATGCAGTAGGCAGTTTTAATGCTCCTTTCCAATTACCTAGCTCCCTTAGTATTCTTTGCCTTCTCAGAAGCATACCCAGATACTATGGCTGGAAACAATATGTATTAATAGTTTATAATAAAAGTAAGAAT
This sequence comes from Myotis myotis, assembly GCF_014108235.1. Taxonomy (NCBI): domain Eukaryota; kingdom Metazoa; phylum Chordata; class Mammalia; order Chiroptera; family Vespertilionidae; genus Myotis; species Myotis myotis. Next base: position 10,450,283 of record NW_023416368.1, read on the forward strand.
AAATTAGAAGTTCATATTTTGAGCTAGTTACAGTGCTAAGCATTCTGTGCTATATTATTTAATCTCCAAAAAACTCTTTAAGAAATGTTCCCCATTTTACAGATGATGAGACTGAGGTACAGAGAGGTTAAACAGCTTTCAGGAGGTAATATAGTTAGGCTTGCTGTGATCAATCAGAGGCTGATATAATTAACATGCTTACAGCTTAATGTGCTACAATTCACAAAGAAGCGATGAGACTATGTTCAGGTTTAGAAGGGCAATCTTAAAGGAAGGGGTGTTCGGTATGGTTTGAATGTCAGGGAAGTAGTTAATTTTAGGTAGATGGAATTATGAGTAACCTTTCATATCAGATTACATTAAGCTGCTGTCTAATTTACCCACAGCATGAGATCAGCCATATGTGGTGATTTCACTGTAGGGAATTAAAATGCTGCTTCATCATTCCTCATCGGAAAATAACATTTTTTTCTGATAACTACTATCATGAAGCATGTACTATGGACCAGATACTGTTCTAAGCATTTTAGCTTACAATAGTAGATATAATTTTAAGAGAATTAAGCTATGAAAATCCACACACAATAAAGATGACAGGTATTTCTTACAAATGCATACATGAAACATTCAGGAATTTTCACAACTCTGACACAAGTGAAACAACAAAAAAAACCCTCAAGGATGAAGGACAAGGATATGATCACAATTTAGGAGGCAGAAATCCCATCATGAAATATTGCACCCTGTTCTGAGAAAGCTTATGATCAAGGAGAACAAAGACTAGGTTAGTGTAGCCACAGACCTTCAACACACAAGCAAACAGCAATCCCCATAGTGACACATGCAAACATTGGCATACCTTATCCCGACACCTCCAGAGGGAGCTGGTGGCCAGTGGCAGGCACCCTGCCTTGAGTGGTGTCCCTCTTATAGAGATCAGTTCAGCAAGCTAACAAAGTCTAAAGGTAACACATTTGAAGCACATCAACAGCATCTCTTTTTCTGATTCTATCTTTAGGAGACAAACTTAGAATTATAAAGTTTTCCACATGCGGTTTTCTTTCAAGAAAGAATGTGCTAGTAAGACGGATGGCATCTGGTGTGTTTGATAGTTGTTTTTCCTCATTGTAAATGAGCACACTAGCATATTGATGTAGCCATGGAGTTATGGCTCTAAAGGCACATAGATTTAATGTGATTCCACCCATGGGTAACCAGTAAGTCAAATAAATCACGTTTCTGAGCCAACAGGAAAGACAGATCACTTGTGAGTGTCAATGTCATTTAGTAAGGTATACCGGCCTGCCCTCACCTGGGTGGAACTCCTCTGCACATCTGGGCTCCACTAACCATTATATTTTAACTATAATGTTTTCCAATTATCCCTGCAAAGGACTCATTAGCTTCATATTTACAGAGGAGAAAACTGAGGCTCAGAGAGATAAAATAACTCCTTCCAGCGTACTCGATGGCAAGTAGTAAGAACAGAACCAAATACTGAACCCAAAATTGTTGGGCTGAAAATTTCACATTCTTTGCCCTCCAAGCAGGGCACAATGCCCGAAAGCAATGCGAAGTTCACCATCACTGATAGGGAGAGGGTAGTATGCCTTAAAAAGGATTCATTGTGCAAAGCCCAGAAAAAGCCAACTTCAAACAAATCAGAGAACTTAAGTAATAGGTAGGTTTTCAGAAAGGTTCGCTTATTTTCTTATTCCTGTCAGTTTTCAGGAGAATAAAGAGAATCTGTGCTTATGAGAGGTATCTGGGGGGGGGGGGGGGGGGGTCAGTGTCACTCACTGCCCACACAAGTATGTTTACTATATTGGAAGGCTGTTGTCTAAATAAGAAAACACAAACTGATGGCCCCTTCAGATATCTGAGGCCTCCAATTATTCTAGAAGTAGGCAAGAGCAACAACTGGCAGAAGACTCGTAAGGAAAAATACATTTGTAAGAAGAGGTTATTCATTATGCTGAATTGCGTTTGTCTTTCAGGAAGTGAGAAGGAGGAAATATTAATATCAGAACTCAAATGACTCTCCCTTCACCTAAAAGACTATTTTTCAGATTTTTGAGCCAAATTGCACTGTCAGAGAATCACTCCAAATTTCATAACCATTATTAGGGCTCAGGAGCAGTACAAACTACTTAGAGTTTGCCTTAGGCACAGCTGTGAAGTCACGGAAATTCATCTTCTGAAATGTATCTTCTGGGTCCTTTGTGTTCTTTCTCTATATTCTTCCGCCCCTTCTGTCACTGCCTGCTATTTTTCCTGTTTTATTTTTCCTTTTAATGCAAGAGTTATCAGTCATTTACACTTTAGCATAAATGCATTTTAATAACCATAATTAGCATATTTCTTCATTTAGTTAGGTTCGTTTTAAGAAGAATCTCTTGCTGAAATGCAAGGCTCTGTTAAAATTTTTAGACATCAGGGATACCATGGGAGAGCTGTTTAGGAAGTCAATAGGAGAACTTTTGTGTAGCTCCTGAAATGATGCTATGAAGGCATTCACCTACAAAAATAATCATAGATAACTAGTGAATATTAAAACTAGAGTGTCTCTTAAAGGGTGCCCATTAAACACACACCCACACACACACACACACACACACACACACACCTAGGAATTGAAATGTAAGATAAAGGCAGGCATGATGCATTTTTTTCCCCAGTAATAGAATTTTGGATTGGCTAGAATGTTAAGCCTATCATTTCCCAGGTCTATTTTTGTTTATATTTACCCCTTCCTCTTTTGCTAGAAGCACGGAATCCTTTTCACCCACTTCACACACAGTTTCTGCCACACAAAACATTGCCAGTACATGACATTTTTTAAATCTTCAACTAGGTATGTGCTCTGAATGGGAATCAAACCCACAACCATTTGATGCATGGGAGGATGCTCCGAGCAACTGAGCCACACGAGCCAGGGCACGGCATCTATTTCTCCTCCTGAGTGATACACCCCCCACAAACCAAGGTTTCCCTTTCTCAGGCACATATTTCCCACAAATGATTACTAAGATAATAATCTGATAAATTAATATTTACCAGACCGTGCATAGCTCCAAACTGCTGAAAGTTTTAGTCATCTTTATTTGAAATGTATTTCTTTTTAAAAACAATTTTGTTAACCAAATGAAATGTGGCCCAAACTAATTATAAAGTTTCAAACCGTAGGCACATGGCAGATTTAATTAACAGGTACGGGCAGCTGACCACCCCAACTTCACACCAGGGACAAAATTAGCAAGACCTACAGCAAGGACAGCGAGATTAATGGCAAAGCATTATAAACACCACTAACAGAGAGCAGGCCATTTCTACTCTCCAGATGTATAAGGGTGAACCCATCTTGATGGAGCTGTGTTGAAAATGGTATTAATTACACCTTGTCACACAGTTTTTACAGGAACAATGGTCTTCTACAAACGCTTTGGAATCATTTATCCATTAGGCATGTTAGCGGGATGCAGAGGTGATTATCAGTATCAAGTAGCACTAAGAGGACTGCATTCTCCAGCTTCCCCCACCTGTCCCTTACAGTTGTTGCTTGCTTATGAACTCTGTGGATCCCATTTGAAGCCCCACTAGTGCTAGAGCTTCCTGGAACAATCTATGGGATTCTAACTCTCTTCTACAGATATATTATCTCTATCTTCCATAACTCAGCAGTATCTACAGTGTATGATCTCTATGGTTGAAAGGAAGTTTGGATTAAAATCTTTAAGCAGTTATAGAAACTAAAGTGACTCCTTTTCCTAGATAGGCATAACAAAGAACTGCTGTGTACAAGCAGATACAATGCTCTTCCTCGGTCTAGCGGTGCAGACCCAGCACCATTTCCCTTTGGATCTTCCTCGTGGTCTTGTTATCACTTTGAAGCAGTATGGCACGCGCTCTGGGTACCAGCTTATTAAATACAGGTTATTGTTAAAAGAAATTTCCAACTGAGACGGAGCTGATTCATGTATGGTTCCCCTTGTTTACTAAGAATACCTTTCACTGAAAAATATTGAAAGGAAGCTTGCTTTTCAATTTTTTAAAAAAAGTTTTAACTCCCTTTTATTTAGAAAAAAATCTTTGAAGCAAAATTTCATTGATCACTTCCCAAATTTGTTTAATCCCAAACACGTTGTGCTGGAAGATATTTCTGCACACAAGTGTCTCTGTTAAATATATATCCCACTGTCCCATTAATTAATATTGTCATTTTTTGCTTGAAAATGGAGGTTGCATAGCCTAGGTTTTATGGAAAGAACAGAGAGATTTGGAAATGCTAATATTACTTATACCATTGGTCAAGTTTTGTACTTAAATTTTTCATAAGAGTGATATACGAATAAACTATATATAAGTATTATAAAATGACCATTTTAAGCTCCCAAATAATATATAACAATTATAAAATTATACTTTTTAAAATATTTTTTTTATTGATTTCAGAGAAGGGAGTAGGAAAGAGAGATAGAAACATCAATGAGAAGAGAGAATAATTGATCGTCTGCCTCCTGCATGCCCCTTACAGGGGATCGAGCCTGCAACCCAGGCATGTGCCCTGAATGGGAATAGAACTGTGACCTCCTGGTTCATAGGTCGACACTCAACCACTGAGCAATTTTTATACTTTAAAAATCACATTACATATATGTGTGTGTGTGTACGTGTGCAAAGGAAGGAAGGGAGGGAGGGGAGGAGAGAGGAAAGGAGTGAGAGAGGGTGCGAGGGAGGGAGGATGGATGAGAGGGACAGAGAGGAGAAGTGTATACATATAAACACACTTTTGGACGTTTGAATTATAAATTTTGAGTCAAATATATCTGAGTTTTATCCATTTGACACACTATCTGGCCTTGACAAGGTTTTTTGTTGTGTTTTTTAAATTTTTATTGAGTGTATTGGGGTGACATTGGTGAAAATTATATAGGTTTCAGGTATACAATTCTATAATACATCATCAGTATATTGTATTGTGTGTTCACCACCCAAAATCAAGAACCTCCATTCCCTCATCCATAATATAAATTGCTAAAACCCTTCTTGAAAAACTGCCGTGAGGGTTAGAGATCCTGAAGCGTGATTAGTGAAGTACCTGACATCGAACGGGTTCTAATAAATAAGGGCTGTGGTTGCTGCTATTGCTTCTGCTGCTTTGGGGGTACGGTGGAATTAACCAGCCTTAAGTACAAAATCTCCTTACCACTCACTAAGGCTTTTTCTGTGAGAACCATCGGAAACCATTCCTGCAATTCAGAACATCTACTCCTGAAACTTTCAATACGGGGTCCATATTTTACAGCCTGTTTGTTTTCCTTGTCCTTGGCACCTTAATAATGATGACTTGGGTCTCTTGTGGAAGTTTCATGATCTTCTCGTTGTATCTATGTTAACTATGCTAGAGGAAATTGACCTTTATTTAGGACACTCCCAAAAATAAATTTCCACAGTCCAGAAAGTCCAAGTATCTAAAACGTGTTTTACATATTTTGTGATAATACACCTAGAAGCTTTATTGAAACAGTTAGAAACTACAGGTAACTGATTTTACTAATGCAACTAATTATAATCTATCTATTTATAAAAAGCCTAAGCAACCATTATGACCTGTTGACCGAATGACCTGTTGACCGGTCACTATGACATGCACTGACCACTAGGGGGCAGATGCTCAACGCAGGAGCTGCCCCCTGGTGGTCAGTGCACTCCCACAGCCAACCTCCCGTGGCCAGCCAACCTCCCACAGTCCCTTCACCTGGGCAGCCAACCCTGAATGGCCCTGATTGCTGGCCAGGCCGAGGGACCCCACCTGTGCACAAATTCGTGCACTGGGCCTTTAATTCTCTTATAAGATGCCTTTAAAAAAATTAAAAATGTTCTAAACTAGAGAAAATATACTGTATAGAAGACACAAAATAATGCAATTAGTATCCTCTCATGTACAAAAAATATAGACCCTAGTCATCCTTATCATTAAATCAAGATTGCAAATATCCCAATGTGATGCTCTGTCTCTACCTTATTGATAAAATGGCTATATTAATCAATCTCAATCCATAATCAACTATTTATTTTCCCTTGCTGTGTGTGCACCTATATGTCTTGTGCTGTTAAGATGGTTCCAGTAAAAGTTTGCAGGTTCTCAGATTACATGCGGGGCCTGGACTCTCATTTGTCATGTGGCATCCATTAGGTGCGAAGCATTGAACAATTTCTTGAGCTTATTTGCTTCCCTTTTCTTATCAATGTAAGGAGGAGGCAGAGCCAAATGCTCTCTCAGGTCTCTTGCAGTAGTCAGATTCTAGGATCTGCCTCCTCTTTCCTGAGATGTTACGTGGTACTGCTGCATGGTTTATGGAACCCACTCCTTGCTGCAGTCATAGGGAACTATATTCATATTCATCCTATTTGGGGGATGACTTTTGGGATTCTGCAAGTGCTGAAACTTTCCCTGGAGCATAGACCCTGCCCTTTACCAAATTAACTCCTAGTCATCCTTAGGTTCTCTTCAAATGCCATTTGTTTGCCTGGAGGGCTTTCATAATCCTCTCCACCAATGCTTAATTAAATGCTCCTCTTTTGTGTCCATAGACTCCCTCCATGTCTTATAAAATTCCCTGCACAGTGCTGTCTTGTCTATTTGTCTTAATTTTAAAGGAGATGGTTGACTCTGTGCCTTACTTGTAAATTGGATATTCAGGTATAGTATGCGATCAAAGATTATTTCTTGCATGAACTGGGGGGTTGAATTTTCTGTTTTAAATCCTTTGAGGGTTTCCACAGGGACATTGTGCTACTCCCCTCAAAGCTACCTTCAGGATGGAGGCAAGGAAGAGCTATTGGTACTATCCCTCTCTAGGTAGTGCCCCTGGGCAGATGGCTATTCCCTCTCCCAGGGACAGCCTTCTGCAATGACTGGTGGTGGAGCAGTATAAAAGCCAGTCCCTTTGCCTGAATGCCAGATAGCATCTAGGGCAGTGATAGCGAACCTTTTGAGCTCGGCATATCAGCATTTTGAAAAACCCTAACTTAACTCTGGTGCCATGTCACATATAGAAAATTTTTGATATTTGCAACCATAGTAAAACAAAGACATATTTTTGATATTTATTTTATATATTTAAATGCCATTTCACAAAGAAAAATCAACCAAAAAATGAGTTCGCGTGTCACCTCTGGCACGCGTGTCATAGGTTCGCCATCACTGATCTAGAGCCATCCCAGCCCCAGAGCTCCCCATGGGAAAGGCAGAGGGAGGCACATGAGTCAGTTGCATTTGACTTCATTTCCCCTCTCCTCTATTCCCAGCCCTGCATTCTCATTGTGGTTTATGTGTTATTCTCTAAAGCACTCAGCAATCAATGTCCGGCCTGTAAAACTCCACCTCGGAGTTTTTTGTCCAAGGAACCCAACCTTTGACACCACAAGTCTTAGAATAAAATTCAAAATCCTTGAAAAGACTGTACAGCTGTGACTGACCTGGCTCTTTCCTCCCTCTCGGACCTATTGCCATCATCATGGCACTTTTCTTCTGGCCTTACATCCTTGAAATTTGCTTTTACCCGCTACCAGGGTGTTTTACTTCTATTCCCTCCTTATAGAACACTCCCCCTTGGCATATCTCATGGATGGCTTGTTCATATCCCTGAAGTCTCAGCCCTGTCATGCTTCTCACAACTCTAGTTATTTCCATGATTGCATTTTTCATAATGAGGGATTATCATGCTTCCTAATGTACTGACCCCATTAACATCTAAGCATCTGAAGTTACACAGAACTGACAAATAGAACCATCACAGAACACTATTCACTAGGCACAATTTGAAAGGGTTTATATATTTAATCCTTATAGCATCCCTATAAGATAGGTACTATTATAGTCTCAACTTCACAGATGAGGAAATGGAGAAACAGAGACCCCACAGCTAGAGGGAAGTGATGTTAAGATCCAAACTCAGGCAACCTAACTACCGAGTTTGTGTTGTTAACCCTTGCCATAAACACTACATAACACTTTCTGAATAATGTGGAGCAAATGAATGAATGAAGTAGCTAGAAGAAAGACTTCTTAAGTAATTTTTCTATAGAGGATAGTAGAGTCAAACGTAAGAGCTTTAAAAGTAATTTTAAATGCATGAGCCTTTAGAAAGAGACAGAAACATTTATGAATTATCTCTCATCTTCCATGTTGAATCAGTAGTTCTATTATGGAAAGGAACATTCCATACACATGTATAAAGTCTGATATGGTACCTTATACATTCTGGGACTTGTGTCCTAAGCAAGCATTTCAACAGAATGCATATTTGGAAATATTACAATTTATTATAGTAAGACGCAAATTAGGTTTAGTCCTCAGTTGCAGGGTGCATGCTCTCCTTTTATGTCACTATAGATGAGATTATCATACATCCAGCTTCAGAAATTTCAGGAAAATTAAATCCATAATATAGTGCATAAGAAATATCAGCTCTTAATAAAATTTCCCACTCCCCGAATGAACTTGGTCAGAGACTTTCTCTACAAGATGCCAAATTTGTGGAAGCAAACTGGAAAATGCAATCAGTCACCTGAGTGTTTTATCTACATTACATTGAACATTTTGTTATTTGTAAATTAGAAGGCTGAGAATTTTTTACTTTTTATCTAGAATATTTGACAAAGACACACGTCAATAAAATCTGGTTCCTGGTGTGTAGAGTAATAATTCCACATTCTTCCTTTCCTAGTTTTTTGCTTAGGTTTGTTTAAGATCACAACACATATTACTATATCTATACTGACTTGACATTTTTATTATGCTTAACTTAAAAGTACAACTAAAGTGTTGTTTAATAGGTTAGGTGCTAATGAATTACACAAAATGTGACCATCTTCTTTGGCATATCAATTTTGGAAGCCATTTAGCAAGATAAAGTGTTACAAAGGAGATCAGTTCTCCAGATGAAAGTCTGCTACTAGTCTATGTTTATTCCCGAAATTTTGAGTGTCAGTTACAAAAGAATCTCTTGATAAACATCAATAAATACTTACATATTTCTATCTTTGAAATTATTCTATTTCATAGAAATAACATGTTGCCTAAAGTTCATATATCCAGGAGAACAATTATATTCTTGCTGAGAATAAGGGAAGTCAGTTACATAATTTTCCTAAACAATGTAATACAACCAATCCAGTCACTTATAATATGTAGTATCAATATCAGTAATTGATAGTAATTGACCGCCCCCCCTGCCCTTTTGAACAATGCCCATAGACAAAGAGCTTTGGCGGTAGTTCAAATTTATTTCAAGAGAATATTCTTAAGGTAAACACTAAATGAGGCACTAAATGCGAAGTGAAATACACTGCCTTTATGAAACTTCAAAATGAAATATAAAGCTTTTTAAAAATATACTTCAAGATTTCAGGAACTATATATTTTATTTGTTCATCAATGGCATTGCTTGGTTCTCTGTTGTCAGGGGAAGAGTCATCCTGATGCAGGTCTTTTGGAAAGTCAGACCATCTATTTGCAAAAAAAAATGAATTATTTAACATATAACCACTGGCCTGAGCATTACATTAATTTAAGATTTCCTTCTCCTCTAATTAAAATAATCATTAGATAACTATAAACAAGATTTTTTTTTAATTAGAAGATTGGGAAATACTTGACAAACTTGAAACCTTATTATTTAACTCATCATTAACCAGAATATCTTAAAAAAAGAAAGTCTTGTAAGTGCTGAAAACACATTATTCCAAAGCATGTGTAAAAATAAACAAGTTCACTTTTTTCACCTTCTGAACAATGCCACAACCTCCATGAATGGAAATTATAGAATTAAGGGTGTTAATTTTGTGACAGCCTATAGCTAAACAAAAAATGTGATAACCTAGAGCAGTGATGGCGAACCTATGACACGCGTGTCAGAGGTGACATGCGAACTCATTTTTTTGGTTGATTTTTCTTTGTTAAATGGCATTTAAATATATAAAATAAATATCAAAAATATGTCTTTGTTTTACTATGGTTGCAAATATCAAAAAATTTCCATATGTGACACGGCACTAGAGTTAAGTTAGGGTTTTTCAAAATGCTGACACGCCGAGCTCAAAAGGTTCACCATCACTGACCTAGTGTATAAGGAAAACTAGTTGAGGTACATAGAGGTGATATTAACAAATAAAGAAAGAAATACTTTTTTCAAGGAGTTTTAGGGGAAAACTGAACCAGCACAAGTGGGACATGATTTAACATAAGTACCTGTCTAACCTTGTTAAAATATAGTAAATCCTGCCATATGGGACAACATGGATGAACCCTGAGGACATTACAGTAAGTGAAAGACACCCATCACAGAAGGACAGATAGTGTATGATTCCAGCTGCATGAGGTGTTTAAGGTAGGTGAACACAGAAGCAGAGAGTTGAACTGTGCTTGCCAGGAGCTGAGGGAGGGGGATCAGGCAGGTGATCAATAGGTAAAATGGTTCAGTTAAGCACGATCTTTACATTATTGAGATCTGTACGACACTGTCCCCATAGAAAACAATATTGTATTGCGCACTTAAAATGTGTTAAGTAAGTAAGCCTCATGAAAGTGTTCTTAGGACAACAATTACAAAATAAAGCATTTTAGACCTGTACAAGAATCAACCGGAAGCTTACACCTAACAAACCTATCTGCATGGGAAGGCGGGTTAGGTCTGTGCACTAGCTGAGCACAGCTGCCCGCTACTGCTTTGTTAGTACAAGAGGCAGGTGACTCCTGAGTGTTCATAGCATCCTTGCTGCAGGCGCCTGGTGGTGCCAGCCATGTATCCCTGGCAGGGTCTGAGCCTTGCCCAGCACAGTAGCAGCGAGTACCGCCTGGGGCTCCTGTGTTGGGAGACGTGCCTCCTCTCTCCAGCTGGCCTTTGGCAGCTATTCAAATGCGACTTAAAAATGTTAGGATGGGCTTTGCAAAACATCTTTAAGCAAGAACTCCCACTGTATAGAAAAATGGAAATTCTGCTCTTTAGAAAACCGCCAGAATTAGGCTTTATTTCTGACACCTCAGGTAACAATAGAAAAAAAATTGTCTTCGTGTATTCAAAGTGCTTCACATATATTATTTACACTTCCTACATCTGTGAGGAGTTGGGGCGAAAAAAAGAAGAAATGCATGTGAAGAATCTAAAGCATAGAAATGCTCAGTGAGTCTCCAAAGGTATATTAATAACAATAATAATTTCCACTACAATTACCACCCCTGCCACTAGCTCTGCTATCTCCCACAAAACTTACTAGATGCCAAGAACTATGCAAAATGCCATATACAGTCTTTTTCTCAGTTTTCACAGCACCCCTGCAGGGGCTCTGTCACCCCATTTTCTTGGTGAGGAAAATAAGGTTCAGAGAGTTAGCTTCCCAAGCCCGTAGTCCTTCTCTGTTATTATGCTTCTATATACTTACATATTAGGTGCAGAATTATTTTACTTATTTTAGTCTCACATAGTGTGCATAAAAGCGGTCAGCCATGCCCGCCTGGCATGGCTCAGTGTTTGAGCATCAACTATGAGCCGGGAGGTCATGTTTGATTCCAGGTCAGGGCACATTCCTGGGTTGTGGGCTCCATCCCCAGTGTGGGGCGTGCAGGAGGCAGCTGATTGATGATTCTCTCTCATCATTAATGTTTCTCTCTCCCTCTCACTTCCTGTCTGAAATCAGTATATTTTTTTAAAGTGGTCAGGCATTACCTAATTATCTAACACTCTATTTCAAATGTCAAACTCATGGCCCACTGGACTGTTTATCAAAGCACATAACATGACATGATACAGGGGGATAGAAACGGAAATAAATTCACTTGTTTGTTTATTAACTGTTTCCATCACTAGAATGTAAGGTCCATTAAAACGGAGACTTTCTGTTTGAGTCACAACTCTAATCCCTGCGTCTAGAATCATATGGGCATTTAATATGTATATGTTGAATGAATGAATAAATTATAATATAGACCCTCCATATATCAAGGATATCTATTTTCATATATTAAATTATTTTTAGATGTATTCATTATCAACTCATTGAAAGCATTTTTACTAGAGCTATTTAACCAGATTCTGTAAGCAATGCAATAGGACAGTGGTTCTCAACCTTCTGGCCCTTTAAATACAATTCCTCATGTTGTGACCCAACCATAAAATTATTTTAGTTGCTACTTCATAACTGTAATTTTGCTACTGTTATGAATCATAACGTAAATATCTGATATGCAGGATGGTCTTAGGCGACCCCTGTGAAAGGGTCATTCGACCGCCAAAGGGGTCGCGACCCACAGGTTGAGAACCGCTGCAATGGACATAGGAAGCATGTAGCAGTTGAAAACTGCTGTTTTGATATTAAGTGAAAGAGAAATGAATGTAGGAAAACAAATATTCAAGAAGCATACCATGTGGCAGAGAAAAGCAGGCTTTGAAATTTCTGAAAAATGCACTTCAGTCATGGTTCTGTCCCATAATGTGTGACCACTAGTAAATTTATTTCTCTTTAAAAAATGGGGCGTAGGATTACATGGAGGAGTTACTATAAGCATGACATGAGCTAAAACATTAGTCTACGACTTTTAAAAGAGACTATTCCTGACTTTCTCTGAAATGCTGCAAAACAACAAAACATTCCATTTCAGACAATTGCAAATCTCTCTATGAAATCATCTGTGGCAACAAAACAGAAGAAGAGGGAAAGAGAGGCAAGGCCTTCACAGACGAGAGGTCAACTGAAAAAACATCAGACAGACCATGGCATCCTGGGTGATGCCCAAACAGAATGGCAAAGCCGAGAGTCGAAAGAGAAGGCATGAAAAGCGGCACAGAAAAGAAAGTGGTCAGCATGGCTTTAGGACTCAGAACTGTGTGGGGGGCCAACTTCAGAGGCAGCTTAGTGTGATGGTGAGATAGTGAATAGAACTAAATTCAGACCCAAAAGCTAGAGCTTTTCATGTCAAAGAGGCGGACGGAAGGGGTAGCTTATGTTTCAGAAAAGCTCCACAGAACTTCACAATCTTTGGGAATTCCCCAGGGTGTAAAAAGTTCAAAAACAGAAAAGAAAATTGGCTTAAAGTACTCAGCACTAAGTGAACATCTCAAGATCAGTACATAGTCCACTTCCCTCCTTCCTGAGCTCTTTGAACTGGACACAGTGGAAGAAGCAGAAACAAAACTAAATAGTTATTAAAGAGAGAGGAAAGCTGGTGGGTGAGTACTCAGGGAAATACTCCTGATCAGATTATAAACAGTGTGAAAGAACTACACCCCCCCCCCCCCGTTTTAAAAGGCAAGGTTATGAGGTAATTAGAAATGGCAGCATGGTAGATGGAAATATAAATGAGGAAAGGAATTATCTTCGTGCTTTTATTCCAGGATTCTTATGTTTTATATAATTCTAGGTTTATGCAATTTAGAAAGAAAAAACATGAGTGGGAGTAATTATCCAGGGTGTAGGGGTATATCTAAAAGCCAGTTTGGATAATGCCCCTCAATTTCATTAGCCATCTATTATTCATAAACTCTAAAGAACTATTTTTAATATATTTAATTCTTAAGCAATCCTGTAGGGCAAAAGTACGTATTATACCCATTTTACAGATGGAGAAACAAAAGCAAGAAAGGCTATATAAATTTGCCGAAATGACTCAACTGGTGAGAAGCGGAGATGGGGTTCAAACACTGAGCTCTTAGCTGAAGGGACTGTGCTTAAGCATATAGCATACCACCACTCATGTCTTATTTGATTCACTTCAGAAGAAAGTGGCAGAGGTCACAATTCTGCCTGCTGTTAATTAGAAAACAAATCTTAAAATGTGAATATGCATGCTATCCTCATACTAGAATATAACATTTATACTCTTCTCCTCTCCCATGAATTTTTTCCCTTGTTGGAATTTTAACGAAACAGTAGCAATACTCATAACCACTCATGATCACTTATTTTAACCCAGTTACTCTTTTTATTCAAAAGGAAGATTTTTACATATGAATAAATGGACAGAGTGGTCCAGGGGATTAGACATGGGGATGGCAAATTACCTGAAGAATACCCACATTGAATATGGGGTTTCATTGAAGTGGGATAATGCTTATGAGACACAGAACTAATCATTATAACTGAAGAAAGACAGAGGAGGAGGGCATAAGAGTAAATAATTATACTTGATTTTTTAAAGAGATTTGATACATAAATAAAATAGGACCCTATAACAAGTTGGAGACCACAGAAGGGAGTTGGTATAACCAAAAAAATCAGAGTAATTAAAATGTTAATTATTTTCCTTTTAAGGGCAAGACTAATTGTTTGTGTTACTTCATTTGCCAAACATACTTGAACTCACACTGAAAGGCAGCATGAGAATCATTGTGACATTATGGATTTTTAGATGTGCTTCACCAGGAAGCTACAGCTTCACACACTATCCAGGGGGATCATAGCATTGCCCGGGCAAAAATTAACACCCCTCCATCCCTACTCTGGTACCACATTGGGGGGGGGGGGACCTTAAAACATGCTCAATAGAAGTTAAAATGGCACAGGGGGAGGTGCTTGGCCATAGACGCCTATCAGTCTAGCCTGGGGAAACAATACTGGTAGATAGGTCTGGGGTGGAACCGTCAGAAGCCAACAAAAGCTTGGGAAGTTGACTGGTTATTTTGAAAAAGCTCCTGGTTAAAACTACAGGTGAAGAGAGAACCTCTCCTTTAAGCTCATGCTCTCCCCATCCCCGCCTCCCTCTCTCCTTTGCAGTAACCTGCACTCGCCCCCTGCATTTGTTGGCATTCTCTCCAGAAGTGCTAGCTGCTACCAAAGGACTAAGATTTAATATGAAACAGAAAATGTGGACACTGACCTATGTCCTGGCTTTACAGAAGACATGGTTGGACTTTCTCCGTGGCTGGATGGACCAAGATGGGACATTGGGAACCCAGGAGCAGCATTCCTGAATCAACAGTGCATGGTCATGAAATGCTTTTCTCCCGATCCCCTATAAGAGCCTCATTCCCACCAACAGTATCGCAAAACTTTAATAAATGCACATCGATCTCTAAATGAATAAAATATTTCAGTTGGCCATTCTGTATCATGTAAGTAAACTGTAAGAAACTGTGAAACAGGTAAGAAGTGGAACCACTAGGGGATTTTCTTTTTTTAATTAAAAACTTTCAACTTTTCTTTTTCCAACATGTCCCCTACACCAGATGTATTTCCAAAAAAACCCAGAAAACTTGAGTGCCCCCCACCCCCACAGGCACACACACACTCAAAACACCACCTTACCCCAACAGTTCGAGAGTTCTAATTAAATGCTACATTTTGTTAAGCAAATTAGGAGTTACAATAAAGTGGAGGGAGCATGTGAAATGAATAATTAACGTTGTATAGACTTCAGCATCATAATTAAGATTAAATGCTGC
The DNA here is from genome assembly GCF_014108235.1 of Myotis myotis. Classification (NCBI taxonomy): domain Eukaryota; kingdom Metazoa; phylum Chordata; class Mammalia; order Chiroptera; family Vespertilionidae; genus Myotis; species Myotis myotis. Next base: position 10,465,723 of record NW_023416368.1, read on the forward strand.
ATATATTCAAACTAGATTAGCACAGCCATTGAAAGCAGCGATGTGCTCAGTGGGAGAGTATGCTTTAGCTAAATAATATTTTATGAAGAGTATTCGAAAAACATTAAGCATAAGGTTGTCATATATAAAATGATTAAAGTTTTATACAAAAGAAGCTGTAATTCCGGTAAATGAAATAATTTCATTTTCCTGCTGTTTTCACCTTTAGGAACGTACAGTACATGGAAAGAAACTCCATGTGATATCTTCTTATACAGAGTATGACTCCCCTTGTTTGACAGTAATAAACCCTCTCAACATAAACTTGGGGTAACAGACAGTTTCAGGCATTAACCTTCTTATTTTTTAACCTTCCTTCTTGGAAAGATTCATTCAATTTAATTTATTTATTGCATCCTTCAATCTTGTTACCAACTTTTTTTGTGGGGAAGGGTGTTATTCAAAATAAAGATTTAATTTATCTGTAACTTTATGCTGGATTATACTTGATTCTGAGCACTTTCTTACTGTTGTTCCTTGCTTCTTTTCTCAAAAATTTCAATAAGTTGGGATTTTAAAGTGAAACCAAAGCAAAATATGACATTTACACTAATTTTACTGCTTATAGTTCTTTCCTGAGTAACCCCTTCACTCATATTATTAACATGAAACTATTTAAAAGGAAAAGAAAAAATTATCTTAAATCTAGTCTCATGGTGCTGATATTTATTATCAAATTAGAAGAAAAGTGAAATAAAGAGTTTTAAATTATGTTAAATATATAATTTTATGCACATAAATTTATTTTTAGATCAGAATTCTATATCTTGCACCAGCAAAATCTTTGCTCAAATTGCTCAACTACTGAGTAATTAATCCAATGAAAATAGTGATGCAATAGGTGGTACAGATATATATATATATATATTATTTTAAGATCTCATTATTTTGGTCTGTAAAAAAATCCACTCATACCATTAAGATAAAAATAACAAGTTATACTATCAGGATGTATCAGTTCAGGGAGAAAAAAGTATCTTTTGGAGGGGTGTATTTTTTCCTACATGGAGTTAAGCACAATGCAAAGTAAAATATTTCAAACAGCTTTTGGAGAGAAAACAATTCAGGGGCCGCATTTATTTTTCAGGTCAGTCATTTTTGTGGAGTTGGGTGTGGTGAAATGGGAGGGGGAAAAAATCAAAGACAAGTTCCCCAAAATAATGGAAAGATAGGCTGTTATTTAAACTAAAGAAAAATCTGAGGTTTTATTCACTTTTTTCAAATGCTTGTTTTATCAAATCTATAGTATGAATTTGATTCAGGGTAGGATGGCTCCTATAAATTAGGGGAGGGAATTTTTAAAATACGTATTTATTCTTCCTTTCTTGTTGGTATGGCATCCAATATTCTAAAAACAAAGCAAACCAACAAGAGCAAAACGATCTGAATACCAATCAAAATTGACAATTTAGCCCATTACATTACACATGAGCAAAGGGGAAACCCTAAAACACTGTCTATTACATATCTATTAAATATACACCAGGCAAAAATTTAGAGAAACTAAAGTAATGGACGTACTAATAGCTCCATGAGCTTTACATTTTTGTCAACTGAATTCTAGGAGAAGCTTGAAAAAAAAAAAAAGAATGGGTAATAATTACAAAATTTGAGCTGATCACATCCATACAAGGGAAAAACACACTGTAGTTACTAGCTTCACCAGTTTTAAAAAACCATTTTTAAAAGTTACATCAGTTGCCACTTCTGGTATAAAAACCATTGCCGCTTTATGCATTCAAGCTGTAGATGAAAGTTAGATACTATTACTACAACTATAAATTACATTTATAGCAATATAATTGCAGGTCCTACAAGTAGGTAGCACTAATAGCCTTATCAATTACAGTGCCATAAACACTGTTTGCGGCAGCATAAATATTGATATTAATGTAATCAAAAATCAATAGTAGTTATTCAGAGTGTCATGCAAAATATAACTAACTTGTTAAGTGAAATGTTTAACTTCAAGCCTCTGTGAAATGTATATTGCCATACAACAAAATTCTGCGTGAAGTTGATGGTGTTGTTATAACCCGGTTAGTATTTAACAGGAAAGGAGTGAAAGGGGAGAGCAGATAGTATAGGCATGCCATTTCTACAATTGCATTCTCAAGTCTACTCCCTGCCAATGGATGGGGGAAGGGACTGTACAAAGGCAGTTTAGACACATGCCCAGTAAGTTCTGAGTGATGTGGGGACAGGTCATTGGCCAGGATGGGGGTGGCCCCTGCAAGGACACAAAATCTAAATATAGAAACTTCTAGTCAAAGGAGCCACTCTCTCTTGGCTCCAGGGTGCCTGGGTCCCGTGACCCCTGCTGCAGGGGTCTATGCTCCCCTCTGCCCACATATCTCATGGCCAACTTGGACTCCACACATGGACTGGTGGACTTGAATCTGGCCTGAATGCTAACCCACACCCGGCTGCAATACGGAACAGAAACTCTGTGCACTGCTTTGGTACTGGCTCTGCTGAACTCCCAGCTGCCCTGGTTTCAGGACTAGCTTGGGGAAATGGGAAGCTGAAACCAGAGAAATGTAACTCCATGCAAGTAAAACCCTTTTCCACATTCGATGCTCTTGCGCAAGTTTGAGAAATTCATTTTCTGAAGATACCACAAGAGCCTCATTCCCGCTTCTGTCTGGGAAGTCTGGTCCACTAATTCCTCTGACATCAAAATCTAATCAAAGGTAAATCTTAATCTATAATTAAAAACAGCAGCGTTCACTGGATATCCTAGGCATGGCAAAATTGTTTATTTTATAAAATGTTTCCCTTAAAAATGATATTTTGACCTGGCCAGAGTAGCTCAATTAGTTGAGCATTGTCCTGTGCAACAAAAGGTTGCCGGCTTGATTCTCAGTCAGGCATACTCCTAGGTTGTGGGTACCATTTCACCCTCTCCCTCTCCCTCTCCTTCACCCTCTCCCTTTGCCTCTCCCTCCCTTGCATATTCTCTGGTGAGGATTTTTTAAAGGATATTTTGTATTTTTTTAAGATGGTATAAATGGATCTACATAACAGGGATTTTCAAATCAGTGTGAATGAGTCCCATGGAGCAATCAAACCCAGGCACTGTATTCAATTTTACTTCCAAAAAAAAGTAACTTGAAAAAAGCACTATCAATATTGTTGGGGTTCCTATGGCAGGATTTCACTTTACTCCCCCGTTGAAGTAGGCTGAATTCTAGCATGAACTCCAAAATTCCTGTCCCTTGGTATAAGCCCTGCATAACCCCCCCCCCCCCCCGAGTTCAGGTGGGCCTCACTCCATCAGGTGAGCATTTTGGTGAAGAACAATCTAGAGGTGAGAGAAGAGAGGTCAGGGATCTAAGCTGCAGTGGAGTATCTGTTGGCTTAAAAGGAGCCGAACCATGGTCTTAGGGGCTCAAATAACAGGACGGCAGGCTGCCTCTCAGAGTTGACAACAACCAGCAAGTAAAGGGGGTCCAGAGATATAACTGGAAGGAAATTAATTCTGCCAACAACCAATGAAATTGCAAGGAGACTTTGAGCCGCAAAAAACAATACAACTCCAATCAGAGCCATGATTGCAGCCTAATGAAGTCCCGAGAAAGACCCAATTAGCCTGAGCCAGACGTCCCACTACAGAACTGAGATAAGTGAATGTTCTTTAAGTGCCTGAGTCTGTGGTAATTCATTACACAGCAATAAAACAGAAAATTAAAATACCTGCATTAAGCCTTTTGTCCAAAATTCTGCTTATTTCTTCTGCTTACCCATTCTAGTATAAAAGCAACTGAAAACTTAAGAATGAGAAACCACAGCATTTTCACAATGACCAAGACTCCACCCCTCATAGCTGAAATGTGGGAGCACATGCTGGTTGCATCATCATAAGGGTATCTACAAGCACCTGTGGGAGGCATGTGACCATAAACTTTGTTGGCACATGTAACATAGCCATTTAATTTTGAAAATTTTGAATTGTCAGACCATAATGTGCAGCCACTATGGAGAACAGTATGGAGTTTCCTCAAAAAACTAAAAATGGAACTCCCATTTGACCTAGTGATCCCACTTCTAGGAATATATCCAAAAAAAAAAAAACCAACTAGAAACATCAATCAGAAAGGATATATGCACCCCTATGTTCATAGCAGCACAATTCACCATAGCTACGATTTAGAAACAGCCTAAGTGCCCATTAGCAGATGAGTGCATTAAAAAACTATGGTACATCTACACAGTGGAATACTACGCTGCAGTAAATAAAGAAGGAAGTCTTACCATTTGCAGCAGCATGGATGGAACTGGAGTGCCTTATGCTAAGCGAAATAAGCCAGTCAGAGAAAGACAAATATCATATGATCTCATTCATTTATGGAATATAAGCAACAACATAAACTGATGAACAAAAACAGATCCAGAGACAGAGAAGCATTGATTAGACCAGCCGTGGGCAAACTACGGCCCACGAGCTGGATCCGGCCCGTTTGAAATGAATAAAACTAAAAAAAATAAAAAGACCATACCCTTTTATGTAATGATGTTTACTTTGAATTTATATTAGTTCACACAAACACTCCATCCATGCTTTTGTTCCGGCCCTCCGGTCCAGTTTAAGAACCCATTGTGGCCCTCGAGTCAAAATGTTTGCCCACCCCTGGATTAGACCATCAAACCTCAGAGGGAAGTTAGGGGAGGGTGGGGGTAAGGGGAAGAGATCAACCAAAGGACTTGTATACATGCATATAAGCCTAATCAATGGACACAGACACCAGGGTGGTGAGAGCATGAGATGGGGGTGGGAGGGAATGGGGGGATAAGGACATATATGTAATATCTTAATAAATAAAGAAAAAAATTTATTAAAAAAACTATGAAAATTTAAAATTTATGTCCAAACTGCAGAAAGAATCCAGATGTGTGTCATCATACTAGTGCATAACATAATTAATTTCTTTAGAACTTAAACAGATTGCCTAGGTCAAACTCTCCATTTTACTAGAAAACAGGACTAAGAGAGTTTAAATATATTCCCCAATTTCACCCAACTATGTAGTGAAACATGGTCTAGAACAGTGATGGCGAACCTATGACATGCGTGTCAGAGGTGACACATGAACTCATTTTTTTGGTTGATTTTTCTTTGTTAAATGGCATTTAAATATATAAAATAAAAATCAAAAATATAAGTCTTTATTTTACTATGGTTGCAAATATCAAACAATTTCTACATGTGACACTGCACCAGAGTTAAGTTGGGGTTTTTCAAAATGCTGACACGCCGAGCTCAAAAGGTTTGCCATCACTGGTCTAGAAATATGACTGTAAACAAAGAAGGGGAATTTAATTTTTATTTATCTATGCCATGTACAGAATAGATGCTTTTATTATTTTACTAGTGGCCTGGTGCACGAAATTTGTGCACATAAAAAGGGAATTAGAGGAAATCTTTTAATACTGCTATTTGCCCTTTATAATAGAAATGTCAGAAATGAAAGAAAATTAGTAAAATGTATATGAAAATCTCCCTCCCATCAGAGTCTGGGGTGCGCTGCAGGACCCAGAGTCAAGTCCCTGCCTGCCCACGGATGCCTCAAAATTGCGCAAGACCCAGACCTGGCTGTCCCCACCCCCACTGAGCGAGATCCAGACCCAGCCAACCCCAACCCCATCAAGCCCCGCTGGGCAGGGGCACAGACTCAGGTCCTCTGCCCCAGCCTGGCACCACACAGCCTTAGGTCCCTGCTGATTGCTTGTTATGGCTCGTTACTGGAACCCCACCTCTGCTGTGGGCGCAGCCATCTTGTGAAGGTGTGAGGGTTAATTTGCATATTACCTCTTTATTATATAGGATATCATTCAATTATCTGCAAGATATTTAGAATGGATTAGAAAGAGGCAGTAACAATAATCTGAAAGTCAGGTAGTAGCATCAATGTGTGATCCAAGCAGATATAACATAAGAGGGAGTGGTTTGGATAGTGGGAAACTGGGGAATGCACACCAACTCAAACAATATTTTTAAAAAAACAAATTATTAAAAATCTCATGAACAACTGAAACACCTATTGCTCCTATGGACTTGCAAAATAAAAAATTTAATAAAATGGTTGGGAATATAGACTTTGTAATATGCATTCTGGAATACTCATTAGTAAATTATCTAATCTCTTTAAGACTTATTTTCCTCAGCTTTAAGATGAGATATAATAGTGGCTATTACTGATTATGTCAGCATAATGACTTAATCAAGTAATACAGGTAAAACACTGAGAACAATGACAGGCACATAGGACAACTTCAATCTAAATGGCAGTATGTAATAGGAAAGGAACAAGGTTGACCAAAATAAAAGTCTATATTCTCAACTCATATATATATGCATGGATTCTTGCATATTGAAAGGAAATTAATTAGAAGAAATATTTTCATATCACTATTCACCCTTTCTCTATAATAGAAATGTGAGAGATAAAAAAATTAGTAAAATGTATATGAAAATAATATATAAATTGATTAATAAATAATAACAGCATGATATAACAAAGACATGATATAAAAACATTGATAAAAACAATGACTAATAAATTGATTAAACTTATTCTAATATCTCCCTGTATATTACATGAAGAATAAAAACACTTTCAGAGTGCTTGACTAATTTCCCTTGTGATGAAGTATTTATTAATAGTCATTGTGATTTATTAATAGTCATTGCAAATGCTGGCATCATGGGAAAATCTCTTTGAATTAATTTAAATGGGAGACCAGTGTCAGACAAGGACAAATATCACACATGTGATGAATAAAGTTTGATGTGGTTCACATTGAATGTCCACAAAATCAACCAAATTCACAATTGACAATGACAGATGGAAACACACACGTGCGATTGGTGCCAGTGAGACCTTTACGTGTACCGTGCATGTGCGAGGGAATGTTTATTTTTAAATTGCCAGTGTGCATCTTATGTACCAGCTGGTAGGTTGGCCAGTCGGTCAGATGGACATATGGTCGGTCACTTAGCCTTTTACATACAGACTAGAGAAGCGGTGCACAGGTAGGGTCCCTAAGACTGGCCAGCAATCAGGGCCAACTGGGGCCTTCTGGCTGCCGGTCGGGGCCTTCTTTCCAGCTGCCCGCCTGGGCCTTCCTCTGTTCCGTGCCACCCTCGGGTAGTCACTGCACGTCATCATGAGCAATCAAACTCCTGGTCTCCTGGTCAAACTCCCAAGGGAATAATTTGCATATTAAGCTTTTATAGAGAGGGTAGAGGTAGAGGTAGAGGTAGAGGTAGAGGTAGAGGTAGAGAGAGGTAGAGGTAGAGGTAGAGAGAGAGAGAGAGAGAGAGACAGAGATAGAGATAAACTTTGCTGCAGTATTGCTATTTGTACTCCTGGTACCTGCCCTCAGCTACCAATTTGTGGATGGAATTATGAATACTGGTACATCATTTGAAACTATTCCAATTATAATCACCTAGATCTTATATAATTTATAAGGCAATTCTCCCTCTTTACCACCCTGAACACACACATTTGTGCACATACCCATAAGCAGGTACACAGTGCAGCTATATGTAAAGGATTCAATGCTTACTATCTCTCTTGCATTTCCTCCTCTTGGGAATATAGGCATCACATTAGTCTAATTCAGAGGTACCCAGGTGAAGACCCATAGACCAGATTTGGCTTATGAATGTGATACAGAAAATATTACTTTTAGTGTATAAATTAATTAGTTGTCAATATTTATAAATTGGGAAAGTCACACTAAAATTTACCTCAGGCTTTTAAAAATTGTAAGTGCATGATCTTTTTTAAAGTAGGTATTATATCTCATGAAGCAAAATCCAACAGATATGAGCAATGTCCAATTAAAAGAATGTCTCCTTCCAAGTCTCCTTCACATCCATGTTCCTCAACCAGCCAGTCCCCCTCTTTGAAGTTGACCTTTGTTACCAAGTCATTTGTGTTTCTTTAGAGCCAAGATATTCTCTAGATTCTTTTTACTGTAGGGGGAGAGTAATTCTGGAACATATGCTGCTATAATTAAGCTAGTTATGAATAACTGGAAAGGAACAAAGGGAAGGCCAGATAGTATAGGCGTGCCATTTGTGCAGCTTTGCCAAGAAGCTGCGGTGTTACACAACCCAGGTAGCCACGGTCTATTCCCTGCAGATTGCCAGGGGCAGGGACTGGGCAGGGGAGAAAAGACCCATGTGCAGTAAAGTCTGGGTCACATAGGGAAGGTACTTGTCTCAGTCTCACCTGGGAACTTGTCATTGGTCAGAGTAGGCATGGCCACCGCAAGCACAGGGAATTTAAGATGTTTAATTTCCTAAACAAAGAAGTTTGCTGTCCTGCTCTCTTGCACTCCTGGTATCTCAGGGGTTCTCAGACTCCTGCTCTCCTGCATCCACACACCTGTGGATCACAGCCATGTGAGCCCCACACACAGTGGACTGATGGACTGAAACTAGCCTGATAAACCGTACCCAGCTCCACAGTGGAACAGAAACTGTAGACACTGGGTTTGCATCTAGCTCTACTGAATCCCCAGCTGCACATCTTCCAGGACTGGATTAAGGGAAGTAGGACTTAGGAAACCCAGAGTTGTAATTCCATTAAAATAAAAAATCACTCATCCTCCCATGTGAGTCTCAGAAAATTCTTTTTCTTGAGATATAGTAAGGACCCCGCTCCAGCACTCAAAGGGGAAAGCAGAGATCCCACTTCCACCAATAACATAACGACCTGGATGCTATTTTTCTCAGGGCAACTTCCAGGGGCTGCCTAACTGCCATCAAATCCCACCACTCACTGTCCCTTCAAACGATCTGTTAACAATTCTGGAAATGATTTAGAAAAAGGATATTTAAAAATAAGTGTTCAAAACAATGTTCTTTGATTGCATGCTGATGTCACTGTTTTCTTAACTCATGTCCCAGAAGACACTGATAAGTTAGAACTGAATAAATTGAAAATGTTCCTTTGTTTGCAGACAATAAATGAAACTGCCAAACTTACTCAGGTATTAGGTTACAGCCTTTTTTCCCCCAGGAAAAGCTCAGTAAAACTTAGAAAATGTCAAAGAAATTTCAGAATTTTATATAAAACTAGAGGCCCGGTACACAAAATTTGTGCACGGGGGTGGGGGTCCCTTCAGCCCTGCCTGCAATCTCTCTAATCTGGGACCGCTCGGGCAATGTCCAACTGCAGGTTTAGGCCCGATCCCGGGGATCAGGCCTAAATTGGCTGTGGGACATCCCTCTCACAATCCTGGACCCCTGGCTCCTAATCGCTCATCTGCCTGCCTGCCTGGCCATCCCAAACTGCCCCCTCTGTAGGCCTGGTCACCCCCAACTGCTTCCCTGCTGTCCTAGTCTCCTCCAACTGTCCCCACTGCCAGCCTGGTCACCCCTCACACCCTCCCCCCCTGACTGGCCTGGTTGCCCCACACAGCCTGCTGTTCAGTTGTTTGGTTATCCCTCACTAACTCCCTTGCCAGACTGGTTGTAGGCAGACATCTTGTGAGGGTGTGACAGTCAATTTACATATCACTGCTTTATTATATAGGACTAGAGGTCTGGTGAACAAATTCGTGCATGGGTGGGGTCCCTCAGCCTGACCAGTGATCAGGGCCAATCGGGGCCATCTCACCCAGTCCCGCTAAGGGCCAGCCAACTTGGGAGAGGGACTGCGGGAGGTTGGCGGGCCATGTGAGGTTCTCTGTGGGAGGAACTGACCATCAGGGGTCAGTTCCTGCATTGAGTGTCTGTCCCCTGGTGGTCAGTGTGAGTCATAGCTACCAGCTGGTCATCTGGTTGTCTGGTTATCTGGTTGTAACAGTCACTTAGGCTTTTATATATATATAGATACTTCTTTTTAGACAGAAGACTTATTTCATTATATTTGTGGAATTATTTAAGCACTAACATATCCAGAGATTTAGGAGTTATCCCACCTTCATAACACTTTGTTCTGAAGAGTTGTACCTAGAAGTAACTTGCCATAAGGCTGAAACATTGTATTCTTCCAAGACATGTGGGTCTGATTACCTTATAATGAAGAATTTTGCCCAACTGCATTAACTAGCATTCAATTATTAATTATTTCAATGTAGAGTGGGCTACAGAGGAGAATTTTCTACCAATACAAGAAAATGATTTCCCAAATGCTATGATGCTCTGTGAGTGCCTGCATTTACTGCTGTTGCCATATAGTTTAAGGGACTGCTATGAACATTCTTTTTGCTTGGAACAAACAAGTTAATGTTATCTCTACAGCTCATTGGTGCAATTTAAGCAACTGCCTTTTACACATGTTGGACTGAATCCCAATTACTGCTAAATGACTTCTCACCCATATTTTTAATGACTAAATAATTGATAAGTTGGTGAATACCAATGATTTTAAAACACTAAAAATAAAAGAACATCCTAATCACCCATGAACAAGATTAAAAAATATATTTTCCAATATAATATGTGTTAAAAGTGCAAGCAAGTTAAACACCAGTTAATAATAATCAGGTAATTTATGCTAGTTTCATCGTTAGGGTTAAGTACTCTAGCAAAAGCTCTTGTTCACCTTGAAGATTATGTGTCACTTCCAACATAATCCTCAAATTAAAAAGAAATACATGTTGCCATCAGCCCTGTTTCTCATGCACAACAGCTCCCATTGTCCTAAAGCATCCCCATGGGTCATCTTGCACTAGAAGCAGTTAATATTTTTTCACATTTGTAACCTGAAACTGCGTAGCTGGAAATCAATAAACAGCTCTGTATACTTAGTATGTTTAATTACAGGTTCAAAAATTGTCAGACAGTGGAGTCAAGATTATAGCAGAACAAATGATCAACTTCACAAAACCGGGGGCTTCATCACCTTGAGGTCCATAGCTTATTTATGCAACTCATATAGAAATAGATTTTTTTACACCCGGTCACATTTTGGAAAATAAGAAAATAGCAGGATCTTTCACAGAGATTCCCAGTTCGAGGCCATGTTCAAAATCTATAGGGAGGTTTAACCTTCGGATTAACTTGAATACTCAATGGTCTCCAGGCAGTCAGCAAAGGCTATAGAAAGACTGTTAATAAAGCATTCAAGAAGGTATTTGCATAAGCTGTCTTCCTTAAACTAAGTATTAAGAATGGCATTGTTGTGCAAAGCCAAAACAGTAAGCAATTAAAGTCTGAACCCTAAATCTCCGCTGCAACTATTCTGTAAACAAGGAAAAGTATCCGTCTCCAATTCTTGCTTCAAGTGTCCCATAAGAGGGCCCTGGATCTAAACAAGTGGAGTTTTACACCCAGAATACAAACTGGGATTTGTGATGAGGACCTCAGTAGGAAAAGGTCTGTGTATTAGTTTGCTAAAGCTGCCATAACACAACACCACAGGCTAGGTAACTTAACAGAAATTCATTTTCTCACAATTCTGGAAGCTAGAAGTCCAAAATCAAGGTATCAGCAGGGTTGGTTTCCTTTGAGACCTTTCTCCTTGGCTTATAGATGGGCCATCTTACCCACGTGTCTTCACAGGGTCCTGTGTGCTTGTGTAATTTTCAGTGTCCTAGCTTCCTCTTATCAGGACATCAGTCACAACGGATTAAGGCCCACCATCCTGACCCTATTTTTACCTCATTACCTATTTAAGGACCTGTCTCTAATACCATCACACTCTGTGCCACTGGGAGTTAGGACATACAGATTTTGAGAGAACTCAAGCACATAATAGTCTGTAAGAAAAGACTGTAATAATAGAAGACTGAAGCTCAAAATATGTTACACTGGTGATTGTGCTTACAATTCAAACTTTATTTTTGCCCTTATTTGGTTCATTATCAAGAAAATATAAAGGGTTTTTCTATTTTAAAAGACTCAGCTGATAACTTTCTTCTCATATCCTAAACATTGAACCTTTCTAAACAGCCTGTTAAGATCTTTTTAATAGGCTTCCTAATAGGAAAGTTTCTTGTAGACCAAGATATCTTGATAATAATGTTGCAATACTAATTTCTACTTTCTAGTTAAAGCTCCAGACATAACTTCAAGACTGTGAAGCTTTAAGTATTCATATGATACTCCAAACACAGATAGCATAATCGATGGAAGACAAAGCTGCCATGATCCTAATTTTGTTCCACTGTGAATTCCTTAAAGTTTTCAGTAAGAATGTTTACTGATGCCCAGGACAAAATCAGTTTTTACCTGATGTGTACCGAAAGGCATTTGGCTCTGAGGGCACTGAATTAATTGGCCATTTGTATAAAGAAACTTGCTTTCTACATGCCTGGGACCTCAAGAGTATATAGCAACTAGTGGACAAAAGACTTACAGGTCTGAAACTCCATAAAATTTCTTAAAAATATTAATTGCACCAGACAAAATTTGACTAAGAAAGAAAGTTATGCAACTATTGTCACTACTCTTTCTAAATACCCAAGCTTGTTATAGCTGAATACCTTGCTTTATATAACTATAATGATGAACTTGCTATTTGTGTTACAAAAGATAAATGAGGTTAAATCATATTTAGATGATTTAATAGATAATTATATATTTTTAAATTATTAATGCAAACATAATACCAGGAACATGTAAATAATTAATGATGTACTTATAAATAATTTCTATTAGTGAAATAGATTAAGAAAATGATTTGTCCTTACTAGTGGGCTTATAAATATTTAACAATAACTACTCCTGACATCTTTTAGATTCACCTCAAAATCCTAACATTTAACCCTCTGTTGAAAATATGGAGAGCATATTAAACAGAAAATAAAGTGGCCTGGCTGGCAAGGCTAAGTGGTTGAGCATCAATCTATGAACCAGGAGCCCAAGTTGAGGGCTCTATCTCCACTGTGGGGTGTGCAGGAAGCAGCCAATCAATGATTCTCTCCCATCATTGATGTTTCTATCTCTCCATCCCTCTCTCTTTACATTTATGTGAAATCAATAAAAATATATTTTTATAAAAGAAAATAAAGAGAATACTTATGCACACTTTTTATTTACTTTAGATCATTTAAAAACAGTTTTAAATGGCTGCAAAATGAGATTCATAAAGATATGGCAATTTTTCTTTTAAATATTAAACCAGAAAGATTTTAAAATATATGTGTTCATTAAAACATTATTGTATAGGGAGAGGAACCAAGATGGCCAATTGGCTATGAGGACCAGCTGCAACTACAGTCGAGATCCGCTGTGCAGGAGACACCCCTATGGAGCAGGACTTGCTTCAGTGGGGCTTTGGTGCTCACTAAGTCTTCCCCTTGAGTGTGTCGCTTATGAAGAGTTGTAATCTGGTATGGTTTGACACTGACCAAGATGGAAGCATAGGTAAAATCCTGTATTTGCCCCCTCCCACAACCACATCAAAATTACAACTAAATTTCAGAACAACCATCATCCAGAACCACCAGAAAGCTGGCTGAATGGAAGGCCTATAATGAGAGACGTAAAGAAGAAAGCACACTGAGACTGGTAGGAGGTGTGGAGGCACAGAACAGGCTAGTCCAACACTGGACACCCACATGTGCCACGTTTTTAATCAGGAGGGAGATTGTCTCTGTGGAGGCCACCTGAAGGAGCAAGAGGTGTCACTGTGAGGGATTGACCTCCAGGCCAATTGGCTATGAAAATCAGCTGTGACACCAACAGCAATCAAGTCTCAACTACCACAAGACTGTGCACACAGCCCACAAAGGGGTGCACCTAGAGTTCCCAGCTCAGATGATGGGATGCTGAGCCACTGGGCCCTCTAGGACACCTACTACACAAGGCCACTCTACCAACTCAAGGAGACAAAGCAGCTCTACCCAATACATAGAAACAAACAAAGAAAAGCAGCCAAAATGTAGAGACAAAGAAACATGTCACAAATGAAATAAATGGATGAAAGCAAACTACTCAATATAGAGTGTAATACTATAGTTATAAGGTTATTCAAGAATCTTCTAGAAACCTCCTTGAGTGAAACTCTCAAGGATTTTAATGAAAATGCCAACAAAATAGAAAAGGACCAGTCAGAAATTAAGCATACACTGAAATAATGAATAATATACAGGGAGTCAACAGTTGAGTAGAGGATTCCAGGAATCAAATCAATGACTTGAAATATGAGAAAGCAAAAACACCCAACCAGAAGAGAAAAAAGAAAAAAGAATCCAAAAATATGAAGGCAGTATAAGGAGTCTCTGGGACAACTTCAAGTGTACTAACATTTGCATTATGGGGCTGCCAGAAGAGGAGAGAGAGCAAGATATTGAAAATCTATTTGAAGAAATAATGACAGAAAACTTCCCCAACCTGGTGAAAGAAATAGACTTACAGGTCCAAGAAGCACAGAGAGTACCAAACAAGAGGAACCCAAAAAGGACCACACCAAGACATATAATAATTAAAATGGCAAGGGCTAAAGACAAAGAGAGAATCTTAAAAGCAGTAAGAGAAAAGCAATTAGTTACCTACAAGGGAATGCCCATACAAGTGTCAGCTGATTTCTCAACAGAAACTATGCAAGTTAGAAGGGAGTGGCAAGAAATATTCAAAGTGATGACTAGCAAGGACCTACAAACAACATTACTTTACCCAGCGAAGCTATCATTTAGAATTGAAGGTCAGATAAAGAATTTCACAGACAAGAAAAAGCTAAAGAAGTTCTTTATCACCAAACTAGTATTATATGAAATGTTGAAGGGTATTCTTTAAGAAGAGGAAGAAGAGGAAAAAGATAAAAAATATGAATAACAAAATGACAACAAATACATACCTATCAACAATTGAATCTAAAAATCAAAATAAACCAATAAAAAAATCTAATGAACAGAATCAATTGGTGAATAAAATAGAATCAGAGGCACAGAGATGGATCAGACTGATGATTCTCAGAGGAAAGTGGGGTGGGGGTGGGAAAAGATTAAACAAAGATTGTATATGCATATATGCATTACCTATGGATACATCAATAGTGTGGCAAAAGCCTGGGGTGGGGCAGAAACAGGGTGGAGTGGGGAAAAGGGGGGGAAAGAAGAGGAACATCTATAATAATCTTGACAATAAAGATTTTTAAAAAATATTATTGTACTAGTTTCAATACATAGTATGCTCAATTTATATATTTCCTAGCTTCACATATTGCATTAAAGAAAAAATCCTCCTATATCAGTGATGGCGAACCTATGACACATCTGACACACGAACTCATTTTTTTGATTTTTCTTGTTAAATGGCATTTAAACATATAAAATAAATATCAAAAATATTAATCTTTGTTTTACTATGGTTGCAAATATCAAAAATTTCTATATGTGACACGGCACCAGAGTTTAGTTAGGGTTTTTCAAAATGCTGACATGCCGAGCTCAAAAGGTTCGCCATCACTGTCCTATATAATAAAAGCCTAATATGCAAATTTACCAAATGGTGTAATGACTGTGATGCACACTGACCACCAGGGGGCAGATGCTCAACACAGGCCCCAGGTCAGCCAAGGCGGGTGCCAGCATGGACCCTCTGATTGCCCTGCTGGTCACCCCACAGATCGGCCCTGATCACCAGCCAGGCCTAGGGACCCTATCCATTCACGATTTTCATACGCTGGGTCTCTAGTAGTTATATAATTATGTCATGCTTTTCCAGCATTATGCTTCCAAGAGCCCCCAAAACATGTCCAGTAATAGACTATCCTAATTGGGTAGCTTACCTGCAGTTCACCCACCCTTGTAGTAAATAAGTAGGAATTTGCTGGGGTGGGTAAATAGCTGTTCTTTGCAACAAAAGAGCAGCTATCATGTAGCTAGCTTCTGAGAACAGTAATCACTCGAAGTGCCAGATAGAAGAGGGTAAAGGGGGGATAAAAAGTGATGGAAGGAGACCTAACTTTGGGTGGTGAACACACAATATAGTATGTATAATTCTGTTAACCAATGTTGTCCCAATAAATTAAATTTAAAAATTAAAAAAAACAAAAACAAAGTGAAAGAAATGCTACTCTGGGTAACTGTCTCAAAAAAATCTTAAGGATGGCGTTCCCATCCTTAAAGACATGTGCTTCAAGATTACTCATTAACTAGGTCAGGTTATGACACTGCACCTTACAAAAGCATAGAGAGAAAGCTTATTTCCTTCAAAGGGTGAATAATAAAACTGTCAATATGAAGAAAAATGAATTCAAATTATGGGGCCATTTAAAGCCATAGACATATTGAGTTGTTGTTATTAAAAATGCAAAAATGATTGTTTTATTGAATATATTGATCTAGATGCTACCATTTAACCCAAATCCTAGAAATCTATACCTCTATACATTTCTAAATATATACATTTTCAGGTTTTAAAACATTTATTGTTTCTTTGAAATCTTCAATGTGTGTGTCTGTATATATAGCTATGTACACTTATTTTTCTCAAGTATCTTCCATCAGAGTTCTGCTTAAGTTTAAATTTTGTATATTTATGTAATTGATTTATGTGAACTTAGTCAACCCTTCGATCCCTTCAGTTTCGTCATATGCACTTACGATGCCTATGCTCTAATACCAATTTAAAACTGAAAATCCTATGATTCTGATTTAAATCTTCCCATCCTATGTCACAGACTTATTGTTGGGAACATCAATTGAGACAACACACTTGAAAACACTTGGTAAAAAAGGACATATTTTATCATTTGTTGAAGTAGACATTGAGTACATACATGACAATTCAGTAAGCTTATTTTAAAAAATAAAAATACTTTTTTAACATTCTTTCTCCCGTGGAACCATTATCATAAAAGGTAACTGTGGAATAAGACTCCTAATTTCATAATATTCATAAGATGAAAATTAATGAGCAAGTGACTATAGTTGGAGTAATGCTTTTATCCACATAGAAAGTCTCTATTTCAACAAATTCTAACATCCAATTCAACAGAAAAATCCTGAGTTCTATTTTCTTGCATAAACATGGATTTCCATTTACATTTGTGATAGTACAACATTCCCATTATAAGCATCTCAGGAATCCATGATGGCCTCCAGACTATTACTTTTCTATTAGTCAGAAAGAGGCTGAGCTATTCTAACACAATTTAATCACATTTCTTCCACTGCTCTATGGATAATTTTCATGTCAACAGGTCTACAGCCTGCTCACCAGATATGGAGGTGGAAATAAAGTACTGACTCTTGAATGGCAAGACACAGGCTGTGCAAAGACCATGATAAGAGAGAAGGAGCTTTCATTCTCAGCTTAACCAGTTCTGTTCTCCTCTTCATTCTCCCCTTTGTCTACTCGGCACATCACTGCCACTCAGTACAGCTCATGGGTCTCAATGAGAGTCATTTTGTTGTTGATAAGGAAATAGGATGCTTATACTCTTCTGTAGAAACACAGCACTCAGAATATAGTATTACTCATTACTGATACTATGTTTCTATGTTGTTGTTTTTTTCAATAATTTGCTCTGAAGAAAATATGGGCATTTCTACAGAGTGCCCATTCAACTCCCTGTGATATAAAGAGCACATAGCGCCCTAGCCAGTTTGGCTCAGTGGATAGAGCATCAGACTGCAGACTGAAAGGTCCCAGGTTCAACTCCAGTCAGGGGCACAAACCCAGGTTGCAGGCTCTATCCCCAGTAGGGGGCGTGCAGGAGATAGCCAATCAATGATTCTCTCTCATCATCAATGTTTCTCTCTCTCCCTTCTCTCTGAAATCAATAAAAATATATTTAAAAAAATAAAGAGCACACAGTTACACATTCATGAAAGATATCATAAGGATCAACTGTGTGCTAGGCAACAAATAGAAAGTAGTCCCCACCATAAATAAACTCATGATCTTCTGTATGAAGGCAGAAAATAAATAAGTAAATAAATACTGAAGGATGGGTTGGGGAGGGAGCACTCTTAAGGTAATGAATATCTTGCTTCAATAGAGAAAAACCTACCATAGATGCCACGGCCCTTAGGAGATGATATGAGGTCATATTTAAGAGATATTAGAGGATCTAACCATGTGATATTTGGGAGTGGTTTTCCTTTTTTTTTTTTTAATATATTTTATTGATTTTTTACAGAGAGAAAGGGACTGGGATAGAGAGTTAGAAACATCGATGAGAAACATCGATCAGCTGCCTCCTGCACACTCCTACTGGGGATGTGCCCGCAACCAAGGTACATGCCCTTGACCGGAATTGAACCTGGGACCCTTGAGTCCGCAGGCTGACGCTCTATCTACTGAGCCAAACCGGTTAGGGCTTGGGAGTGCTTTTCTAAGGCAATGTAAGAGCATTTGAAATGTTCTAAGGACTGTTCCAGAAACTGAAGAAAGATTAGACTTGATGGAAAGCAGTGTCCATGGGAAAGAGCAGTTTTATACATGGTTGGGACAACAGTGATACCACATAATTCTGGTTCACATAAGTTGTGGCACAAAACTTTGTTTCACTTTTTCCTCTAAATTCAGTGAGAGAAACGTGGTCAATATTAAGTGGTAGACCATCAGGATCAAATTTATCATTAAAAGTCTGGCTGCTATGTGGAATATGGAGGAAACAAGACAACTAATGGAGGTTGAAGCGATAGTCTGGAGAAATGGATCATGTTGCACTGGATCAGATTGGCAATAGGACAGACATAGAAAAGTGTACTTATTTAAGAGACTTTGGCATTATAAGTAACAGGACTTGCTGACGGTTTGGATGGTGGGAATTCAAGACAAGGAAAAGGCCAGGATGGTTCCATTCCCTGAAATATCTTTAAATGTTATTAAAGATAAAGATGCTTATCATTGTTAGTCATTCAATAAATGCAAATTGAAACCACCATGAGGTATCACTTCACACCATCTAGGATGGCTATTTGAAAAAAGGAAAATAATAAATGTTGGTTAGAATGTGGATAAATTAGAACCCGCATATACTGTTGGTGGGAAAGTAAATGCCACTGTGGGTAACAGTTTGGCAGTTCCTCAAAAAGTTAAACAAAGGGGTTACCAAATAACCTAGTAATTCCAATTCTGGGTATGTATATAAAGCAACTGAAAACAAGTATGTAAACAAATACATGTAGACATATGTTCATAGCTGCACTGTTCAAAATAGCCAAAAGATCAAAACATCCCACATGCCCATCAATGAGTGAATGGACAAGCTGTGGCCTATCACAGGCAATAGAATGTTATTCAGTCCCATAAAGAATAAAGTACTGGTACATGCTACAATATGGATGAATCTCAAAAATATTATGCTAGAGGAGAGGAGCCAAACACAAAAGATCACACAGTACATATAGTTATTACTATCCAGAATGGGTAAAATGAATAGAAAATGGTAGTTATCAGGGACAGGAAGCAAAGGAAAACGGGGAGCAATTGCTTAATGGGTATGGATGGGGTTTCCTTTTAAGGTTTTAAAAATGTTTTAGAACTGTATGGAAGTGTTGTTTGCCCAGCACTCTGAATGTACAAAATGTCATTGAATGGTTCACTTTGAAGTGCTTAATTTTATGCTATGTGAATTTTACCTTCTTTTTTTTTTTTTTTTTTTTTTTTAGGAAAAGGCTTATGGAAATGTGATTTTTATACTTTGAGATAAAGCTAATTCCAAAAGGCATACACACAGATATTATTAGAATAATAAAAAGCAACATTTCTTCATAGCACAAGTATTCAAAAGGCATTAAATGGCCAACAGGCCATCAGTATATCATCTATCCAATCATTTACTCATTGAACAACCATTTATTCACTTAAGATTCTCCAAGATGATGGCTCCCACTAGTTCTAGGTTTACACTGATATATAATCTTTCTTTAAGGAATATACTACAGCCCTTGCAGGTTTTTCAGTGGTTAGAGCATCAGCCTGTGCACCAAAAGGTTGAGGGTTGGATTCCCCATCAAGGGCATATACCTGGGTTGTGGGTTAGATACCCAGCCCCTGGTTGAGGTCATATAGGAGGCAATCAATGGGTGTCTCTCTCATATCGATGTTTCTTTCTCCCCCGCTTCTTCCCTTCCCCTCTCTTTAAAAAAAGCAATGGAAAAAATATCCTTACGTGAGGATTTTTTAAAAAGAAAAATACTGTATAGTAGGTGTAGAGAAACATATATGTGTGTGTGCGTGCGTGTGTGTGTGTGTGTGTGTATAATATAAATTTTTATTATCCAATCTTTCAAAGGGGGTACTAAAACCATCCTGCTGATTTATGTGGATAAACTAAGAAAACCTGTAAACACACTTAGCAGAGACTCCAGAGGTAATGTACTGGTATATGCTACACAAAGGCTGTTTCTCATGGCCGTTCCCTCTCATGAATTCCCCACTCATATCAAACAATGGGGAAAATCTAGCTTTACATTTGTAACTGCATGGCATATTATCAGTGGGGCACAGTTCCCTGATATCTGAGCTTTCCTCTATTCTTTCTTTGGTTTAAGTTATTTTCACTCCTCTTAAATATTGGAGATACCTTAAAGGCCATTCTACAGCTATATTCTACAAACTGAAGAAATTAAAGGTTGCAGCACATATAAGTAGCCATTTGTTACATAGCTCATTAGTCCATACTTTCGCCAAGACCCCTAGTTACCTGCTTAAAGTCTAATGCTAGCCATGGTATCCCACATTTTTTTCTACACCCATGCAAGTTTCTACTTACAAGAGTTAAACAGGATAGAATCTGGTTTCCAAAGGGCCAACCCTAATAAAGTATACGGCAGAAAATCTAGTCATTGTCATATTTTACTCATCACCTAACTCTTCATATAAGAGTTTATCTTAAAGCATCCTGAAGTTTCCCACAAATTTTTTTATGAAAAAGAAATTACAACTCTATTGTAAACATAAAAAACTAGTGGCTTAATATCTCGTATTGTGTTGTCCAAAAAATTATATATATTTTTTAAATTATAAAAAAGTAAAAACAAAACAAAACCCTAACTTGGAAATACAGAAGTATATAAAGAAAGACATTAAATAGTATGTAACTAAAAAAGTGGCTGCTGATGGCATTTTTGTATATTTTCTTCCTTGTTTTGTTTGTTTGTTTTGTTTTAGGTGGTTTATTTGTTTGTTTTTATTAGAAGTTCACCTTCAAGTTGGAATTCCAGAGTGAAATGAATACACTTGGATCCAGTCTGTATTCATTTGGAGCGTTTACAAAAATCCAAAGAGACTGTAATTAATCTTTAGCACAACTGGCCTTTAAGCACCCGGACTTTAATTCTATACTTGTAATGGCAATTTTAATAAATATAGATGACTGAGTCCTCCTTTGACTTCTTCCTTTCCAGATATACCGACCCTCTTGATGGCATCCCAGGACAATTAATTAAAATGAACAAATAGAGTTGAACACACATCTCTAAATGATCTCCATTGGTTTTTTTTTCTTCCAGGGATACCAGATTCAGATACCAGAAGTACTTTCTACTAAGGGAGATAAGAATGGAATTAAAAAAGGTAAGTATTCCTGTAGTCAACATTCAATAAGCAACTCTAGAATTTGAATCTGGAGGGCTATGCTATGTTGTACGACTAGAAAAATTAGAATCCTGCCCTATGCACACTCAGCTCGGCTGGGAGAAAAAGAAAATACAAACCAACAACAGCTACACCCACAGCTACAAAGATAGTCCAGACATGGTGAGGGACTCCAGACGAAAAGACTGAAGATGTATCCGATGTTGGAAGGTGACAAGATGGGAGGGGAGAGTGATGTATTTTAAACAGAATAAGCAGGGGAGCCAAAGGTCCTAACAGAGTGTGCACAGCACAGTCTAGTAGACACTCTAAGGAGGTCATGGCAGATGGGATACGGATACAGGTTAACAACACATGGTAAAGGGAAGAGAATATCTAGAGATGAGTCTGAGGGGACACAAATGAGACCATTTAAGGTTTTGAGAGTGGGCTAAGTAGTCTGAACTTGAATTCAAGAGCTCTATCTTTTTACAAGGCATGTGGTGAGCACAAGAGTTTGTGGAGGAGCCTGAGAGAAGGGAGGAAGGGATGGAGGAAGAGAGAGATGGAAGGAGGGAGGGAGCGATGGAAGAAGGCAAGGAAGGAAGGGATAGGTGAATAGCAGTCAGTCTGACAAGAGTGACAAGCCATCCTCCGCCCTTTCTCCCCCTCCACTGGCTTGTGCCCTACTCTTAATTATTTTATAAATATACCCTGAGAACCAATTTTTTGATGGGGATGGTGCTTGAGAGGAGAATAAAACACAACGTTCATGCCCTTCCTGGAGCTTAGATTTTTATAAAAGGAGACAGACCTATAAGCAATTACAAAACAATATGGCTCATGCTTGCAGCAGGGGTTGGGAGGCTATGTGAGAACAGGGAGGAGATGATGGGCTGTGGCTTAGGTGGGATGAGGGACAGTCAGGGGAAGCTTTGAGTAGGATGCTGGGGCTTCATGTTCAAAGTTAAGGAGGCAAGAATATCATAGTCAGAGGGATGTTTAGAACAGGAGTGGTGAGGGCAGAGGGTGAAAGGGAGGGTTAGTGAAATTCAAGGGGAGGTAGCTACTTTCATAGAGCTTGAAGTCCTGACAGAGCAGTGCCCATCCTCCCACCCAGAGGAATCCAGGTCACCCTGGTTATGGTGCAGCCTGGGGCTGGCAAGGACCACAGCGACCCAGCAATGACCAAGGAAGCCAGAGGCACAGGCTCAGGTTGAAGAATCCTTTCCATGCCCATCCTCTCTTCCCTGCTCCCATCTCCTCTTGTAAATCCTCTCTCTCCTCTGGCTTCTCTTTATTCTCATCTGACATCGTATTCTCTTCACTATTCACTCTGATTTCTCTGCTTCAATACACATACTGGCTAGGAACTATTTGTTTTTGTTCTGGGTTTTGGTGTGTTCTTTTACGAACACATTTACATTCCTTTCTTGGGAAAAGATAAAGAGATGTGTTTGGCTTTACATGGTTCAAAATTAAAAAGTGGAGGGGGCATCATTTTCCTTCAACAAGGCTCTACACTGGTTTTTCAATGCAGATTGAGATAGAAGGGAAAGGGGGGGAAATGGAAAAGAAAAATAGTTTCCTAACTCTTAGGTGGTGATACTCTACGGTTTGTCCCTGATTTTATTAACAAGCACCCAGTGTGTTTTTAAGCACAATAAGTGCTAAGTCACAAATGAACTCTTTACTTACTCAGACTACTGATATCTATTTTAATATATTTCATAAGCCCAATGTCACTTAAAATATATGTCCTCTTAACATATGGGTCAGTATTACTGTCTTAACATACAAAGTTTAATGTACTGTGATAACATTTTCATGGCTGAATCCTGCATGAATCTGCTTATTTTCTAAGAATGTGATAAAATACAGGTCATATGGGAGACAGGGATATTTGGTAAAAAGAACATAAATTTCATCCTCAGACAGATTTGCAGATAAATCCCATCTCTACCACTTAGTAGTTTTGCCACTTTGGGCAGATTTCTTGACCTCTGCAAGCTTCTTCTAGAACTTGTGAAATAAGGATCATTTCTTCCTAGAGGGGTCCCTGGGACCCCCTGACTCACCTGTTTGCCTGCTTTCTTTCTTTCTTTTTTTTAAATATATTTTATTGATTTTTTACAGAGAGGAAGGGAGAGAGATAGAGAGTTAGAAACATCGATGAGAGAGAAACATCGATCAGCTGCCTCCTGCACATCTCCTACTGGGGATGTGCCCGCAACCCAGGTACATGCCCTTGACCGGAATCGAACCTGGGACCTTTCAGTCCGCAGGCCGACGCTCTATCCACTGAGCCAAACCGGTTTCGGCTGTTTGCCTGCTTTCTTTCCTCTCTTCCTTCCACTATCCCATCAAGTGTCTCATTGGTGCTAAGTGGAGAACAACCTTGCAGTGAAGTTTAAATGAGGTATATAAAGCTGGGCAGGTAATAAGCATCTCATAAAGGTCACTTCTTTTATTGTTATTATTGTCCATATGGTTTATCAAGCAATTTCCCAGGCAAACATCTTCGTAGCTTCTGAAAACCAGGCAGTGCTTACTTGCTAGGGTGTACATAGTTGTGAAGCTTAATACTTTCTCATGTATTGCTATGCAGAGGCCTGGTGCAAAAATTCCTGCATGGGGCTGGGGGAGTGTCCCTCAGCCTGGCCTGCATCCTCTCACAATCCAGGACCCCTCAGGGGATGTCCGACTGCCAGTTTAGGCCTGATCCCACATCCCTCTTGCAATCGAGACTGCTGGCTCCTAATTGCTCACCTGACTGCCTGATTGCTCCTAATCTTTCTGCTAACTGCCTCTGTCTCAGCCTGTGCTTTGTCTGGAAGGATGTCCGGAATGATGCCCAGAAGGTCGTTCAGCTGTCCGGTCTAATTAGCATGTTATGCTTTTATTATTATGGATGAGCTATAGATTCTTAGAAACTAAAAATACATTCACACACAACAACAGTACTTTTCACCTATGGAAGGCACCACATTAACAATTTAAAAAAATAAATTCCTGGTGGGTTTCTTAAACAGTGGAGGTAAAAATACTTGTTAAACTACAAAAGGGTGGAACTGATAAATTTTTAAGTTATTGCTTTTTAATGTAGCAGCTCACTCTTTACAATTTTAATGTGTATTACAAAGACAATATAAAAATGGCATACATCAGTATAAATGATAAAAATGTCATTATGACCTTCATGGATTTTTCTGTCTAGCCTAAGTAATCCCAGTAAACCCTACAGATTGAAAAATACATCTTCAATCATTTCACTGCTTTTGCCCTTGATTGTTTGTGGGTTTTTAAAAAACATTTGTCATGAATACATCTTTTCTTTCTTTCTTAAAAGAATGCCATTAAAATAGAAAGGCTTTAAATGAAAGTCAGTGACTTGTCAAGGGGACTGGCTTAGATCCTGACACTATAGATTTTTGCTTGTTTTAATTGTATCGAATATGTCTAGGGTGTACTTTGCTGTTTTAAAGGATTCAGCATCTTTATTTTGAAAGATTTACAGTTTTGTTTTAAGAAAACCCTTGTGGTAATTTTTGTCATGCAAATTTATATCTGAAAGAACAGACTTGCAAGGGATAAAATTAAAGTGGTCCTATTTCTGGCCAATAAATCTGAAATCCATGAAATAAGAAGAGAAAGAAAGAAACTGTGTGCCATGAGTAAGTGCGATCTCTGATTCTGGCATTCATGGGGGGGGGGGGGGGGTGGTGCATGACTACTTCTGACCCAGCAACAGGAGGAATGCTTACTTAGCATCATATTACAAAAGTGGGATATCACTTTAAATGCTTAAACTGCCTTCAACTCAGACACAGGTGCTAGTGAAAGAGTCTGCAAGACCATAGAAATGAGACATTTCTTTCCTGGAAAGGGCTCTATTAAGGATGCTGTTATTTGGAGTCTAAGCAGTCAAGATGTAAAGAGAATGAGAATGTGAGGTGTTGGAGGAAGGTAAAATGGCAAAGGAGGGCACTTAAGTTTGATTGGTGAGGGGATACTCACAAACTACATCTCACCTACTTTGCCATCTCGCCAGATGCCAATCCTATAGTCTAGGAAGGAAAAGAAATTGCCATCCTCCCTCCTCTATGGCCCAAATATGTTTGTCTCCCCCAGAGCAATCCAAATGGTCTACCTTTCCAACCCAGCATAAGTCATCATCTGTTGAGGCAGATGATCTTACTATTTTTCCCTTCATTCACACTCAGTTTTGATGGCGGATATCCCATCAATATTATCTTTTCCAGAAGAAGGGTCTACTTATCCAAGAAAGAATGAAAGAGAGAAATTCAGGCAGCTGTGGTGAACGAGTTTCTAATTTTGAGTAGGGGGACACAGTGCAGGGCAAGCCAGAATTGTGGGAGGGCTGCCTACTGCTCTTTCTGAAATGTATCTAACTGATACTCACATGTTCCTCCAAACCCATCAGTTCTCCCATATCTCAAAGTTATTTACCCCAGTTTAGCTTTGATTTGGGGATTGGTGATGGTGGTGGGTGGGGAGCATGGATAACTAACCTTCAAGGTGAGTACTACTTGCCATTGGTATACTAATAGGAGACACTGTTTTCCAGAGCTAACTTTCTGTTGCAAATACTTGACAAACTGCTCAGCCATAAAAAATTAATTTGTAAAAAATAAAAAAAAATCTTATTACAATTACTATGCCTAATTCTAATAAAACAATAGTGGGATCCCAGGTGAGACAGAAATATTTAGAGGAGGAAAGTATTTCAATTGCCAGCAGTTTGCAGTGAAGATAATAGGAAGTCACAAATGAGTTCTAGTAATTTATTGTTATAGATTGCAGATTCTACATTTTTATAAAATGCAACAGGAGATAGGCCATATTCCCTTACTGTCAAGATTATGACAGCAAGGAATTCAGAGAAATATGTTTACAAAGACAGACACATACAATGATCTATGTTCTACAGAAGTCATGTTCTTAATTTAGGAAGGTCACCCAAATAACCCTTTATTTCCCAAATACTATCATTTCAGAAGAAGCCAGGACTTTGATGTATTCTAACATCAAATATTCCAGAATAATCACAATCAGGGGTTTGAGCTAAATCTCTGCTAATAATCTCGTTTGTTTTTTTAATCTGAAGAAGATGCTACTCTCCAGGTGATGAAGAACAGCTCGCATAGGTGGCGCCAAGCTGGGGGTAGGGAAAGCATCAGCTAGAAACTCTTTGTGACCAGGCCTGAGCAGTGGACTCCAAAACAACAATGTCTAATATCCAGTTTAAGTTTGCCTTTCTGTATTATTCTCATCTGCATCCTGAAATATTGAATAAAGTCTGCAAATCAGTACAAATTAGGGTTAATTTGGTCTTAGGCTCAGAGGAAGAAGAACATGGCAATGTTGGGTAGAGAGCTGGAGCAGCTAGAAATATTTAAGCAGCTTCCAGAAACTGCCCAGGTAGGATATGGGACCATCCCAGGGCCCTCTAAATAGTCAAGTGGAGGCCAAATTTCTAGAAGTCATGTGGAATGGTGATTTCCATGCTTCTGTAGGGAGATAAAAATTAACCGTGACCCTCAAAGGTATGAAATCTTGATATTCCTCGTCTAGTTAAATGCAACAACTTATATTTCTTCCACATTTCCATGAGCCAGACATGGTGCTATGCAGGCCTCATCTCACTTAATTTTCACAATGACTCAGCCAGTGGTTATAATCATTATCAGATACTCATTATAGTCATTTTGAAGATGAGGGAAGAGAGGTTCTAAGAGGGTCAGTTGCCTAAGGTCATATAAGGAGCAAGTCTAATCGCTAACCAGATCTGCTTAAACTTTTAGCCATTATGAAACAATCCATAAAAACTTGCAGTTTTCTCATGAGAAAAATGAAACACTATGCCTTCTCGAGACAACCCCAAAACTTGCCCACCAGTAGGCCGATCCTCAATTCATTTCATTAATGCATTCCATCCCAAATTATAAGGTAAAGGTCAGACATCAAGTTCCCTCAGAATATGGAGTCTGCGCACATTAAGGATGACCAGCACCTAGGACAAGGCTGAGGTCCCCAGTTTTCCCTCCCAGATGTCATTAAATAGCCTACCTTCCATTACATGTTGCTATTCCCCATAATAAAAAGCCAATTAGTATTGATATAAAGAAGGTCAATGGGCAGCTAATGCTAATTCCGCAGTTCCCATGCAGATGGACTAAGGGATGCATACCCTTATGCAGCTATGGGCAATGCCTTTATTTCAGTGATCTTGAACAATTCATTGTTTATGAGGAGTAACTTGAGCAACATATGTATTTCAAAGGCAAATGTTCTCTGTAGAATACCTTTCATCTGTTATCTCATTGATTACCAGCATTCCACAGGTGTTATTTAAATGTGACTAATTTACTGAGAAGTTACTGAGCTTGTCTTACATCACGTGATGGTATTAAAATATCTTTGATTAACAAATAACTGGTTAAAAAGCTATATAAATTAGCAAAACTTTTTTTGGTGGGAGTAACGTGGGAAAGAGAAAAGAAGATAAAAAGGGGAGAGAGGAAAGGAGTAGGTGGAAGGAGGGAGAGAGAAAATATATGAGAGAATTCTAAAATAATAGGCTGTTCCCTTTTCTGCTTTGTTCTCAATCATAGTTTCAGAATTCTTGTTATAATGACCTTTGTGTTTCTCTCATAACTTTTTATATGATCAATTTTCTTTTGTCCAGCTTAGCCAGTTTTAAAGTTTGAAATCTTGCTTTGATTTCCTTTTCACTACCCAGAGTGGCTAGATAAGATGTAAACAATAACAACAACAACAGAAACTATTTATTGGAGAAAAACAAAAACTAATTTTAAAGCCAATGTAGGAATTATAATTACCTTTCACTAAATATGTAATTATGTATAAATGACTTCCAATTATAGAAATAGTGGGGAGATGGGGAGGAAAAAATAACTCTAGGCCCCTAACAATTATTTTCTCAACAAGGGTAGGTCCTTTGAGATTGAATGAATCAGAACTTTCTCGGATTCAAAGGTACCTCTGTAAGCATTTTCATGTGCACCACCTAAAATGAAAGTATAATAGAGATACTAACGCTAAATTCAAATTTCTCATTGTATCCACCACATCCTTCTAGTAGGGATCTTCAGATTTTAGACTGTACCTCTCCTAGTCACCTGATCGCCATTTCCTTAGCTGTAAAGATAAATATGTACTAAACTTTAATGGGTCACTGTTAGAGAATTGAATGTAGATAGTGTGATGATTTATAAAAGGCACTCTTGCTCTAATAAGTTACTGATATAGGTTACATGGTCTACTAATCTATAAAATGTAAAACCTTTATAGGGCACATACTCTCTTCTTCAAAATCATGTTCAAAAGAAATAGAGATACAGTTGATTGTAAAGATTGTAGACATAGATAGATGCATATATATCTATCTATATAAAATGGGCTATGTCCTACAGAACTGATTTTAGTTTGTATTTTGAGTAGACTATAATTTATACAGTGGACCTCATGCTCTTGAAGGATGCTTTCAAATTAAATGACCAAAACATATTTTCATCATTTTGTTACATAGTCAAATCAACAAGCTTCTTTCTTAGCCTTTTAAGTCCAATGAATAGCTATTAAGCCTGTGGAATTCAGACTTTGAAGGAATAGAGCACTGACATAGAAGGCTTATTTATGATTTTTTTTCCTCTCTACTTTTCAAGTCAAGTGATATATTTTTAATTGAAAGTACTGTTTAACTTAATAACCTGGATCTGTCTATGTAGGCCTAGCATTGACTTGAACCTACTAGAGGTGAGAAAGCATTTCAGTCATAGAACCAAGGTAGATTGATGGCTACTATCATCAGGTCAAACAATATTAATCCCCCATCAAGTTAAAGGAGCACAAAAATGATGACTGTTATTTTTAAAAAATCAATCTCAATCCAAATGATGGCATCCATCTTGAAATATATTTCTTCCACTCCTCCCAAAATTGATATTTTTTAAAGTCTTAGAAGTGAACTGAGAGAGAATCACAGACAGACTGAGGGACCCTCAGAGATGGTCTCCAAATATTTCAAAGGGTAGAAAACTGTCAAGTTGTGGCCTTTGAAAATTGTTATATTTGTAGCAAATAATTATTCTTTAACAGTCAGGTGGGAGTATCTAAGCATTCAACTCCACTTGAACAATTTTCTAACCACACTTGGCCACTAGCATCATCAAGCCATCTTTATAATTAGTGCATCTCTGAGAATGATGAATTAATGAACATAAACACATATGTGTGAGGTATTTAAAGAACTGCTTTTATAAACTTTTGACTATGAAAAATTTCAAACATATTTATGAAGAGAATAATTAGAAGAATCTCTATGTGCACATCATTCAACTTCAACCACCATCCATTTCTACTCTTCACACTTCCCTCCACTCACCACTCTCTCCCTCACCCTCAATGCACACGCCCGCCCACCCAGGCAAACTTTGCTTCTTGCCATAGTACATGAAAGCCCATCTTAAGCATCTTATTATTTTATCTGTAATGAATTTTGGATGTCTTTAAAAAAAAAAAGGCTTAAAAATTAAGCCAAAACTTATTTCCACACACAGCAAAATTAACAAAAAAATTCACAACATCTAATATCAATATGTTTTGAATTGTTCCCAAATGTCTTAGAATATTTTTCCAGAGCCTTTGTTCAAATATATTTTGCTAGTCTCCATTGAAATGAAATTATTTTTAATACAGTATGACTTTACATGTGATTCAAAGTCAGATTCAGTGTGAATGTTTCCTAAATAGTTAAACATTAATTTTAAAATTAACTTTATACTCATAAATTTCTGATGAGTGAAAATAAAAAGCAATAATTTTCTATATATGATAAATCATAAATAGTAATCCCTAAAGTTCAACTCATTATCAGTAAAAATCATCATCTATAAAAAAGCCTAAGCTATCATTTGACCAGTAGCTATGATGCACACTGACCATCAGGGGGCAAACACTTAATGTACAGGCATCGAAACGTGGAACTGACTGATGAATCTCAGAGGAAAGGAGAGGGGGGAGGGCAGGAAGAGATTAACCAAAGATCTTGTATGTATACTAGAGGCCCGGTGCACGAATTTGTGCACCAGTTGGGTCCTTCGGCCTGGCCTGCAGGGATCAGCCAAAACTGGCAGTTCGACATCCCCTGAGGGGTTCTGGATTGCAAGAGGGCACAGGCCAGGTCGAGGAACCCCACCAAAGCACAAATCCGTGCACCAGGCCTAAGTTATAAAACGTTATGTAAAGAGACACTGCTTTAGGCTTGAATACATAAAACAGTTTTACAGTAGCAGGATTAACCTTAAAGAAAAAATAATTAAAATTAAACTGAATCTTTTGTATTTCTTAGCCATTTTGGACAAGTTTGAACCAATGTTGCTTCACAGTCTTCACAGGAATGGCACTGGGGCTTCTGCATAATAATTTGTAAGGATCGAGGGATAATATGCTAGAAATCACCTGAGACATAATGTAAGCAGCCCCAAAATGCTGATTCAATATGTTCTAGATTGGTCTTAGCTGTTGTCAAAACTCTTTGATTCTCCCACCCCAGGGGGCCTCAAGTCCTTTCATTCCATCAACTTCCCATAGCCACTCATCCACTAGATCCCCTCACTTCCTATCTTCCCAGAGAAGAGGTCAGAGGCAAGCCTCTATTCCCTGCCCTTTTCCAACTTTGATATTCTGCTTGACAAAATCACATCCTGATAAAATTCAACACACCCCCTACTGCACCCTTGAAGCTGAAAGTGCCTAAAGAAAAGCTAACGTCATCGCTAGTTGGTTTCACTTTAAGTTCATATCCAGGAATTTCAACATGAGTCGTTAAGGCTGCCAGGCAAGGATCAGATGAATTTTTAGCCCATTCATTCTTCTTTTCTCAGTTATGACTACGTTCCACCTTCTTCCTTTAAACCCCTACCAACTCCTTCTCTGCCTCACTTTCCACTGGTGACCTTGCCCAATATTTCACAAACCCCAACTCAGAGCCATGTGAAGAGGACTTCCATGGACCATCACCGTCACATTCACCCATGCTTGCATCTGCACACTCTTACTCTGCTTTCTCTATTGTTGCTCTTATCTCCAATCTCTTAACATTGGAGAACTCCAGGACTCAGTCTTTGCATCTCTCTATCTGTATTAACTTTCTTGGTGATGTCATCCATTTAAAAAACCATTCCTATGTCAACTCTTGTGTTTATAGCTTTAGCTCAGGCCATCATTTCAAATTTCAACACTGCCTGTCCATAGACACTAATCTATCAATACCAGAGCTGACTTCTGATCTTGGATCACAACCTGTTCTGATAGACACCCATCTTATCAGATGACATGCCTTCCTTTCAGCTGCTCATAAAATCCTCCCTTGTCTTTCTCTCTCAAACCCTACTTCCAACCCATCAGAAGACCTCATTGCCTCTAACTTCAACATTTATATGGAACTGGACAACTTATTTCCAGCTCTGCTGTGAGGTCTACTTTGCTCTGAATCATCATATTCTCTTGTCTAAATAATTCATAGCCTCCTTTTCCCCTCTCACCCATCTACCAGCTGTCTCTTAATCATTTCACTCATCAGTACAATCTTGCCAGAAACTCCCCATTTCTATTATCTGGTTCTATCACATGTACATACTCCTGTGCTGTGATCCTACTTGCTGATGCTGCTTGAGACACACTGGCCTCCTGTTTTTCCTTTAACATGCCAAGCACACTCTCACTTTAGAGTCATGGTTCTACCTGCTTCTCTCCCAGGAATGACCTTCTCCCAGGCTATTTGCTTGGCTAACTTCCTCAGTCCCTTGGTCTTTGCTTGGATCACATTTTCTCAACGAGGCTTACCTAACCTATGTTATACTCTAATTTGCCCCCATCCTCAAATCTACATTCTGAGCTCTATATTTTATTTTTCCATAGTGTATGCATAGCTTATCATTGTATCCCCATTTCCATAATACATATTCATTAAGAGCAGACATCTTTACCTGGATTTCAATCTGTTACATTGCTAGCACTAAGAACCCAGCATATAGTAAAGCCTCAATGAATATATTTGAATAAATTTCCAACTATTTGTCTACTTGTCTTTTCATTAGTAATCTACTGAGTAACAGAGTTTTCTAAATAAGAACTAATATTTACAGAAGTAAACATATATTAAGATTTGATAATATCCACATATGTTTTAATGATCACTATTACTTTTTAATTATTGACATAATTTCTCAATTTCCATAAGGTAGTTAAAAATAAAAAAGGACTATAGCCCTAGTTGGTTTGGCTCACTGGATAGAGTGTCTTCTTGAGGACTGAAGGGTCCTGGATTCAATTCCAGTCAAGGGCACATGTTTTGGTTGGTTGCAGGCTTGATCCCTAGCCCTGGTGGGGTGCTTGCAGGAGGCAACCAATCAATGTGTTTCTCTCCTATTGATGTTTCACTTTCTCTGTCTCTCCCTCTCCCTTCCACTCTTCAAAAAATCAATGGAAAAAATATCCTCAGGTGTGGATTAAAAAATAAATACATTTAAAAAAAGACTAGATTTGTAAGTCAGTAGCTGATTATCTCACATATTGAAAAAGAACACACAAGGAAAGTCCCACTATGTCTTCTGTCTTAAGAGGTTCCTATTGTTTTATGATAGGCGTTACTAAGTAGTTTATGAAAAACAAAATTACCTCTCATAGCTCTTACAGATACAATAAGGAATCAGCAGAGAAGGCTTGTGCTAATAAATTAAAGCACTCTTGGGCGTGACTTTGGACAGTTAATAATCTTTAATTAATTTAGGCATTGTTTGCCCTTCAAGATAAAAATGGATATCTATTCATTCTTAGGCCATTATTTTACTTAACACAATGAACTAAAGTTGAAACTCGTTGAGAGGCAAACTATATTTATAATTATATCCACTTTAAATTAATAGCATCTCACACAACTTGACTTAAAGATATGTAACGGCCCCAAGCAATGATAAATTATGGCCTTATCATTCCCTCAGTTTTATATTTAGTTCAAATAGAAACCTATTAAGCTGGAATTAAGTATGAGGAACTCAAAATACAGACATACCTGGGAAATATGGCGGGTTTGGTTCCAGACCACTGCAACAAACTGAGGAGTGCAATAAAGTGAGTCTTAATCTTTTGGTCTGGAGGGTCTTGCCTTTAGTTGAAAAAAGTGCAACACCTGCAAAGTGCATTAAAAAGAAACGCAATTAAATGAGTTGTGCCTGTATTTATTGTTCCCATGTTGACCATTTTAATATTTTAAGTTACTTTTTAAAATACAGGTAAACTCACATATTAGAAAATTCTAGCTCTGAAATTTAAAAAAAAAAAAAAAGTTACCTCAAAATCTTGTAACTGAACTCCTGGAATTTTATATACGCAGCCTACTACTTTACTGATGACAGTTTTGCACACATTTCTCAACAGGTTATTGGCTTTCTTGGGGAAAACAACAACAAGGCTCTTTTATTTCGATTTCATTGAGGCTCATCCAGCCTCCTGTCCTGGTTACACTGAGGTTAGATAAGACTTGCTCACACCAGCATGCTGAACACACTCATTCAGCAAATACTTCTGCTCTGCACACCAATTCTCCTACTTTGAACAACACAAGACTTTATACAGGAAAATCTATGTTCTCCTAAAGTTTAGGAGACCTAAACCAAAGTTACCAGACATGCTACTAACCTTGAGTAAACTTACTTTCAGCAGCGAGTCTCCCTTCCCTCACCTGTGACCAGCGCCTTCCTTCTGACGCTGCAGTAAACATCTTTATTACAAGGCCCTAGTCAATTAGCTCCGCACGGACAGCAATGCGCATCAGGTGTGTTTTATAACTTTACATGCCCTGCCACGCTGTGCTGTGATAAACAGTATATATATATTCAAGCTGAGGGGAGCAAACTGAAGGCGAATGGGGAGAATGAAGAATGGAAGGAGACAAAATCGTTGTGTTTGATGGTTCCACTCTCCTGCCTACAGGTAATAGAGGAAAGAACCTCAAAGGCTGCAGTTTCCACCCTGCCCCAGGGTTGGAACGGAAATGAGTGGGACATTCCACTCCATTTCAACCTGATGTTCCAGAGGATTTTAGCAAAACGCATAAGACCTTCTTAGTGGAAGAATTTTTAAAGGCATGAAATATAATCTCTGAATTATCTTCAAAGGAACTGAATCCTGCTACAGATAAGAGATGCTTAGCTTCAGTACTCAAGTGGCCCTTTAAAGACTTTCTATTGTATTCACATGTTGTATCCACCTCTTTTCTACTTGGGGAATAAAAACTGGGGCAAAGATGATAGTTTTCTATTTTGTTTTTTGCGTGCATTGGATGTAAGAAGTAAGAGGAGGGCTGAGGTATTCATGAGGATAATGAACTATTGCTGTGGTTGGCAAAACTTACTCAAATATCAAAGATTTCAATGAGACAAAAGTGACTGGGGGTGTATACTATCAAACATTTTACTATTTCACCTCTGTAACTCTGATCCCAGCCTATTTCCCCCTCCCTTTAAATAAGAATCCAGTACCACTATTAAGTATTTTAAAATTACTTTGTTGATTTTTATCTTATTAGAGAACAAATACACCTTTCCAATACCTGTGATACCTTACCTAAAAAAATAATAATTTCAAATATTTTCAGACCCTATAGCTAAAATTATAAAGTCATATACAAATAAGATGGGAAAAGAGTTGTTCTGTAATTCACAGGTCACACACATGCATTGATTAAACTACATTTTGTGGTAAAGTTATGTCAGTGCAGCTGAAATTTAAATATTTACCTCATCTCCAGCATAACTGAATCAAATTGGAAGACAATGCATGTGTATTTGTGTTTTAATTAAAAACACAATCCGAAACACAACTGCTATCACCTATGAATTAAAATGCTAATTCTTTCAAAAGAAGAATTTATTTGATGTCCCCCTTTGAAATATAAGAAATGTGCAAAAACAAAAAATAGGAGAAAGATGCCATAGGAAGTCAAACACACATTTGCAAAGCTAATTGAGCAAATTCACTTCCATTTGACATTTTGCTGAAAGAAAAGCTGTCTTGCAGCTGCATAAAAGAACAATGCAAACACAGGCAGAAAAATACACAGTCTAAATTGATCTGTTGAACCCCAAAGCACTAAGATAGCCTTGTATAAAGTGTGAAATTGAACTGTGAGCAACAGAGAAAATTTTTGTACTAACACTTCCCCAGATCAGAGGAAACTGTAGAGATCTTCCTATTTTTCTTTTGTTTTCCTCTGTAAGGAACTAACCTAATTGAAGACAAGAATCTTAAATCCCCCAACCCTCATCAGGTTTAACAAATGAAACACACAAATGAGGGTTAAGAAACTTCCCCATCAGGAACATTAGGAATGGTGGGGGGTGGGGGGGGGGTGGGGATGGGGAATGATAAAGTGCAAGAGCAAGTATGAAAGTAATTACTTTTAAAGACATACTAATTCAGTACACTAATTTGCTAGGCCTGGCTTATTTCTGAATCTCAAATTTTTGCAAAAATTTCACTTTTGAAGGGAAAATCTAAATCATATTTTGTGTTTCCTAATAATAACTACCCCTGCATCATCTCTCCACAGCCCACTTTCCTCTCAGTCCATTACTGCAACAAAAATGCTTTGAATAACATATGGGTTGGTTACTGGCATGGAGCACATGTTGTGTTAGGAATGCCAGATCCTCATAGAAAATAAAGAACTTCTTAGAAGTCTGCATGAGATACAAAGAGCTGCCAAGTTAGAGGGCCATTCACACTTCCCTTTTGCAAACATCCCCTTGAGACCTTATCAAATTTGAACAAAATATTGAATCCACAACTGATAGGAACCTGGCTTCAGGTAATGTTGTTAACCTCCTAAAGTACTTTTCAATTTAACCTGTATGTCCTGCAGCTCCTTTCTTGTACCATTGGAAAAATAATGGCCCCTTCCTTTAAAAATGTGGCCTTGAGCATGGACAGGTGCCTGGTGTGCGTATAAAGTTACCTGCCTGTTTTGATAGTGGCTTTTTCTTTTATTGCAGTGGTGTTGTGGGTGGAAAGGCCACAGCAGGGGTTTTTTCCTTTGAGAAGGTTAAAAGGCTAATTCCAATGTAACCCTGATATTTGGGGGGAGGGGGGAACCTAGCAATCTGAATCTGTGACAGCAAGCCCAGTGTACATTTTTGATAACCTATAATTAAGTCACTGCCTCTTTCCCGGAAACTGGTCTTGCAAGACCTGTTACCTAAATACAGAGTCCATAAACTATGAACAATGCACAGTCCCGGGGGTGGGGGGGTGTTATAGCACTGGCGCCAGACCATTAGATATGGTCTCAAGACCCCCAACACCTGGGGCCTTTTTTGCAAAGCCTGAGAAAGGACCAGAAGCATAATCCACATGTGGGGGACAAAGACACCAGAAAAATATAAAGGAGAAGCTCCCTGCATGTTACTTTGCTCAGACTTGAGAAATTATTCCGCTGAGTCCACTGGTGTAATAAAACTGTGTAACTCCATTTCTCTAAAGCATTGCTTGGTTTTTCTCCTGTCTTCTTACAACACCTTCCCCTGGCCTGACGAGTTCTTTGGGGTCTGCCTTAATAAAGTCCTGTAGAAATATTTTCACCACTGTTGAGAAGTGGGGCTATCTTGTTAAATTAGTGAGGACTTGTGGGGAGGAAGCAGAGCTAGAGATGTTCGCTGGGAAGAACTGTTTCTGGATCCAGCTTCTCTTGCAGGTGGCCTGTGTGCTTTTCCTCTTCATCAGTTCTTTCTGGGGAGGTTTTCCCACAGCCTTCCGGCGGGTGGACAGCAATGAGGACACTGTTTCCCGTGGATCCTGTTCCCTCTGTCTGAGTACACCATTCCCCTTTTGAACATGCCCACGTCAGAGTACATTAAATTCAGAGAGGTCGGTTGACTTAAATGGAGATGCAGTAGGGAGGCTGCACACAGGAAACAGGATCCAATGAGGGCAAGGGGAACATTAAAGAAGGACATTAACTCACAACCAGCTGTGGGGCTAGGAGTCATGGTCACACAGTCCTCACCATTCTGCCACCAGGCCTGGATGAGCATAAAAATGACAATTGCACATATGTCATCCCCAAACAAGGAATCCCTTCTGTTCCTAAAATTTCAGTTTGCTTTCCTAACACCCACTCTGCATAAGAGCCTGAACAAGGAGTTCTGGAGGGAATTCTGGTCTTGGTTGAACTGCAGTCTTCTCATGCAGCAAATCCCAGTAGCCAGGAAGCAGTGATTTCATGATTTATTAGCATTCAAACAAACTCTGTACAGGTCCTCTCATTCCCAGCTTCATCCTTAGTATTCTGTTCCACCCGCAGTCTTGGACGTCGCTGGGTTTCAGTCTGAATACAGATCCGCATGTGAGGTTCCTAGACCCTCCAGGCTGACCCTATAGGCACTTTTTATTTTTACATGGTCAGCTCTGAATTTTACTGAGCAAAAGTGATAAAATATTAAGCAAATGTAGCCTTAAAAGGGAAGTGGTGGGAACTCAAGAATACATAAAAGAGATAGAAACCTCCTTATACACTATGAAAGAAAAACATTTATCAAAATCATTTTTATTCAGGAAAATGGAATGCTGTGCACCAACTGTGTGCTAAACTTTGCTGAGCATTAAGGTATATTTCTAAATTATAAATCAAATGCTCATTAACCATTTCCATTCAAATGAGAATTCTGCACCCTGGAAAAATTGATTTTTCTAAGGTCACTCAACTAATAGAGCATCAGAGTCAAAACTGAAACCAAATCTCCTTATTCCCCATCCAATTTCCTTTCAACTCCACCCAACTCCTTACATCTCACTGTCTAATTTCAAAGTCCAGGTTTCAGAGAGTCCAAGGATACAACACTAAAGCTTCGATTATGGCACAATGTCTCAGCTGCACTGTCAGATTCTCAGAGGAATTATAAATCTCCCCAAGTGCCTAACCAATTACCTTTTCTCCCACTCCCTTTCCATACACAGTCTTTGGAGAAAACATTTGCACTAAATTACTTGGATCATTTATATGGAATCGCAATTTCTCTCCCAGTCAATCCAGATTACTTTCCTAATTATTGTCCGTTCAGATGATGGATACTTCTTTTTTCTTCCATCTGGCAAGATATTTCACTCAAGCACTTTTCCTCCTGACCTTTCTCTTATTTTAGCTTCCATTTTGCTTTGTTCCTCCCCCTGCCCCTCAAATTTAAACGGAAATTCCATTAGAAACTATTTTAAAAGGAGCCATTTAAAAAGCTATTGTCTTTGCTTTTTAGGCCTTCATCTAGATTTTTTTTAAAATATGTTTTTATTGACTTCAGAGAAGAAGGGAGAGGGGGAGAGAGAAACATCAATGATGAGAGAGAATCATTGATTGTTTGCCTCCTGCATGCCCCCTCCTGGGGACTAAGTTCACAACCTGGGCATGTGCCCTTGACTGGAATTGAACCCAGGACCCTTCGGTTCACAGGCCGATGCTCTATCCAATGAGCCAAACCAGCTAGGGCTAGATTTGTGATTATTCCTCCATGAAGAGAGGGACAGTCTACCTGCCCATAGTTCTTTATAGGCCCCTTTTCTACAATGAGGGTTTATTTTTCTGAAGATTGCAACTGATTTGTAGATGCATTTTTAAAGTATTGGTTTGGGAAAGAGACAGACAGATAATTTAAAAATTAAATAGATGGATAATACATGAATAGATAAAAATCTGTGATATTTACTATATAATCTGCTCCATTGTTGTTGTTTTTTAATTTTAAAATACTACCCATCTGTAAACATTTGGCATATTTATTTTTATTTCAAATACAATTGTCAACATAGAATATATATTTCTATAAGTTATCTTCTCTTCCAAATAACCAAATTATTTGAAATTCATTGTTCTCTAGGAAACATTTAGAATTTTAAAATTAGCAGTATTTAATCTTTCTACATTCATAAATCCAGTAATTCCCACCTTTATAAATATAAGAAAATCCATATAAACATATGAAAGGATTTTCTAGAAAAATATCACAATTATATATTAGCAAATAATTGAAAAATAAATTTCTGACAATAGAGGATCAAATAAATACATTACGGTATCTTTTATAAAATGGCATATTATGCAGCTACTTAAAATTGTGTAATAGAAGGCTGAAAATATGCTCTTGATTTACTTGTGAAGGAAATAAAACAGAACCACAAAACAGCAAGACCATCAATATGTCATTTTTGTAAAAGAGTATATTGATAGACAAAAGACTTAAAGGATATCCATCAACATGGTGTTTTGTTTTTAAGATTCTATCTGACAATAGTTTGGTGCATCTTGAAATCTTGCAAATAATGCAGGCCCAAGGAAGAGAAGATTATGAGTCTCATGAAATTTGTGTTTTAAGAGTTTATTCCTCAATATGCTCTCTTCCTTATCTTCCTATTTCCTTCCACATCTTAAAATGCCATACATTTATGGTATTTTCTTTCACTTAATGTAATTGATTTTGCCAAAATGAAAAATACTACTTCTATAACATTATATCATGTTAGCCATTTATATCTTACCTAGAGGCCCGATGCACGAAATTCGTGCACTGGGGGGCGGGGGGTGGGGGGGAGAGAAAGGGTTCCTCAGCCCGGCCTGTGCCTTCTCCAGTCCGGGACCCCTTGGGGGATGTAGCAGTGCACCAAGTGGCAGGCGGCCAGGGAGAAGCCCAAATCGGGTCTCGGCGCCACACTGCTCACACTCATCTTGGCCCACTGCTCCTGCTGCTGTGGAGTCGGGAGAGGCTCTCACCTTGGCAGCTGAGCCCAGCTCCTGGCTAAATGGCGCTCCCCCTGTGGGAGCACACTGACCTGCATTGAGTGTCTGCCCCCTGGTGGTCAGTGCACATCATAGAGACTGGTTGTTCTGGTCGTTCTGCCGTAAGGGCTGCTTAGGCTTTTATGATAGAGATGAGACTGAGTTCACCAGGGTGTTTTCAAAGAAAGGATCAAAGAAGAGGAAGGCAGAGGGGGTCCAAGTAAATGGGGTACATGCCATCGGAATCTCTTTATCTCTCTATCTCTCTGAACATTACTTTGCTGAATAGTAATAAGGAGATGAGTCAAAATCATCTCAAAAAGCCTATCTTGCACAGGCACTCTATGGCTCTGATGGGAAAAAAATAAATAGAAAGAAAACAAACAAACAAACATTAAAAGCAATGGCAGCCCAGGACAATCTCTTACCTACAGCCCAGTTTTATTTTAATCTCCAAACATGTCTGTCCACCCAAATATTCTGAAGAATTTGTTAAAATTTGACTGGCCCTCCTTTTTTATTTAAATGCCTGTGCTTTGAAAACCCCAAGTGTCTTTGATACAGCAAGAGTATGAACCAGTTTTGAGAACCATCCGTCAAGGCCAAGATGTTCTAATCATATTTCTTGCTTAGAATTAGACAGATACATAGAATAACATATAAAGCATTTGATCAGCTTCTGGCTTCTGGATTAATGTTTCTTACTCCTCTGTCTAAGAAAGCTACCAATGTTATTTTGACTATCAGAACAGATACTTTGCCACCATGTTTTAAAAATATACTCATAGCCATTTCTCACTAAACATTTTCCACTAAGAGGTCACAGGGTTAAAAGACTCTTTGTTAATTTGATAA
This sequence comes from Myotis myotis, assembly GCF_014108235.1. NCBI lineage: Eukaryota > Metazoa > Chordata > Mammalia > Chiroptera > Vespertilionidae > Myotis > Myotis myotis. The sequence goes on from NW_023416368.1 coordinate 10,506,921, forward strand.
GGCACTGAATTACTTAGTATTATATCTGTTGAAAATAGCTTTTAATGACCATCACACATAGAAGAAATCAATGATTTCATCAGCTTAATAGGGCTATTGTTCCTGGGTTTAATTTACGATGTGGAGCTATAAGGGTGCCAATGGAAATGACTTTGAACACTTCAAACGGATTCAATTTTAGTTTCTGATTCAAAATTCAGTAAATACACTTTAAGAAGTAATAGAAAATATACATAAAAATTGTGTAAGGGAAAATAATCTGAAATACAGTGACAATAATAGGGAGATCTAGTCTGAAAATTAAAATCTAGGGCATTAAAAGGGCAAATTTCTCAGAACAAGCATCTATTTCCATTTGGGGACATTGCCTTTTAAGTAAAATTTCTGATTTCACATCTGCCATACACATACACATCTCAAACTTGCAATGATTTTTCTGATTGGTAGCTTGGGAGTAGGGATTACTTATGCCAGTTTCAGAACATTCTCAGTTTGTTGTTGTTGTTGTTGTTCGTTCGTTTTTAGACATACCTAATGTAGAGAACATACACTCTGGTTTGCTCTCTCACCTGTACGAAATCCCAACACAGCAGGCTCCGGTATGAGGTGAGGAGGTGGGTTGGTATATTTAATTGAGGGGAGAATTATCAAGCCCATGTGAACTCACAAATAGCCACATCCTCTGATTTATCAGTCTTCCAGTCTTATCAATAATAAGGTTGATATGTTGATGTTAGTCTCTCCGAATTATATGATTATTTTAAGTTGGAGCTAAAAGGGAAGAGGAAGTTGCTGTGTATGAACCCTATAAAATCCCACCCAGGGAATCCATGGAAGGACCTCTTCAGTTTACACAGAAAACCTCTACTGCAGAAGCCAGAACTGATTTCTCTATTTTCAATTTCCTCATCTCTTTGTAATAGTTGTGCTAAAAGTTGCAGAGATGGTTTAAATTGGTCTCAAAGTTTTGATGGTTATCTTTTGTTTCATCTTCTGGTAACATCCCTCACCTAGGGGTGGGCATGCGCCGTCACCGTGGTACAAAATTATTTCCATAGATTTGCATGGTGACGCTGGTGAGGAGAGATTTCTTTTTGCATCTCAATTTTAATTTCAATTTGAAGTAAAATATGTGAATCTGGAGGTTTTTTTCAAAGTCATACTCCCCATCTCTTGGACAAAGTTATGTTGAAATACAGGACAGGCGTGAAAGACGCGTGGCACCTTGGACTTCTGGCGAAACAGGTACACAAACTAGAAAATGCTTCGATTGGGTTAAGCCAATTTGAGTTGAGCTTCTTCTGTGCTTGCAACCAAGACTTGAGTGAAGCAGAAGGCACATAGGATTTGTAACAGCTTTTTACAACAGAAGTAATATTATGTTTATTGCCATGAAAGTTAAGACAATGCAGGAATAGAAAATAATTACTTCAAACTGAGGTCAAAATGTTGATACATATTTTCTATGCTTTTTATAAAACACAAATGCATGCATACATGCACACAACTAAATGTGTAATGCACTGTTACTATACAAATTATTTTAACCCCTTTCTTGTTCACTAAACAATTTATCATGGAAAATTACTTGATGGATTATAATTTTTATGTAACAGAACTTACTAAAGAGCAAAGACTGACTCTAAATCCTTCCTTTCTTGTTTCCATCTTTTCTTCCCTTCTTTCCAATACATTTTTTAAATGTTTTTATTTATTTATTTTTTGAGAGAGAGAGAGGAAGGGAAAGGGATAGAGAGATAGAAAGATGGATGACAGAGAAACATTATCAGTGAGCTGCCTCATGCACACTCCCTACTGGGGTTCGAGCCCACAACCACAGCATGTGCCCTGACCTGGACTCTAACCAGTGACCTCTTGGTAAATGGGTCTACGCTCAACCACTGAGCAACACTGGCCAGGCTTTCCAGTACATTTTTTATCCTTACCAAGTCCAAGAGTAGTCCTGTGCTCTGGGGATAGAGCAGTGAACATAAAAGGTAGAGTTCCTCCATATATTAATATTGCCTTTTAGTGGATGAGACTGATGCTAAACAAGTAAACAAAAAAAAAAATGCAGATAGTATAAACAGCACCAGAGAAACAAACAAGACTGTGTGATACAATTAAGAGGAGAGGGGGACCAGACAACATTAAGTTAGGAAAGGATCTTTTGAAAAGGTCAGAATTGACCTTGAAATTGATGAGAAGAAAGAGCCTGTTATTGAATATTGGGATGGGAGTTTTCCAGATAGAAGGAATAGCTAGTGTCTGGCCCCAAAGTAGGGATGGTTGGTGGGTCTGAGAATGAAAGTAAGAGGAGTGGCCTCAAGTAAAACGGGTGGAGGAAGCAATATATTAGGTTAAAAAAGAAAAAAAGAAAGAAAAGAAAAGAAAAGAAAAGAAAAGAAAAGAAAAGAAAAGAAAAGAAAAGAAAAGAAAAGAAAAGAAAAGAAAAGGAAAGGAAAGAAAAGAAAAGAAACAGTTTGGGGCCAGAATACACAGGGCTTCAGAGGCCATGTAAAGAAATCTGAATTTTATTCTAAGTGATACAAAACATAACTTTTAAAAAGAGGAGTGATGCAATCTGTTTAGGAAGCTTAATTTATTGGAGACACCTGTGGCTTGCATTATGTTGGTGACAGTTGACATGGAGAAGAGTAGATGGATTTGTGTGCACGTTTGAAGTACAATCAATAAGACTTGCAATAGGTTTGGAGAGATGAACATCTCAAACTTCCACCCCTCTCTATAAATTGAATAAGTGGCATGAAATTATTCTTGTGCTTCCTCCCCTGGTCTCTGTCCTGTTTCCACAAATAGCACATGCATTTGAATAGCACTCTGATCCATAGAAAATTCAGAGGAGGTCACTTGTTTACTTTTTCCTATTGACTACTGTTTAGTTCCTGGAAAATTACAGGGAGGGAAGGAGAAATGACGGGTGAAGTTGAACTCCTCTGCAGAGAGTGTGGAGAGCTGGCTCAGTGGGCTCAGCAGCTGGTTCAAACGTTTTGGATCGCTGGACGCAGAGGCTCAGATCTCAGCAGGACTCACTCAACCATTCATCCTTCCAAGATAGATAAATTGAGTGTTGCACAATTTAGAATGTGTGTGTCTTTCAGATAATGCCTTAAAAAGCAAATTCTGTGTGAACATGAAAGACCACAGAGCACTATAGAGGAGTAGGTAGGGGCCACCCCTGTGTCCTTGGCCTAAATTTCCTCCCTCGGTAATGCGGTAGTGTGAACGATTTCAGCTACCAGTATTCTAGTGTTGCTAAATCCATGCAGTTTGCCTGGGTCTTAGGAATCCCTCAGAATGAAATGAGCTTTATTAACCCAAAGCTGTTTTGATTTACTAAGAGTCCCTCCCAAGTTGACTCTGGCTTCGGTGGGCTGTTTAATGATGTCCCCATCACACAGACTCCAGCCCTCTCAGACTGGAACAAACACATTCGGTAGGTGAAAGGTAGCTTGATCTTTCCTATAGGAGGTCTTCAGTCAAGGGAAGTTCCACCGCTAAGGGCTCTCTGTCCTGAAGATAACCCAGCAGAAGGCACTGAACTATGAGGAAAAGGACACCATGAGTGAATGAAGGGCAGGAAATCCAGACACAGTCATTAGATGGCTGCACCTTTAATGTTTTCTTTTGCAGGATACCAGTCTGTAGTGAGTATGCCAGGTCTCAGATATTCTATTCTACACTGAAGTCTTGGTCACTTATTTGACCATAAGAGCTCATGAATGCCTTTCTAAGGCCTTGTACATATAAACCTTTCAACAGTATGTTATATATTATTAATATTACAGAGAAATTTTATTTATTCAACAGTGATATAATGGTTACATGACTATATAGCCATTCCTCAGTTCCCCAACTCCACCCTATTCCTTGTTATCTACTGAGCTGTTCTTCTCTAGCAAATGAGTCAAGTGAAACCAAAGAAATGTGGAGTCAATTTTTTTTTTTAATTTACTTTTGAGTTCCAAAAGAGGAAGTTCAAGTGTGAGGCCAAAAGACTTGGAGAAATATCGATCCTGATAGAACAAGTTCTTTCTGCTCTCTGGAGTCTCAGTAAAATTGACAGACCTAATGAAAGGAGCAGGAGGTGCGACGGACGGATAATAACCAAGAAGATGAACCAGGGGCCCCTGGAACATTTGTACGAAGTGGGGCCAGCATCCAGAAGTGTCTCAGATTTCTCTTGATAAGCGCTGAAGAACCACACAGGAAGTGAACCAGCCTTTCAGACTAACACAGAACTCATTCACTCTATTAGATTTTATTGGGTGCCTATTGTGCTGTCAAACATCTTAGTCAAGGGATTTTACTTTTAAAGCATATGGATGTAGAACTAGCTCTGAAGGAGTTTAAAGTTGAGTGAGGAGACAAATATAAAAACTATAATACAGAGTAAAAGCATCTGGGAGGTCTGAGAGGTTATAATTGATTTGAGGAAGGTGGTTATCTGAGACAAAATTTTATTTGGCAGGTCTCTCTTTAGACACCGTAGACTTACCTGTACACAAATTTTGTTTATCAAATAAATAAATAAATAGAACCTCTTTCAGGAAGGAAGTAAGGTCATTTCTCACCCCTGTTCCCTCCCCAGGAAAATAGAGGAATAGAAACAAGTAAACTTTGTATGATGATGGAATATACATGGAAGGTATTTCAGTAAGGAAGAATATGCTTTTTTAAAGACCACAAACAATTTAGAAAACATGATTTTTCTTTCATTGTAATTCAAGTGAAATTTTATGGGTCACATGTGAATGAAAATCACCACATTAAGCATTCTTTTTGGGTGTTCTGGGATCAAAATTTCAAACATGCCTGTGGGATTTCTTCACCCCCAGTATTCAGTTACTCTGCTGGTGTCGAAGAATTCAACTTACTTCCCATACCATCTACCCGGACATAGCATTAGAGTTTACAGATTAAAGTTCAGTCCTAGGCTACCCCAAATCACCTTCCCATTTCAGACACCAGTCACAAGCCCCATTGTGACCTATGCTTCTGAACTATTGGCTGTAAACCAGAGATTCCCATAACCCTGTCCTTCGGTTCCAGTAATTTGCTAGAGTGGCTCATAGAACTCAGAGAAACATTTTTAGTTACTAGAGTATCAGTTTATTAGAAAGGGGTAGAGCTCCGAACAGCAGGCTGGATTTGATGTACTAGTCTAAGAGCAAGGCATGGGGAGGGGTCTCGGAGCTTCTTGCCCACACCATACTTCCAGCACCTCCATGTGTTCACCAGCCCAGAAGCTCTCACAACTCTGCCCCTTTAATTCTATGGAGGCTTCATTACAGAGACGTGATTGATGCAGTCACTGACCACTGGTGACTGATTCAACCTCTGGCCCCTTTCCCCTCCCTGGAGGTCATGGGTGGGACTGAAAATTCCAACCTTCTAATCACTTGGTTGGCTCCATTGGCAACCAGCCCCTATCCTTAGATACTTTCCAAAAGGCCACCTCATTAACATAGCAAAAGACACCTTCATCACTCTCAACACTTAAAGCTTGATTTGCTTGGCTAGCCCCAACTCAGATTCAAGGCATTCTAATAGATTATGTGTTTACTATTATTATTGTTGTTGTTGTTGCTGTTGTTTTACATGGAGAAGATCTTGGGCTAGCCTTTGCCAGTGGCCATCCCCTTTTAAATGCAATGTGTTGGGGGAAGTCACAGAGTGTAGAACAGTCATTTAGACAGGAGCAGCATCTTTCAAGAAGAAACATACTTAGAAGTCAGTATATGTGGGGCAGGTTACTACATCCCTTAAAACTTGTGTCAGATATAAAAAGGGGATATAACATTGAGGGGAGTGCAGTGTGTCATACACAGAAACTGTATTAAATATAATGCAAAGAATTTAACAATGTGTTATTAAAAATAGTTACAGATTAAAGGTTTATTGCAGAAGTTAGATCAGCCGTGGGCAAACTACGGCCCGTGGGCCGGATCCGGCCCGTTTGAAATGAATAAAACTAAAAAAAAAAAAGACCGTACCCTTTTATGTAATGATGTTTACTTTGAATTTATATTAGTTCACACAAACACTCCATCCATGCTTTTGTTCCGGCCCTCCGGTCCAGTTTAAGAACCCATTGTGGCCCTCGAGTCAAAAAGTTTGCCCACCCCTGAGTTAGACGGACATTAACTCTCAGCATTTATTCCCTAGATGCTATCAAAACTCAAATGGAAACAGCCTAAGTGCCCATCAGTAGATGAATGGATTAGAAAACTGTGGTACATCTACACGATGGAATACTATGCTGCTGTAAAAAGGAAGGAACTCTTACCATTTGCAACGGCATGGATGGAACTGGAGAGCATTATGCTAAGTGAAATAAGCCAGTCAATGAAGGAAAAATACCACATGATCTCACTCATTCAGGGATAATAAAGACCATTATAAACTTTTGAACAATAATAGATACAGAGGCAGAGCTGCCTCAAACAGATTGTCAAACTACAGCGGGAAGACCGGGGAGGGTTGGGGGGCAGGAGGGAGGGGGGTAAGAGATCAATTGAAGGACTTGTATGCATGCATATAAGCATAACCAATGGACATAAGACACTGGGGGGTAGGGGAGGCTAGGGGACTGTCAAGGGCGGGGGGGAAAAAAAAGGACACATATGTAATACCCTTTGTAATACTTTAAGCAATAAAAAAAGAAAAAACTCAAACAAAAACCAAAAATGTTTCCTTTTAAAAAGTAGTTTCAAAGGAATACATAGAAAGACATAAATCATACTAGTGTGAACTAACAATGTGCTAATTTATAGCTACTAACTTGTGAGGGGGATATGGGGAAGGGTATTTAAAAAAAAAGTCTTGTCAGGAGAGTCAGGCTTATCTCTGGAAAAAAAAATAACAGAAATCTCAGGGGAGTTACTTAACATTATCTTTCCTTTTTCCTACTTTTGGTATCAAGTTCAGATTAAATAAATAAATAATTTCCCATCAACAATTGGACCCCTTTCAATTGTACTATTTGCTTTTTTTTTTCTTCTGGGGAAGTCTGTGTAGCTAGAAACATTCACCGTTGAAGTGGAACTGGTAGAAGTGGTGCCCTCACTAAGATATTTTATACAGGCCATTTATCCACATGGCCATTCCCCATGGCTTATCACAGCTAACCTGCATTCTTTCTCCATTTGCTGGTAGTATTCTTAATTCCCTGACCTATTTTTTCTTGCTGGTGCCTGCATGCCAGAATCTTTCAGTTTTGAACAAGACACTGACTGTTTAGTGGCTACAAACTCAGGTCACTGCATGAAAACAATGGACCTATAGATGACCTAAGATTATTAAATTCAAATAAAAGAAATAGCTAAGGTAATTTTATCAGTTTTGGTTAATCCAAGCTATATTTCATTTGATATGTGACTGTAAGTAAGCCACCTACGGTTTAAACCAATTTCAGGTGAAAATTATTTAATTTCAATCTTGTAAAAAAGTAAAGAATCTTCCTACCTAAGAATTTCTTCAGTCAGTAACCGCAGTTCATTTGCGAGGAGACTTTGAAATATACCAGAAAACAGGCTGGCTGGCAGGTTGGTTTGTGCTGCAAGATATTCTGACAAACTGTCAAAGTTCCACTTTTCTCACATTCTACCCACTTCTCTTTTCTAAAGAAAGCATGAAATGTCAAAATGACAGGTGCCGAAGTACAGCAGCATGCAGCTTCTGGGCCTATTACCTTAGGAGAGAAGAGTTGAAAAGTTGTGCAAGTGACATAATGCGGAAGAGTGATATAATTTGCCAGGTAAAGGAGTGGCTTGATGGTGCTGGTGTTAACCCTTTGGAGCTGACTAATTTAAGCTACATCCTCTGGGAAAAGTTTCCAGGGGTAGATAGAGAAGAAAAATATATATATATAGCTTTTGAACAGTAACTTCAGTAAGTGATTGGTCACCATTTTCTCTATGGTTAGTAACTTTCTGCAGTTAATTCATTGAATGCAATCAACATTGCATGGTTAAAGGAGCTGGTGTTCTAATTTTGTTATACTTTAAATTGATGCACAGAGCCATGTTGCTAGAAGAACATTAAACCATGGAAAACTAATGCACTTACATCTGTAAGAATTCTGTTTGTAAATGTGTGTGTGTGTGTGTGTGTGTGTGTGTGTGTGTGTGTGTGTGTATACCTATGGGGAGAGTTAAGTATGGCTTGATTATTTTATATTAATTGGGGGAAAAGTCAGTCTAAATTAATGGGCAAGATTGAGTTATAAAATACAGTTTAAACATATTTTATTACTTTCAAGTTCAGATCCTAATGAATAGAAATGACAATCTTGAACTCTCAGCTATCCTAATATATAAAGAGCCAGGTGCTGTCATGACTGAATGGACGACTGGTCACCATGAAGTGCATGGAGCACCTCTCAGTCCCCTCCTCCCCCGGCCCCCGAGCTGCTGGCCATGACGGGGTGGGGTGGCAGCAGGCAGGACTGGGGACGACTGGGTGGTGGCAGTGGCAGCAGGCTGCTTTGCAGGGCGGCAGCGAGCTTAGTGGAGCAGCCACCGGGCAGCAGGGAGTTTCCCGGAGCAGTCGCAGGGCGGGGGAGTTTTGCAGAGTAGTCGCGAAGTGGGGGGAGCCTCACGGAGCAGCGGCGGGGCAGGGGAAGCCTCCTAGAGCAGTTGAGGGGCCGCAAGCATTACGGAGCATCCGGGGGCGGGGAGCTCACATAGTGTTGCGGTGGCAGAGGCCAGCGACAGCGGCCAAGCTAGGCCCAGGGACCCTAACCGTGCATAATTTCATGTGTGCTGGGTCTCTAGTTTCTTTTAAAAGCAAAGAAGTTCTGTAAAAGCATTTCCTCCTAAATGATAAATAATTCTTAATTATTTGTGTTATGTGCTGCCATTTTGTTGTGTGTGAGTGAAAGGCGCGCCGCCCGCCTCTCCGGGCGGTGCGGGAGGAGGAGTCTGGCCGCTGGGCTCTGGGATCCCTCCGCGGCCGCCGGCCTCCTCAGAGCGGGTCCGAGTGTCCGGGCCGGCTGCGTGGTGGCCGGCGGGGGCGTGCGCGTGCGCGGACCTGCCGCAGGGCCCAGAGCGGCGCGAGGCCGGGGGCGGACCGGGCGGCGCTGGGAGGCGCTGACGTTTAGCCGCCCGCGCCCCCGCCCCTCCTCCAGGCCCCGGTTGGCCGCCGCCGCCGCGCTCCGCCCCCTCCCTCGGAAGACGCCCGGACGGAACCGATCGCGGCTGGTTTGAGCTGGCATTCCCGCAGCTGCACGGAGAGGACCCGTCTCCTGTGGACTGGGAGTTCCTGGAGAGCCGCCTCTGAACAGCTGGCAATAACTTCCTAAGTCCCGTCTTCGTTTTCCTTAGTGTTGCGTTTCGGAACATCCAGAAACCATGAACATGAACAGCGTTAGTGATGAAGAGTTTGACTGCCATTTCCTCGATGAGGGCTTTACTGCCAAGGACATCCCGGACGAGCCCCCAAAATGTTGTGCCCAGATTTCAAAGTTCCCAAGACCCCCCAGGGAGCCAGTCAGTCCGATGCAAAAGCAAAGAGTCATTTACTTCAAACCTAGGTTTGGCTCCCCTGCCACACTCACCGATGCAACGGTAAGCTCCAGTGGCCGAGAGAGAGAGACGCCTGTTGGGACCAGGGGTTTTAAAGGGGGGTGGAGTGAGGGCAGGAGAGGGGACTGTGGGCCCCGCTGATTGGCCAGGCGCAAGTCGGTCATAGTGATGGCGTGCACTTCCCTTGATTATTATTGGTTAGTCCAGAGAAATCCTGGGTGTGGCTAGTAGCGGCTTCTTCCCGTGAGGAAGCACATGGTACCGTCCCAAAATGGAGGACCCAAGGCAAGATGGAGGGCGCACGTGGCTCTGTCCCAAGATGGAGGACCCAAGGCAAGATGGAGGGCGCAGTCCTTGTCCGGCTCCTGCCGCTCGAACTCGCCACAAGGCAGGATGGCCCTCCCGCACAGCCCCCGCAGCTGGCCTGCGGGCAGACTGGGACTCCAGCGCGTCTGGGCGGCACAGGCCCAGCAAACGGGGTGCGGCCGGTGGAGCGGCCCAGCTCTGGAGGAGCGGCATCCGCTCGGAGCAGGCCCGGCCATGGGGCCGGTGCACTGCAGCATGGCGGCCTCCCCGAGCTAGGGCACGCGCCCCACTCCGCTGCCGCCGCTGCGGCCCTTGGGGCCCGGTCGGGGGGGACCGGGGCCTGCGTGGGCCAGCCGCTGGGCCCCATGGGGGGGGCATTGGCTCCCCAGCCCACGGCGGGAGCCCGGCGTGGGCTGCCGCCCGCCCGCTGCCCCCCGGACCGGGCCCAGTGCAGCAGCGGCGGCAGCGGAGTGGGGCGCGTGCCCTAGCTCGGGGAGGCCGCCATGCTGCAGTGCACCGGCCCCATGGCCGGGCCTGCTCCGAGCGGATGCCGCTCCTCCAGAGCTGGGCCGCTCCACCGGCCGCACCCCGTTTGCTGGGCCTGTGCCGCCCAGACGCGCTGGAGTCCCAGTCTGCCCGCAGGCCAGCTGCGGGGGCTGTGCGGGAGGGCCATCCTGCCTTGTGGCGAGTTCGAGCGGCAGGAGCCGGACAAGGACTGCGCCCTCCATCTTGCCTTGGGTCCTCCATCTTGGGACAGAGCCACGTGCGCCCTCCATCTTGCCTTGGGTCCTCCATTTTGGGACGGTACCATGTGCTTCCTCACGGGAAGAAGCCGCTACTAGCCACACCCAGGATTTCTCTGGACTAACCAATAATAATCAAGGGAAGTGCACGCCATCACTATGACCGACTTGCGCCTGGCCAATCAGCGGGGCCCACAGTCCCCTCTCCTGCCCTCACTCCACCCCCCTTTAAAACCCCCGGTCCCAACAGGCGTCTCTCTCTCTCGGCCACTGGAGCTTACCGTTGCATCGGTGAGTGTGGCAGGGGAGCCAAACCTAGGTTTGAAGTAAATGACTCTTTGCTTTTGCATCGGACTGACTGGCTCCCTGGGGGGTCTTGGGAACTTTGAAATCTGGGCACAACATGAGGACAATGAAAATAGGAAAGTAATAGTAATGTGATCATACTGAATAGCCAAGGAATCTAATAAAAACTGAAAAATGGTTGAAAGAAAGAAAAAAATATTTGAATCCCTACACGGAATTCCCACAAAGTTAAGGATGAGACTGGGAAAGGATTCTTTAGGAGAAAGATAAAGATGGAAACACAGAGATAGAAGTAGAGATGGAGATGTAGATAGAGATAGGGATAGAAAGTTATTCCAGGTTCTGGTGGAAAGCAAGACTTAATGGTAGGAGTCTGAAGATGTAATGCACCTATACTCTGACAAGTAATGCCACGTAGAGGTTGAGAGTTCAGACTCTGCAGCTGGACTCTAAATTTGTATCTGCTACTCAATTCAAGTGGTGGACAATTTAACTACTGTTCAAACTGAGGTACTTGAAGTATCTTCCCCATGGAGTTGTGAGGAATGTGTGTGATTATGTGTGTAAGGGAGCAGTTATACCATGATTGTATCATTAAAAAAACACTTTTTTACAAGTATTAATTTTAATAAAATTCTGTCACAATGCTTGTAGTGATTTATCATAAATGCAAATCAATTTCATATAATCTTGCATATGCATATGTTCTTATGTTTTAATAAAGAAATATTAAAAAATTATACTTCTAAAGGAGAATTAAGCCCAGAAGAACTGGTACTAATTCAGCCAAAGGGAAGTGTTGGAAGTAGATAACCTACAATTAAAAATAAATCAACATATAATAAATTTAATATAAAAATATCAAACATATAAAAACATGAACATCTTTCATATATAAAGAAGAAATAGGCTTAATTTGCATATCTGATAAAAAAACAAGCAAATAGAAAAACAGTTTATAAGAACTCTCTCTCCTATGTCCTCAGAAATTAGATAAGGGAATTGTATTACATTAGAATAATAAATCAGACTAAGAATTTTTAGCCTGAGGGGAGTTATGACTCAATTACTAAAAAAAAGAGGGGGCTTTAATTAACCAACCTGTTTATTATACACTTTGAGAATCTTTATAGTATAGTAGTTCCATGTATTTAGAGCAGTTAGAGAGATAGTTAATTATCTGTGATATTGCTAATAAAAACTTACAATAGCCACAGTTAGTAATTAGTAAGCATTTTTATAAGTTATAGGCAATCTACTAAGATTAAAGACTGCCCTAGCTGGTTTGGCTCAGTGGATAGAGTGTTGGCCTGTGGACTGAAGGGTTCAATTCTGGTCAAGGGCACATGCCCTTGATCCCCATTAGAGGGTGTGCAGGAGGCAGCCAATGATTCGCTCTCATCATTGATGTTTCTATCTCTCTTTCCCTCTCTCTCCCTCTCTAAAATCAATAAAAATGTATTAAAGAAAAAAATTTTAAAAGAGTTAAAGATTACATACAATATGTAACTAAACCCCATATATAACCCATCCTATACTAATAAACGATAAACATGCAAATTGACCGTACTTTCATGATGCCTAAAGCCATGCCCACCAGCCAATCAGAGCAACTATATGCAAATTAACACAACCAAGATGGCGGCCAGCAGCCACGGAGCTGGAGCGAGCAGGAGGCTTGCTTGCTCCAGTGATGGAGGAAGCCAAGCTTCCCCACCTGCCAAGGCCAGGCTCTGAGCTCCACTGAAAGCAACAAAGTTTCAATTATAGATGGTAAATAAACCCCAGAATAAAAAAAGAAAAGAAAAAAAGGAAAGGCTTACATTGCCAGGGTGCTTGGCCAGCCTAAAAACGGCCCTCAGACCCTCACCCAGACTGGCCAGGCACCCCAGTGGGGAACCCCCACACTAAAGGGGGTGTGGCCAGCCTGAAAACAGCCATCAGCCCCTCATCTAGGCTGGCCAAACCTCCATGGGGTGAGGGTCCCCACTGTGGTGGACATCCTCCGAGGGCTCCCACACTGCAAGAGGGCATAGACTGGGCTGAGGGACCCCCCGAGTGCACAAATTTTTGTGCACTGGGCCTCTAGTATAGTAATAATTTGCAAATAGGTATCTAGCTTATCTTCTACCAATAAAAATTATACAAATTAGATCGAAAGGTAGAAGTCATGAAGAAGTGATATTATTGTTACTACAGCAAGAATAAGCAGGTGGACAGATTTAAATATTAAGAAAATTTGCAGGAATTTCGTCAAATCCCCTGATTCTAGACTGCAAGCTATAATGATCATTATTTTGGTTACTGCAATTTCTTGAGCCTCTGAATAAAAATTAAAATGAAATTTAGTAGCAAATATAAGATATGGACAGTTTTCTTGACCTTAGATGATCCAGTTTTGTCAGTGGTTCTATAAGCACCTAATTTCCTGGGTTATATCTACTTATTCCTCTAGAAACACCAAAAGGGGCCTATAGTTTTGTTCTGCTAAATCTCAAATACAACATTTGTTACCAAAAGCAATTCCAAAAAAGAGACCTTAATGATGGTAATGTAAGCTAGTTAATCTTTAATGGTTAGAGTTGAAGGAAGTGTCCATAATACTGTAGAGCAGAAAATAAGATAGTGATGTTTAAAGCATTCAGTATCAAACAACTATTTAAATTACTACATTAGAAGCCTTAAATAAAACAGAGCAAGTAGCTTCTGTAATGTGATATTATGTAGGTTGTGGGGCACTGGAGGATTGTCAAGTAGCATGGCTGATTCTGATTGTACTGGAGAGCATTCAGGAAGAAAATGTCAAGATCAGCATTTTCAATTTTCACCTCAAGATATGGTCAGAAAACCATAGAACTTCTATGATTGCCCTAAAAATGTCTTCCATTTTATAGCTGTAGGCCTGATCTATTTGAAAAATAGAGCCAACTTTTGATTCTGCAGGTTGGAGAGCCAATTAAATTCATAAACTCAAGTTTCATATGAAAGCTAGGACATTATTTGGAAAACTGCGGGACCTTGAGGTTTAGAATGGAAATATTTGGGTAGATGCAGATGAATGTAAATACTGACTCTAAATCTCATTGAAATTCCCTTATTGGCAGAAGTGGCTCTCCTGCATGCCACATCTAAAGACACAATGTACTTTACTTAGATATCTAAAATGACCTAATTTAAGCCAATGCTCTTTCGAGGGGATGTTAATTCTTTCAATACCCAATGCCAGCACCCAACTTTGCTTCCAGACCCTTAACTAGAAACAGATTCCAGAATAATTAAAGAAAATATTAAGATGACCTATACTACACAAATAGAGCTAATATTTAGAAAATACTTTGAAACGTATCACATTATATCTCAATATATACCTACATAAAATGGATTCTAAAAGTGCTAGGTTACTATACAGAGATTCTATATTTGAGGTGTTAACAGGAGCAGCTGGCTATGGTTATCACAGTTTCCCTAGTTGGTAAAGACTATGACATGGACTCAATTTTTACCTACATTGTAATGTAGAGAACATAATCCATAGGTTTGGGAAAAAAGGAACTTTGGATTAATTTGTGCATTCTCTTCACTCACCCCTCATTATGTTCCCCAGAAGGATCCCAAAAAATGTCTTTTTACCAAAGCATTGGTAATTATTTTATTAAAGATATTAATGATGCAATTACATATAAGAATCTCTATAATTGACATTTTCTACTGTTTGGGATAACAATCATCTTATCAGTTACTAGCTATTCCTTCTGGGTCAAACTATTTAAATTCTCTAAGACTCAGTACCCTTAACTATAAAATGAGAGCTATAATAACCACTTTGCTCAGTCATTGATGTAACTGGAACAAAATAATTGTTCATGTTTATTGAGTGTTCTACATAAAAAACACTCTGCCAAAACTTAATTTTTCTTTTATACTTTCCATCACCATTTATCCTCTCTATGCCCTCTTCACACTGTTTAAATTTCTCAGTGTTCAAATAATGCATGTGCTTTGTCTCTAGCCCCTTTTAACAGGTAAAACAGTTGATGCTTAGCTAGGTCATGGTAAATGTGAGATTTGAACTAAAGTAGTCTGACTCAAGGACTTCGATTTTCATCCTGTACTACATACAGTAGATGAGCCATAAATGCTCATTATGATTATCATCATCATTAACATGGTCTCAACCAGAAGCATTACTATTATTATGTGATCATTTATCCTTATCCTTGGTCATTCTTCTACAGTACAGTGCTTAATATTATTGATGTATATAGTAGGATTTTAAATAAGTCAACAAAAGGAGTACCACCAGAGCCCCAAATCATAACTTCTGTGGACCTGAGTTTCCTCATCTAAAAAGGAAGATATAAAATAGCATGCTTCATGAGATTCCTTTACTTCAGAAGTTTTAATGAGATCAGTCTTTAAATGCTACAAGCTCATGAGACATGTGTATATGCTCACAGCATCCGATATAAGGATCATTGGGGCTAGCAATATCAAAGCCCCTCTCTAAACATTAGTTCTATTAATATTAAATTAATGCAAATAAATTTATTCTGGGGCTTCTAGAGTCTCATCAGAAGCCCTAAAGATGTTCTTTTTGTTTTTACATGATTAAAAATAATTTCTTCCTAGAGGGCACCCTTCTAGCTGAGTTGCCACATATTATTTTTTAGCCTATTAAAATTTCATACATTCATTGAAATTATGTATATATATATACTTAGAAAGAATATTGGTGACTAAAAAAATAGAAGTGCAATATTTTCTTAATTTTTATGCAATGATTTCCATTACAACCTGTTAAGCTTCTCAGATCTATTAAGAAGTGTAGCACCTTCTGCAAATTCAATGATGTGAGTTTGAAAGTTTTTACTTGCTTCATTCAAATGTAAAACTCAGTAAAATTAAAAGTTGAAATGCAGGTTTAAGGAACATTATCTCTTTTATCATTTAGACTTCTGAGACCTGAAAGTAGGTCTAGAATTTTAACTAAAGCATTATAAAACTTAACTTTTTCAGCACTAATTATCATCACCATAAGATGTATAAAAGGTATAAAAAAACTATTTTTATTAATTATTGTAAAACATAGACAATGAAAGGAAAAGTTCTGTCCTAGTTCCAAAATTTGCCAAAAAAAAAGTTCATATGAAGATTGTACTTTAGGCTAAATCTATCAGTTGAGAAAGGCATAGTTTTGCTGGTAAGTTCATTGTTTGATGGAAAGAGTGCCAATTAACTAATCTGACACAATGAAATTAACAACTTTGACTTATTATTATTATTTTTTAAATGAATTGGCTGCCTTGGCTTTTTGTTTCAGTGCCATGTAGATATAGCTGAAGATAATAGTAATAATATTGAACTGGGAGGTTAAGTGATTTAATTTTGAAGACATTACTGTTGCAGAGGCCACATTTAATAAATCAATGTGTTTAAGATACTTGGAGATCTACGGACTAAAGATTACTTTGCTGGTGGAGTGCCTAGTAATCATTATACATTGCAAACCCACTGGCAACACTAAGTGCTTGTCTGCCTTAGTGGTAAATAATACTGTACATCTCCAGGTAGCCCCACAGCTCCCCTCCACCCAACACTAGCTGCCTTTCAACAGTTATCATCCACTTCTCTGCAGTAATGGATAAAACCCCACACCTCCCTGCCTCAGCCATAATTAAGGGTGCTTGACAAGGTTAGTTTAGAATATCAATATAATAGTTACAGTAAGCAGTGCACAAGCCATTCATTAGTTGACCCTAAGAAAATTGTGTGTGTGTGTCTGTGTGTGTGTGTCCCTAAGCAAGCTGAGTCATTTGTGTGGATAGAAAGGAAAAAGGAATCAGATGCTGTTCTTGTGCAGAGAAATGCAATGTCACAGCATCCCTCCTGCCCCATAGGCAAGTGTTCAGCTCTGCTCACTAACTGTAACTTACAGTCTATTATACAGTGTCAACCTCAGTGCATGGTATGAAACCTGTGTAAGAATACCAGGAGGGTGTCCTGGTTAGGACAGAAGAGATAATATATTAAAACAAGATTATAATAAAAACATTATTCTTCCCCCTAAGACAAGTCCTCAGCTATTTTAATCCTGTTTCAATCAATAAATTTTACTAGTCAGTCATTTTTCATAATGATTTCTAATAGAGAAAGATGTAAACATTTGAGTAAAATATCAGGAATAACTATACTAGAATCACTAGAGTCATCAAATTATGAATATAAGATATGAATGGGAGCTTAGAGAATGTCTAGTTTAATCTTTGATGAAAAATATTAAAATCTAGACACTTGCCCTTATCAAGACCTCGTCAGGAGCAAAGCCGAGTCTAGACTCTGTCCCTGCCTTCAGTGCCCTTTCCAGTGTCATTTTCCATCATTCTCTGGAATTACTTTAAAACACAGGAAATTTTATACCCATAAAGAATTCTGATTTGCTGTCCAGATTGCAGCCATGAGCCATGCTGTGTCACACTTTGAGATAAATCCTGACTAATTCTGTTCAAAGCATTCTGTTTCTTCACCCTGAACCACCTCAAGCAATCATATTCACCTCTTCTTGGATTAAGTTCACCTCAGTTAATCATGGCTTCCCCACCCCTATTATTTGACAGAAACTTCATATTCTGGGTTGTCCATTGTTAATCTAGTGGCTTGTCAAGTAGCAAGAAAGTGCTCAATTGAAAAAACAAAAGGGTTGATTAAGTTAAAGCAGCCCAATATCCTGACTCCCATGTGAACACTTTCCCTTCACATGTTGTCATCCTCTGACATATCCATGAAATTATATTAAGACAATCTGAGCCCTAACCAGTTTGGCTCAGTGGACAGAGCGTCGGCCTGTGGACTGAAAGGTCCCAGGTTCGATTCTGGTCAAGGGCATGTACCTTGGTTGCAGGCACATCCCCAGTAGGAGGTGTGCAGGAGGCAGCTGATCGATGTTTCTCTCTCATCGATGTTTCCAACTCTCTATCCCTCTCCCTTCCTCTCTGTAAAAAAATCAATAAAATATATTTTTTAAAAAAGACAATCTGAGACCCACCCATTTCAACCCCTACTCCTACAGAATATTAGATAGCAGATTTTCTTTTCCTCTGAATCAATAGAGTTCTTGTTCCTCAGAGAGCTAAACAGAACACCAATGAAAATATTAACATCATCAATGGAAAGAAAATATTTAATCCTATGATATTTTAATGCAATCTTCAGGTCTTTTTGGTAATACATCTGGAGGCCATTTCTGTCCCAGCCTGGCTTTCAATATGACGTGAAATTTTTCATTCACAAATAAGATCATAGTATTACTGGATAGGTATATAGTGTATGTATACAACGCATAGCAGCTCTTAAAATTTAGTGGATCAGGCCTGATATGTACCCCCCTCTCCTCATTGTTTTATTTGATTTAATTGTAAGGAAGCAGTCTTTCTAACCCCACTGCACTACTAATAATTATTCTGCCCAAATACCACAAGGCAAAGTCTTCTCCTAAGGACAAATGTGTAAGAGAATGAGCCCCCAGTTTTGCCATCCATCCTACACAATAATCATAGAGCCTGATGTTTGTGAAGCACTGGCCACACTTTTCCCACATGCTACCACCTCTGAGGTCCTGAAGACACGGGGTGACAGGCAGAGCAGCTCTGTCCCCATTTGGCTGGTGGTGTGGTACCTCGGATAAAGCAGAAAACTAGACCAAGATCATACGACCAAAAGGAAGCTAGTGGGAAACCACACCACACATTTCTAAGAAAATCTCTTCTCTTGCCTCGTCCTGCTTTTCATTTCCTCAAAAATATGCCACAAAATACAAGAGATCACTGACTGAATTGGCATGGGTTATTTCTGTAAGTTGTACATGTTCTTCACATTGTTTAAAGGAAACACAATTTTGTGTGACGAATAGATATAAGGAAGTTAGAGAGGAGTGCAAAGGTTGCAAATATAAATATATTATTCAAGACATTTTGGATGCGGGCATTGCAATAGGGGAGAACAATCGGGCTCCACTCATTACAGGAAAGACAGCTGGGAGTTTACAGCCACTGAACAAAAAGAGGGGTCAGTGGATGAAAAAGTACTAAGAGGAGACATTAGGAATGGGGGATTCTAGACTTAAATGACTTAACAGTATTCTTCTTGAAGGAAGGCCAATAGGATCAGATAGCAAGGGTTGAGAATTGTCACTAAACTTAGCAGAGTTCTTGCTACAACAGGGCTAGGCAGGTTGAAGATAGGACTAGGGATCTGTGTCGGCCATGCATGGCTGAGGCCCAGTCAACAACAGGGCTCAGAGAAGCCTGGCGAAAGACTGTTCAAGGAGGCCTGGCCAGTTTGGCTCAGTGGATAGAGGGTTGGCCTGCGGACTGAAGGGTCCCAGGTTCGATTCCGGTCAAGGGGATGTGCTTTGGTTGCGGGCACATCCCCAGCGGGGGGTGTGCAGGAGGCAGCTGATCGATGATTCTCTCTCATCGATGTTTCTAACTCTCTGTCCCTCTCCCTTCCTCTCTGTAAAAAAATCAATAAAAAAAAAAGACTGTTCAAGGAGAGAATCTGTATCAATTTACTTGAGCTCTTTTGGTGAATTGTTTCATTGGACTAGTTGCCCCAGAAGCCTGTGCCTTACTCTAGTCTTTGGGTTATAGTTCATTTATGATACTATCAGATACTTCCCACAAATTGCACTGTATGGCTTCTACGTGCCAACCACAGAATCGGTGATCCCATCTTGTAGACACAAAGTTAGTCTTGGGTGAAAATATTGGGATTATATAGCTGGAGAAAGTAAAGAATGGGTTTAGCCTTCCTTTTGTTCAATCTGAGTTTCCCTCTAAAAACAATATTCTCACTCACTCACTGAATAAATTTGGGTAAGCCACTTAACCTTGGGTCTTCAATTCCTCATTGGTATAATAAAAAGGGTTTAACTGAATGAACTCTGATGCCCTTTCCATTATAACAAATACCTGTTAGGTTTTCGGTGCTTCTATCCAATTAATGTTTCACAAAGAACAGACTGAACTAATGTTTTTATTGTCATGGGCTGGACAGAGAAGCAGATTTTAGACAGGAGAGGAAGGCAGGTGCCAATTTCTAGTATCCTTTCTGGTGATAGGGAAATCTTTCCCAAAGGAAAGCCGGGCTCTCTAAAAATAGAAAGAGGTTGTTTCAGGTTGTAAAACTGAGGAACAAACAGGAAATAGAAAGCCCAAATGAATTGCAAATAGGGAATGTATACATTTCTCACTGCAGAGCAACCTCCTTGTGTCTGATCTGCAATCTTGTCTTGTTAATTCACCACAATAGAAAAGGATAATTGACATGCAAAGTCCTATATAAATAAAGGTGTAGACACTTAACTAAACAACTAAATTCACTGGGCACACTTACTTGGACATGAGTGGTTGATGAGTGAATTTCTTCCAAGAAGCCACCCTTTCTTTGGCCTTTAAACTTATCAAATCAAAATCTCATATTTAAAGTTGGAAATCCCCTACCTTAACCATGTTTATAAGATTAAATAAAAGTGAGTAAAATCATCCCAAAGCTCACTTTCAACTGTGTGTAGATATAGATTTTTAACACAGAAGCCTTGAAGAACAGACATTGAAATTCACATCTTCCCGTTGTTATAAAAATTGTTAAAATTTGATGACAATTTTAATAGTAAAATCCAGAGTTACGGTTGGAAGACACTCTCCAAGTCATCTGCTCTGACCCCTTCGTGTTAAAGAAGTGAACAAGGGGCCTCAGAAAGATGAGCCCACTGCTGGTGAGTGGCAGAGTTGGGTGCAGAACCCAGGCTTCCTGACTCTGGCCGCAGAGGCTTAGGGCAAGCAATTCAGGAAGCCTAACACAGAGCTCACTTGTGGAATCAACGTGCATTTATCCCATGGAATTTGTTATCTCCAATTGTGTTCCTGTTATGGGATTTGTTGTTCTGTTGTCTGACTCTGCACTTGATTTGCAATTCTGGGCCACAGCAATATGCTTCCCTAGAGGACTGAGCGGTGGTCAGTGAATTTAATGTCTCACGTTGTGATCTGCGAGCTAAATTGTTACAGCTCCACCTAGTGGAAAAATGCACACAGAGGGGGACTGCAAAGGAAATGAGCCCACGGAGGGAGAATCTGCAGGAACCCTGGAAGGATGCCGCACAGAGAGGTTAAAGCTGCAAAAGTTGTTCTGACAACCGGCAGTAAACTGAAGACTGTTATGGAGAAATCAAAGTATAATTATTAGAGACGGGGGTACCCCATCAGCTTTCTCATTACTTCGAGGACCTCTAGAGATTTTTATAGCTTCTGGAGGATGCTGTTAGGTATGAAGAGATGAGTCAGAGGATGGAATTAATAACTCAAAAGTGAAAACTAATTCTTGGAATTCTCCTAAAAGTGAACATAGACAAATGTATTCAGCCTTTGAAATCTGACTGCCCCCCTCCCCAAAAGATCCCTTAAGGCAGTGGTTCTCAACCTTCCTAATGCAGCAACTCTTTAATACAGTTCTTCATATTGTAGTGACCCCCAATTTCATTGTTACAAATTGAACATAATTAGAGCATAGTGATTAATCACAAAAACAATATGTAATTATATATGTGTTTTCCCAAAGGGGTCGCAACCCACTGGTTGAGAACCGCTGCCTTAAGGCCTAAATAGAAAGGCAAGTCCTGGGCCAGAGTTAGATAAACAAACCTATCTGCCCTCCCAGGTTCATAAAAGGAATACCATGCCTGGTACTTCACATGAGCCCTCACTAGTTTATAGTCACCATCTGCCTGTTGCTGTCTTTCCAAAGAGGCATGACCAGAAGCCAAAGGCCCTAGATTAATATGCTATGATCCCATAATGGCAGGGACAACACTCCGAGAAATGAATCTCCAGGTCCTAAGCACTATGTATGAACGTATATAGGAGGGACAGAAAAAAATTGACAACCTTTCAAGATAATTGTCAACATCAGCCCCTTCCCCTTCCCTTTATCCCCTTTCCTATATCTTGGGTTTTCATTACCAAGGAGTCCAGTAGCTTCCACTGCATTATTTTCTGTCTATGCAAACATCCCTGGGGAGTTTTTCTTTCTGAGAACAAGGGACAAAACAACGACTGCTGATTTTCTTTTATTCCAATCAAGTTTATATTTTTCTTTTGATCACCATCTATAGAGTGTATTCAGAAAGCTTTTGCATCAATAGCAATTTTAAGCATGTCCTTGACATTAACGATTTCTATATTTGAGACACAATCTCTTTTGAAGAAAGTGTGTAACTCTGCTCTAAGGCAGAGTTGGCATAAACACTGCTGAATCACAGGTAAATGACACCTGGCATGTAGCATACAGTCAATAAATACTTCTTGAATTGAATTGGAAAGGCAGTTTGGGGTCTAATAGGTTTGATTTGACATGGTTCCTGAGGCAGCCAGTTGAGCAACTGCAATGAGTACCTCAGAGGGTCAGGACCTACAGCTTCATGCTGAAGATAGCGGGGTTTGTGAGAGAGCTGATATCGAGCTGCCCTGACCCTTACTTGCTGGGTGGTCATAAACAAGCTACCTAAACTCTCTGTGACTCAATTTACCTGGCTAAAAACTACAGAGCAGGAATAGAACTTAATTCAGAAATGTCTGATGATAACAAAAATATATGTAAAGTCCTTAGGAGAGTGTCAGGCACAGTATTGCAAGTCCTTCATAGATCCTGGTAGTTTGCAGGTGCCATGTTAAGAAATCACACATTTTGATCAAGAATGGCTCCTATTAAAGGCTTTACTTACAAAGAATGGGGAAAAAAATGAGAACAGAGGTAACTGACCAAGGATTATGGATGATTCAACTAATTTATAAAGTGATCTGAATGACTTCCTTTTTAAGCAAATCTCTGTGTGACATGAGTTTGAGAAACATATTAAGCAAAAATGAGCAACACTCTGCATTAGAAACTAAGAGAAACGGAAAAGACACAACCTGTTCTTTGCCCTTGGGTTGTTGATAGAGTCAGTAAGGGAAAGGGGCAGGCATACAACAAACTAGCAAAATGCACACATCACAGGAAAATTTAGAAATGCCTTCATAGTTTCTGTTCATAATGTAAACGAGTCCTGGATATTAAGCAGGGGATATTGGTGACAGAGAAACTGGAATAAATGGGAATGAGGTGTCAAGGAAATAGCACAGGATGTGAGATCTAGATCCAGAAAAGTTACACAGATTGGTAAAGAAAATACCAAAGAGTATTTTGGATGTTCTGAAACATTCAGCCATGTTTATTATGCAAGTAGGGTGATGAAGAGATCAATAAGCAAGTTCATTTGACTGTTACGTCTAACCTCACATAGTGTCTGCTTTTGTAAACCAAACATTAGTTTAGGGTCAGTAAAAGGGTAAAAGGTAAAGTTCTGAGTTGGCCCGTGTGGGAGGCAGAATAATGGCTCCCCAAAGAAGCCCACATCTGCAGAGTCTAAGACTATGTTACATTATATGGCAAGGGGGAGTAAGATTGCAGATGGAATAAAGGTGATTAATTAGCTTTTAAAATCAGAAGATTCTTCTGGATTACATGTTATATTCAAGATGATCACAAGGGAAGAGAAAGGCAGAAAAACTAGTATCCAAGTGATATGATTTGAGAAATTATTGCTGGCTTTGAAGATGGAAAAGCCAGCGATAAGCCAAGGAATGTAAGCAGCTCCTAGAAGCTGAAAAGAGCCAGAAAGAGATTTTCCTCTGGAGTCTCCGGAAAGAAGTGAAGTCTTGTATACACCTTGGTTTTAGTCCAGGGATACCCGAATCAGATTTCTGACCTCCAGAACTGTAAAATAATAAATGCATGTTGTTTTAAGCCACCAGGTTTGTATTAATGTGTTACAATAGCAATAAGAACAAATGCATGCAGTCTTTCTACTTCTGGAAGGGTGAACTCAGAAAGCTCATGTTATTGATGTGTAGTTATTGATATGTAGCAAGACACCTAGTGATTTAGAAATGAAGGAGGAGGAATTAAAGCCGAGATGATCCATTTTAATTGCTAAAGATTGTGGTAGGTCTGTCTTCCTAGAAGCATCATTGGAAGTCTGTTAGGACAGGCATTCTAGGGGATGTACTGTCAGACCTTCTCACTATATGTTCATAGTGATCTGAGACTTATAGAATCGGGGCAAGCAATTTTCACAAAGTGCAACTAGAGAGGGTGGCTCTGGAAGTACCCTATCTGCAGCATGGGGCCGGGCTTAGATCTTGAGTTTCTAATAAGTAGGCAGATGATGCCCAGGCTACTGGTCCAGGTATCATACTCGGAGAAAACCTGGCCTAGACTATAAAACTTAAATTTTCACTATGAATTACCCTATATTATGGTATCCTCAATAGGAGCTTTTAGTTTTGGAATCTATAGCACATGAGTTTATGTCTTATTGGAATACAACATATACAGAAAGAGACTAGAGTCCCTATGACTACTTCCATTTAGTGAGGGTGGAGCGGAAGTGATCTGTTTTATTGCCAATCTAAATAATGTAAGAGCCAACATGTGGCCCTCAAGCTTTCACCTTCTCTGGTCAGGGCTAAGGAAGCAATCATGGGGGCATTTGCTCCAGATGGTGTCTCTACCAGATGAATGAACATTATCAGATGGGGTTCTAGAGCAGAGCCTCTCCACTGACCCAAGTAAACATGTAATGTAATCAAGAGAGAAAAAAACTTTCAGCTACTGTTCATCAAGAAAGTGGTATTAATATAGTCCCTTCCTTTCCCAGTCTCAGTGCCTTCTAGCTAGCAGCAGTTCACATATGCTTTATTTCTCCACATTAAAAATATTTTATTTTAAAATGTGTCAGAGTGAATGAATGTATCCATATTAGTTTTCATAAATGCACACACACACACACACACACACACACACACAGAACATACATTCTTACCTTGATACCCATCACATTTGCCTTTCTCTCGTTTTCACTCATTCATTTCTTTTTCTTCCCTTGGGGACTGTGCAGTCTGGTTTGCACAGAGGAGAACAAAGAAGCTCTTTGGAAAGGATAGAGACAAGAGACTGGCTGACCTTGGAAAGACCTTGGCTATGTATTTGCATGGATGCATTAGTAACTGGAGTCCAAGACCCTGAATCCTTGAAATAATTTCCTTTTCTATTATAACTAACATGAGAATTTTCTAATCTCAAACCCCCAAATGATCCCTATCAGAGTTCCCCAGATGTTTCACACATACATTCAATATTTAAATCACACAAATATACAATAGGTTTTCCAGAGCTGATTTGAAGCAAAAATTGGAAGAAAACCAAGCAGAAAAAATGCAATTATTATAATATTTGTTTAAATAGTTATAAAAACAATCATTTGAAATTTGCTGTGTCAGTTTGTGTGACATGTAACGCTTACTGCAAGAGGGTAACAGTTGGAATCTATCTTTGTTACAGAAGCAGAGAAGCAAGTAGTCTGTATACAGCTCTCTCTCTCTCTCTCTCTCTCTCTCTCTCTCTCTCTCACACACACACACACACACACACACACACACACACACACACCAAGACCTTTTATTCTTGTGATAGGCTTTAATAAATAGAAAGTTAAAAATTCTAACATAAAACATTCAAAATCCTTAGAACAGCCACTTTATTTCTCCCTATCCAACAATCTACTTTTTAGATTCTCCTTTAAAATACATACACACACACACACACACACACACACACACACACACACACACACCCCAAACAAACAAAAACCCTGAAAGTTATTTCCCAAAAAAGCCTCTTTCAGCAGCTGGATGAAGGTGCAGGGTCACAACTAATCAAAGTCTCTTTGTGTAGAGTTTCTATTCATGCATTGTGTGATTTCACTTTCCCTTTTTCTTAGTGCCACATCTACTTTCTACTCTAGATTGTAATTTGCTTGAGGGCAGACACTGCACATTCCCTTTGTTGAGCACAAGTATTTTGAAGGAGCCTGCAGTATTATGAGCACTCAGGATTTTGTTGATGATAGGGATGTTTCTGAAAATGTCTAAGAAAAGAAGCAAACAACTCCGGCCTGCTGTGGCCTTCACTTGCTTAATGTAAAGTACCTTTCTTTCCTCCCATAAACAATAATGCACCCAGGCAGCACATACGAAGGAAAATGTATCAGAAGAGCAATTCATTCTTCCAGTGCCCTTATGTGACTCCTTCAATGCCTTTGAAATCTGCTGGAGGATTTATTTGAAGCATACTAGCCATGCAGTTTTTAGACTCCATAAGCACCAGATTTGATTCCACTCTCTCCTCCTCAATCCTCACATTCTTAATGCTTAAACTGTGCCCTTGCGACTTTTCTGTTAGTTAAGAGATGTACAACATCGGGGCAAAAATCAATCTTAATTAAGGCGAACTCTGGAATTATGATCGAAGGAAGGTACATTAGCCCACTGCTTCCAGACCCCCATACACTGTTGTTATTGATGTTTGGACAGATGGGGAAAGTGAAACAGGAGTCAATACTTCGATCTACTGTGTTCTCCAAGGATCTGAATTTTTAACACATCCATAATGAGTACTGGTGGTGTTTAATAAATACACAGCAGCCGCTGAGAGTGGCTCTGCATGCGAAAGACACCAACAAAGTCCCTGGAGCTTCTGGTTGCTAGGCAAAAGTAGACTCAGCCTGGTAAAACTAAGAGCTAAGTGTGGTCTTTCCCACTGACTTTAATCTCTGGGGAGTCTTTTCGCCAAGGTGACCAGTGCTACTAACATAACCTTAGGCTCTTACCTCAAGTAAAATTATTTACTGTAAGATGTTAGGAACTCAATTACTTCTCCTAGCTAGGTGTAGTGGACAGGTGTTGCCCTATCCAATCACACAGTCCTTGTCCTTATCTGGGACTATCACCAGCCCCACGATGTCAACTCAGAAATAATTCTACCTCAAGTCTCCAAATCAGTGATCTTTTTAAATGAGTGTATGAATGCCATTTGACCTAAGAGGGCCAATCAAATTCTTTCTCTAGCAAAACTCCTCTTACGATTAAAACAACAACAACAATATGCCTAGTTGTTCTTTGATTCATGATTGAATGGAAAGGACATTTAATCAGGGGAGTCTTATTGGAGTATCAATCTTCTTTCCTTTTTTACTTGAGATGCAGGGAAACCAGTCTGAAGAGAGAAAGAATGAAGATATTTGCAGAGAGACAAAGAAAGGAGATCAAAGACTTTTCATTAGTGAGGGACTGAATCATCCATGGTACTTAGAGCTCAATGCTTCCTAATCCTCAGTTTTATGAAATACTCCCATATACTTTTCATAAATTTTTAGTTTTGCTTGTTAGTTTTAGTGTCTGCTTTTCGAAACTCAAATATTCCTAAGCCCATTGCTTCTTTTGTCAAAAATTTGCTAATCTTTTGCCCTGGTCCAGTGGCTCAGTTGCTTGGAGCATCCTCCCGTACACCAAAAGGTTGTGGGTTCAAATTCTCACTCAGAGCACATACCTAGGTTGTGAGTTCAATCCTCGGTGGGGGCACTACAGGAGACCACAGATTGATGTTTCTCTTTCTCTCTCTTCCTCTCTTTTTCTAAAATCAATTTTTTAAAAAACATATTTTCGGGTGAGAGTGAAAAAAATTGCTAAACTTGTAGCAATCTTCTAGGCACTATGATGCTTTCTAAGACATAGAGATAGAAAAGACAAACTTTCTTCCCCAAGTAGATCATGAAGTAGTTGGTAATACAAGTAGTAAAGCAACAAATTATAATTAAATGTGTTAAGTGAAATGAAATAATCAATATAAGACCTGAAGTCATTTAGCAAAGGATAGATTGACAATTTTGGGAAGAAATTTGGGGAAGGAAGTACTATCTGAGACCGATTTTTAATGGTCAAAAGAAGTTTTCTAAGTAAATAAGAAGGCTGAAAACATTGTTTGTAAAAGGACCAGAAGGTATAAAAACAAAGAGGCCTATAAAGGCAATATGTATTTGACAACAACAACAAAAAGCACAGAACATTTTCTCGCTTTTAAACAAAAAATTAGCCAAAATAAAAAAGTTAAAGAAAAGGGTCTGATTCTATCTCTTCCTAAAAAGCTTAGGCTTATGTTATATTTTAATAGGTAACTTATGGACATATGGACAAAGCTACTCTAATTTTAAGGAAAATGCATCAAATGGGAGTGTCTCAAGTAATACCCTCAGGCCAGCAATGGAAACCAATGAATAAGAATGGCCACAGAAGTCTTCAAATAGCAGCTGCTTCTCAGGATCTTATTCAGATTGCTAGAACTCCTACAGTTTGCACAATGCCACTGTGCATCTAGTACATGTAGATTTGGCAAGGATGTGTCCTCCACTCTTGGCTTATGGTCAGCCTGAGAATGCCCATTTATCTTTGCTTTTCACTAAACCTCAATAGGTCCCTGGAAAAGGGAGGGATTCCGCAGGTAGGGAGTAATTTGCTTTGGCTTGAAGAGATTGAATCCATCTGTCCATGGTGAACACATTCCCAGTTTTCTCATATAGCATTGATTATTCCAAGAAAACTGTGAAATCGTTCAAGAGGGAGTTTTTTCAGAAAGAGTTATGAGTAATAGGATATGTGGAGATAGTAATGATTTGTATTATCACAAATTATAATAATGACTAACTTGCTATGGAACCTTTAGGTAGGTATCAGGTACTGTGCTAAATGCTTAATGTATATATTCTAATTCAATCTTACAAGAATCCTCTGAGATATATACAACTATTGACCCCAATTTACAGATGAGAAATAGAAGAATTAGAGATATTAGGTAGATATATGATTTTATACAACCAATAAGTGTTAGGGACACTACATATATTATCTCTAATTTTCACAATAATGTGAAATATACCAATTAATTAATGATTATTGTACTGGTAAATAAACAAGCAATAACAACAACAACAAAAAAAACCAGAAAGATAAGCAAACAAAAAGCTAGACTCTAAGTACTAAATTATAGCTACTGTTTCCTAAGAGCTATTGTTGGCCCTTCATTTCTACTAGCTCATCTAATCAACACATATATACTATGAAGCTGATACTGTTGTGATCACCATGGAAGACTAATAACAGGAACTGAAGACTCTTTCAATAATAGCACTTGTGGTAGGCAAAATAATGGTCCTTTAAAGATTATATAGTCTTATCCCCTGAACATGTCGATATGTTAGGTTACATGGCGAAGGTAAATTAAGGTTGGAGATATAATTAAGGTTGTTAATTAATCATTATACCATTGTGATTTAACCTACTTATTCTTTTAAAATATTTTTATTGATTCTAGAGGGAGAAGAAGGGAGAGGGATAAAGCGATAGAAACAACAACGCCCACTGGAGATCAAACCTGCAACCCAGGCATGTGCCCTGATCAGGAATCAAACCAGTGACTTTTTGGTTTATGGGTCACCACTCAACCACTGAGCCATGCTGGCTGGACATAACCTGGTTATTAATAAAAAGAAAGGAGCAAAGGGAAGATCAAATATAGGTGTGGTGTTTCATGTGTGTAGCTTTGCCAGGAAGCTGCAGTTTAACACTCCCCATCTCTATTCCCCACAGAACACTGAGGGAAGGTGCCGGGAGCCAGTCCATGCTTGCTGTTTCAAGGGACCTGGCATATATGGCATACTGTTCTTAATATGTTTGCTCACCTTCTTGGCACTATGTGTTTCAACCACGGTCTCTGAGAAAGGTTGTTTCCCCAGGTAGGGATTTTCCCCTGAAGTTAGGGAGGGAATAAAACCTCTTAACTAGTGCCAGGTGGGTAATTAATCACTTTAACTACGAACAATCATGCTTAAGCTACATAATCTTTACTCCCTGGAATGGAGATAAGAAACGCCCTAACCTTTGTAATAGAGATTGGTAGGATTGAATCAACTGGTATAAATACAGATGTAGTAAGACAGCAAGACACAGAACTTAGAATACGGAACCAAGAGAGACGGAGCCTAGGCACAGAACCTGCACAGAGCGTTCTCTGGAGACAGAGGAACTTTGCTGGAGAGAACATGGCAGAGGATCCTGGACAGAGACTGGCCTCAGAACCTAGAGGCGGAACCTGGGGAGAGAACATGGCAGAAGATCCTGGACTGAACCTGACTACAGAAATTGGCAAGAGAACCTGACTAGAACTTGGTGACTGAGCCAGGCTGGAGAACCTGGACAGAACCTGGCTGGAGAACCTAGTGAGGGAACATGGCTACAGAACCTGGCTGGAGAACCTGGAGAACCTAGCAAGAGAACATGGACACAGAGCCTGGCTGGAGATCCTAACCAGAACTTCGCTGGAGATCCATAGCAGAACCTCTCTGGAGATCCAGACCAGAACTTGGCTGGAGATCCTGGCTGGAGATCCTGGCTAGGCTGCTGATCAACTGAACACTGTCTCCATGTCCTTCCTTCTTTGCCGACTCCGTCTACGCCTTTGGGGACCCCTGGACCCGCTGGGGTTGGACCCCAGCAGGAAGGGCCACATGCCCAGTAAGTCTGAGTGACATAGTGAGGGTACTTTTCTGTCAGTCACACCTAGAAACAGATCATTGGCCAGAATAGGCATGATTGCTGCAAGCATAGGAAACTTGGAGATATTTAATCTGCCAAACAAAGGAGTAGGCTCTCTTGTTGCTCTTGGTTTGTGCTACCTTGCTCTCTTGGGACTCTTGTTGCAGGGAGCACCCTCTCTGGGCATCTGTGAATTCACCCACATGGCTCATGGCCGTATGGACCCACACACAATGGACTATTGCACTGCAACTAGACTAATGCTGTACCCGGCCCCATTCCAACATGGAATGGAAACCTCAGAGGCCAGCCTTGCTTCTGGCACTACTGAATCCCCTGCTGCACATCTTCTAGGACTGGATCAAGTGAAATGGGGCTGTAGAAATGTAGGGATGTAGTTCCACACAAATAAAGCTTTCTATCATAGCCCATCCTTCTGTATGCTTAGCCCCACTATACCCTAAGAGCCCCACTCCCACTAGCAACAGAGAAAGACCATCCACACATTTCTCTGATAACAATCAGACGACCTTAAAATAGCTGGATGATTCTAGATCAGCCGTGGGCAAACTACGGCCCGGGCCGCGGGCCGGATCCGGCCCATTTGAAATGAATAAAACAAACAAAAAAAAAGACCGTACCCTTTTATGTAATGATGTTTACTTTGAATTTATATTAGTTCACACAAACACTCCATCCATGCTTTTGTTCCGGCCCTCCGGTCCAGTTTAAGAACCCATTGTGGCCCTTGAGTCAAAAAGTTTGCCCACCCCTGTTCTAGATTATCCAGGTGGCTGCAAGGTAATCACAGGGGTCTCTAAAAGTGGAAGAAGGAATTTAAAAAATAGAACTAGAGACAAGTCAGCATGAGAACTTAGTCTTATATCATTGGCTCTGAAGTTTGAGGAAGGGGCTATCAGCCAAGGAAAGTTTGTGGTCTCTATGAGCTGGAGAAGGTAAGGACAGGAATGTTTCCCTAGGGCCTCCAGGAAGGACAGCACCCTGCCAAAACCTTGATCTTAACCATTAAAATCTACATTGGACTCCTGCTCTATAGAAATGTAACATAATAAACGTTGTTTTGAGCCACTAAGTTTGTGGTAATTTGTCACAGCTGCCATAGGTAACTAATACAGCACTTTACAACTATTTTGTCCTCATATGACCCTTACAAAGTTGACATTATTATTTCTATTTTACAAATAGGAGAATTGAAACTTTGACTCCTTAATTAAAATTGCCAGAGGCATTTACCTAGTAAACACAAACCTCCTTTCCTGATTCTGAAACTTCTGGGCACAAACCATATTGTGGGTAACCCAATAATTCCATCGAGTCTCTAAGAGAACTTTTGGTTGATTTATAACTGGGTATTCCAAAGCATTAAATAGTTTTCTAAATTTCTTAACTTTACTCTCAACCATTTCTCACATCAAACTGTAGAAATGTTGCTGTTCTTCAGAGATATGCTAAGAATAGGAGGGATTTTAAGATAAGTACCTATTATATTACATTTTATCCTTTCCCCCAAACCTCAAGATTTCAGTAAAAAGAATGTAGCATGCATCAATGCTATCTAGAAGAAGTAAGGGATTTGTGGAAATTCCTCCACAAGCCCACTCTGCTCTAATGCCCTAAATTTTTTCCTAGTCGCCTAATGAATTTTCAGCCTTGCTAAGTACCTAATTTATTCCATCTGTGAATTACCTGAACAGATGCAGGACTCTGCCACAACAGTGTTTCATTCTGTGTCTACAGAGTAATTTGGGGGTTAATAAAAGTCATAGGGAAATAAACTACTATTTTTCTAGTGCTTATTACTTAGAAATTTCTTTTAAAGTTACCAGGGTATCTTTAGCATGCATTATTTCCTCAAAGAATACCAGACTTATGATCGTTCTGGAATTGAAGAAGGAAATAAAACACCTCCATCTACTTGACATATCTGTTTTTGAGTGGAAAAGACAAAACATTTTCACCTTTAGAAGAGCAGCATGTGTATTATCCTTCTATGGCACTATGACAGTGGATAGACCAAATTATAACATTAATAGGAAGGTCAGGGTATGCTTCATTGAGAAGGCAGTATTTCAGCATATGTGTGTGGCAAGTGAGAGAGTGAGCTGTGTGGGTAGCTGGGTGAAGAGTGTTCTAAGCAGGAAGAATTACTAATGTAAAATACTAATGCAAGAGAATACCTTGCCTATTTGCAGAAAAAGGGAAACCAAGGCAACTAAAATGGAATAATCAAATGGTAGTCTAATAGATGATAGAGGCAATGCGTGAAAGATCATGTAAGACTTTGTAGGACATTATAATAATGCATTTAGCTAATATACTGGGGGAAATAGAGAGCCCCGGGAGAGTTCGAGCAAAGGAACTTTAATTTTAAAGAGAATTACTCTGGCTACTGTAAGTAGTGAAGGGAAGACACATTTAAGAGGTTATGGCAGTGGTCCAGATGAAAAATGATGGCAGCTCTCACTAGGGTGTTAAGAGTAGATAGAGGTGGTGGAGAATGCTCAAACTGTAATTATCTTATAATTGAAACATTAGGATCTCTTAGTGAATTGGTTGTAAGATTTAAGAGAAACAGAAGAGTCAAAAAGTTGACAGATTAGGTCCTTATTAAAAATAATGCAATATTCAATGGGGCTAGAAAAGTCTTAAGGAGGATGTATGTGCACATTTAGAAGAAGGGAAATTAGGAGTTCAATTAAGAAAATGCTGATTTTGAGAGGTCTGTTTGAAGTACAAGTGTTGAGTAAAAACTCTATGTACTATTAAGACTCTGCAATTTCAGATATAAAACAGGAGGGTGTGGGAGAAGATGAAATTAAAAGATCCATGACAATGTTATAAGGAAAACTAGAAGTATAGTGTCTTAAAAGTAACATGGAGGGAGAACCAAGATGGCGGCATAGGTTAACGCCGGAGTTTGCTGCCTTGAACAACTACTTCAAAAGTGAAACTAAAAAACGGAATGGACATCACCCAGAACCACAGGAACGCTGGCTGAGTGGAAGTCCTACAACTAGGAGGAAAGAGAAACGCATACGGACACTCAGAGGAGGCGCAGTGCTGAAGTCAAATTCTGAGGTGCGGAGTGCGCGGAGCAGGCTGGGGGCGGAGGGCGCGGTTGGCGTTTTCAATCAGGAGGGAGTCGCAGACTCTGAGCTCCAGATACAGGCGAGTCTTTAGGGACCCAGACTCAAACGGGAGAAGCGGGACTGTCTGGCTTTGGTCAGAGCGAGTGCAGCTTTCTCTCCGAGGTTTGCAGCGGGTGCTGGGACTCAGAGGGGCAGAGCCCCTGGGGACAGGACTGAGAGCCGCCATAACTGCTCTCTCTGGCCCACCCTGTTGATCCTGTGCGACCCGCCCCGCCCAAGCCCTGCACACAGGCATTTGCCGGATAGCCTCAGGCAAAGGCTAGATTAGCACCTCCCTAGAGGACAGAAGTTCTCTCACTGCAGACACAGCTGATTCTCATAGCCACTTGGCCTGGAGGTCAAACCCTCCCTGGTATTAGCTACAACAATCAAGGTTTAACTATAAGACTGCGCACAAAGACCACTAGGGGGTGCACCAAGGAAGCATAACAAAATGCGGAGACAAAGGAACAGGACAAAATTGTCAATGGAAGATATAGAGTTCAGAACCACACTTTAAAGGTCTCCCAAGAACTGTATAGAAGCCGCCAATAAACTTAATGAGATCTACAAGAAAACTAATGAGACCCTCGATGTTATATTGGGGAACCAACTAGAAATTAAGCATACACGGACTGGAATAATGAATATTATACAGACTCCCGACAGCAGACCAGAGGAGCGCAAGAATCAAGTCAATGATTTGAAATGCGAGGAAGCAAAAAACACCCAACCGGAAAAGCAAAATGAAAAAAGAATCCAAAAATGCGAGGATAGTGTAAGGAGACTCTTGGACAGCTTCAAGCGTACCAACATCAGAATTATAGGGGTGCCAGAAGATGAGAGAGACCAAGATATTGAAAACCTATTTGAAGAAATAATGACAGAAAACTTCCCCCACCTGGTGAAAGAAATGGACTTACAGGTCCAAGAAGCGCAGAGAACCCCAAACAAAAGGAATCCAAAGAGGACCACACCAAGACACATCATAATTAAAATGCCAAGAGCAAAAGATAAAGAGAGAATCTTAAAAACAGCAAGAGAAAGAAACTCAGTTACCTACAAGGGGATACCCATACGACTGTCAGCTGATTTCTCAACAGAAACTTTGCAGGCCAGAAGGGAGTGGCAAGAAATATTCAAAGTGATGAATACCAAGAACCTACAACCAAGATTACTTTATCCAGCAAAGCTATCATTCAGAATTGAAGGTCAGATGAAGAGCTTCACAGATAAGGAAAAGCTAAAGGAGTTCATCACCACCAAACCAGGATTATATGAAATGCTGAAAGGTATCCTTTAAGAAGAGGAAGAGGAAGAAAAAGGTAAAGATACAAATTATGAACAACAAATATGCATCTATCAACAAGTGAATCTAAGAATCAAGTGAATAAATAATCTGATGAACAGAATGAACTGGTGATTATAATAGAATCAGGGACATAGAAAGGGAATGGACTGACTATTCTTGGGGGGGAAAGGGGTGTGGGAGATGCAGGAAGAGACTGGACAAAAATCGTGCACCTATGGATGAGGACAGTAGGTGGGGAGTGAGGGTGGAGGGTGGGGCGGGAACTGGGAGGAGGGGAGTTATGGGGGGGGGGAAAGAGGAACAAATGTAATAATCTGAACAATAAAGATTTAATTTTAAAAAAAAGTAACATGAAGAAAGTATATCCAGGAGAAGAAAATTATCATCACTTCCAAATACTACTGATAAATCAGATAAAATGCAGACTGAGAATTGACCAATGGAGTCTGGCAAAACAAATAGTAGCATAATTCTAAAACTCCCTTTCACTCTCCAAAACAACCAAAATAGCAACAGGAAAACAAATATAACCACATAGGATCAACATTTTCAGCATTACTAGGAGACAGAGAGAGGCAACCTTCAAATTCCTGTAAGTAAAAGAAAAAAAAAAAAAATTCCTACAACCTTCCACTCCCCACCTGTGGCCACTGAGCAGAAGAGGGGCTACTAAAAAGATTCTATGAAAAATATGCCCTAGCCGGTTTGGCTCAGTGGATAGAGCGTAGGCCTGCGGACTGAAGGGTCCCAGGTTTGATTCCGGCCAAGGGCACATGCCCGGGTTGTGGGCTCGATCCCCAGTGGGGGGCGTGCAGGAGGCAGTTGATCAATGATTCTCTCTTATCATTGATGTTTCTATCTCCCTCTCCCTTCCTCTCTGAAATCAATAAAGAAATATATTTTTTATAAAATATTCTATGAAAAATAGAAGAAAGGAACTGAGGTTTTATGGAGTCTAGTAAAAATCACTCTCAGAAATCGGAAGCAAAAAATAAATGTAAAGAGGCTGAACATCAAAGACAGCCCTGAACTAGAAACCATATCCATGAAATAAATAAAAATGGAAGACGGCAGACCACATCACACAAAATTGTAACATGTTAGACATGCACAAAAATCTGCTCATGAAAAGACTTCCAGAATAAAGATCATACGAAGAAAATTGAAATACAGCACCTTAAATTGAATGAAACAAGCTCACATGAGTATTTACAATTATGAAAACACTTTCATTCAAAAATACAAAAGAGGAAATAGAAAAATAAATGAGGGAAATTCAAATAGTAATGTTTGAACAAATGACATAAATAGGAGAAAATGAAAAAGTCTCATCAGAAATATTAAAGACTAGCCCAGCCCAGCTGGTGTGGCTCAGTGGTTGAGCATGGACCTATGAACCACAAGATCATGGTTCCTTTCCTTGTCAGGGCAAGTGCCCAGGTTGCGGACTCAATCCCCAGTGTGGGGCATGCAAGAAGCAGCCAATCAATGATTCTCTCTCATCATTGATGTTTCTCTCTCTCTTTTCCTAGTCCATCCTCTCTGAAACCAATAAAAACATATCTTTAAAAAAAGAAAAACTAAAGACTAAAACTAAAGACAAGGAACACTAGAATTAAAACAGAAAACAATAACAACAAAACACACACACACAAAAAAAAACTTAAACCTGGCCAGCATTGCTCAGTGGTTTAGCATCGACCTAGGAATTAGGAGATCTCAGTTCAATCCCGGTCAGGGCATGTGTCTGGGTTGCAGGCTAGATCCCCAATGTGGGGCGTGTGCAGGAGGCAGCTGACCAATGACTCTCTCATCATTGATGTTTATATCTCTCTGTCCTTCTCTCTTCCTCAATAAAAACATATTTTTTAAAAATCTTATAAAAATTGAAGACATTGAAGAAAATAATAAAACTGAAGAGAATGAAAATGAGATTTAAAAAAGTAAAAAGGATAAATAGAACTCAAAAACGTGGAAGGGAGGTCAGACATTCATATTATTGGTGCAGGTAAGCAAGAAGATACAAAAAACAACATGGAAGTAAACTAATATTGAAAATTTTACCTCAAGAAAAAATTCTGGAAGTTAGAGATCTTAATCTACACATTGAAAGAGTCCATTGAGTACAAGGAAAAATTAACCCAGAATGCTGAAGTCTGAGACATATCTTGTAAAAGTACTAGACTTGAAAAATCCTCAGGGACTCAAGCCTAAATATATACATGCATTCACTTATCTTTGGGATTTAGATTGACATTATAGTTTTCAAAACACACAGAAAGAAAGGCAAGAGTGTAGCTTTTTCACAAAGGTGTTGAAACAAGCTTTTAGCAAAAGATATAGTTAGATCCATACTACATACAAGCATAAGGTCTAAATATATGAACAATCTAAGTATGAAATGGAATCTACACAAAGACTAGAAACATATGAATACAGTCTGAGCATAGTATAAGAACTTTCTAGATACAATCAAGAATCAATATATAATATAAAAATAAATAATTTTTATTCTAGGTGTAAATTACAAAGAAACATATTAATAGTAAAAGGATAAAAAGAGGTAGTAGGAAGAGATATTGCTTCTAGTAAATTGCTGAAGGATAATTGTAAATGTGAATGGAAGGCTGAAGTTGGAAAACATTTTGCAACGGTCGTAGTAAAGCTTGGATAAGGCAAGATCACTATGGATGCTAAGTCTAGGAGGTAATTCTGAGAGGAGACAGATCATTTTTATTAAAGTTTGTAAGGATAGGAAATAACAGTAACCATAAAATGGAGAAATCAATTGATACCTTGTATGTGTGAGCAAAATTACAATCACCAAATAAGGATGTCAGATGGATGCTGTATGCCTCCAGATATGATAATGCAAGATGGACACAAAGCCATCTATTTCAGCCCAAAAGAAGGAATGCTCTATTATCAAAAATATGGTTAAGGGGGATATACTATATTTTAAGAAATATCAACGTCATAAAAGACAAACCTACGGAAATGTCTTAGAATAAGTAGACTAATTTTTTTCCTCTATACAAGTTTTCTCCTTTTTTTTGTAGGCACATCCCTGAGGTCAATCCTCCAGTTAATAGACACAAATTACACTTATAAGGTACTTACTAGTATATAAGAAACAGAAAAGAGTGACTCAGATTACGAGGCAAATTTCTACAACACTATCCTAAATCAGCCCTGTCCAACACTGACCCTCTCTTCCTAACACTTTAAAGCATCATTGTCAAATTTATACTCTTATTCTTTTGCTACATACCTGGAAATTATTTAAGGTTTTTTTTTAAATCTTTATTGTTGAAAGTATTACATATGTTCCCTTTTTCCCCATTGACCTCCCCCACACCCCCCACTCCAGGCCTTCACCACACTATTGTCTGTGTCCATTGATTGTGTGTGTGTGTGTGTGTGTGTGTGTGTGTGTGTGTGCGGTTGAACTCTTCCCATCCGCCCACCCACACCTTCCCTCTGAGATTCAATAGTCTGTCCCATGCTTCTATGTCTCTGGATCTATTTTGTTTATTTTGTTCATTAGATTTTATATATGAGTGAGATCATGTGATACTTGTTTTTCTCTGACTGGCTTATTTCACCCAGCATAATACTCTCCATGTCCCTTCATGTTATCTCAAAGGGTAAGAGATCCTAAAGAGATATGACAATGAAGATCCTGTACTTGGGTGATTGGGAGTGAGGGTAATGTATGAATACATTATTCTATCAACTGAAAAATTTAGAATATGAATGAATGGTAGATGAGATAAACTCATGGTATTATATAAACATCTGAAGATAACAACTGTGCTGTGATAATGTAAGAAAATATTCTATTCTCAGGGAATATGCAATGAAATGTCAAGGGTTAAAGGGCTATCGATTATATATATATAAAACTTGTCCTTTACTATTTCAGAGAAAAAATGGGGTATGCGTGTTTGCTTGAGGGTGAGTAGGTAGAAAGAGAGGGAGGGAGAGACAGAGACAGAAAGAGACAGAGAGAGAGAGAGAGAGTGCCAAAATGTGATATAGATTCACAATAATTTAAATATAAGCAAAGGTTTTCTGGTGTGGTTTGCACTATTTTTATTGTTAAACTTTTGTATGAGATTATTTCCAAATAAAAATGATAAAAAGCATTGAGCATCTGGCAACACAGAAGTTATCGATGACCTTGTCTTGGTCATTTTTTGAAGGTATGGCAGGATGAAAACCAGATGGAAGTATACTTGAAAAAAATGAAAGCTGAGGAAATAGAAAATGTAAGTATAAATGTATCTTTCAAGATGATTTGCTGCACAGTAACAGATAGAAAAGGATTTTAGCTGGCAGGGGGGAGTAGATAGAGTAAAGAGGAGTTTTCATCAAAAATCAGAATAAAAGTAGCATATCATAGGCAGATGATTCTTTGGAGAGTTAAAAGTAATAACGTAAAGTAGTGAAAGGAAGCTAGGGCAGTGATGTCCTTGACGAGGCATGAAAGGTAGAATCTATTGTGCATGGGGAATGGGGATTACAGATGAACACATGTCTCATTGATAGGAAAAGAGGGAAGAGAAAATAAGTGGGTGTGGATGCTGCTAGGAGGTGGATGTATTGATAGAAGCCTGTGAAAGTTCTGTACCTGCCATGTGTTAGTGACTTCAATAAGCAAGTAAATTTCTGGAGCTGCTACTTACAATGACTAAGATCAAAGAGGTATATTCCTATACCTCTTCTATTCACACTCATACAAAAAGTGTGAATTGGAGTAGAGATGGACGCTCTTTGAGTTTGGTTCATCAAAATAGGTATCTCTGAGGTAACTTTTTGAAAAATATATTTTATTGATTTCAGAGAAGAAGAGAGAAGGAAAGAGAGATAGAAACATCAATGACTGGCTGACTTCTGCACGACTCCACACTGGGGATGGAGCCTGCGAGTGAGGCATGTGCCTTGGCCAGGAAGCAAACCATCACCTCCTGGTTCATAGGTTGACGCTCAACCACTGAGCATGCCTGGCAGGCTCTGAAGTGACTTGTAAGTTGCAATCTGACTGACTCTAACATTGGTTCTGCTAGTATCTGTTGAGGGCCTACTGTGTCCAAGGGGCCTAGAGAGACAGCAGTAAATAAACAAAAATCCCTATTCTACCAAAATGTATGTCCTTTTAAGGGAATAGGAAAAAAAGAAAACCAATTATATACAAAAAGGAATATATTCTAAAGAGGGAAGAAACTAAGGCTCAAATTGATTAACAGAGGCCTAAAGTATGACAGTGGAGAGGTCAAATCTTAGCGGTATTGATGAGATTAAATAATATATTTAGGGCAAGTGATTAATAAGGAAGCTATGGGGATATGAAAATAGAAGGCTTGGTCAGAAAAAGGAATGTCTGAATATCGGATCTCAATGATAAAGCAGACGAGATCTAGGGAATTCTTATGAATATGAAATTGGATGGTGATGAATATGATAAGAGATGCGCATGAAAAAGAAGTGAGACATGACAGTGTTTGGCTGTTCAGAAGCTTTCAGTACAAAAAAGGGCGATAGCTGGCTTGGGCTGCTGAGTAAGCCCGATTGCAAAGCCTTCGACAAATGAGGGGAAGCAGCCATGACAATGATGAAGAGAGAAAAGATGATGGCACTAGCTCTCAAAGGATCAGGGTGTTCCTGAAGAGTAGGTGACTCAATGGGTAATGCCTTGGAAGTCACATTGAAGAGCAGTGTCATTAAAGATGCTGGGTTTCAGGTCAATCCTGCATATGGTGATCACTTAATTTTCCATGCAGGTAGGGATGCTCTATTTGAGTGAAAGCGAGAAGAGCATGCTGAGATACCAGGAATGAACTGGAACGTGTCTATGTTGCGTAGAGCCTCTATGGGCAAGGCATGTAGCTGTACACAAACAGATTCAAAATTTAAACATAAATATACAAAACTAAAAGCCAAGAGATGCACACTGCCCATATAGTATGAGAAAGGTAGCATGTTTGGGACTTTAGATGTATTAGATGACTCAATAAAATGAACCCAAGGACATGTGAACTTTTAAGAGCTTACATGAGCAGGTAATAAATACAGCAGGAAACAGGCATGTGTGTACAAGTGCATTTTTAATTTTTTGTTGGGATGCTGTATCTAGTCATAAACATCAATATCAACAGAATATTAATTAGTTTCACTCCAAACAAATGCACTTTTAATAATTGTGATAAGGAAAATTTTTATAATTTTACCTTTTGCTTCATTCTTTAAAACAAAAGAAATAAATTTGAGGTGAGGTCATAGACCCTTTCCAAACTTCTTGGTATTGCTGATGTATCCAGCAACTAGGATTAATGAGAGAATGTTTGAAGCCACCAGTAACCACATGCTATTCCGTGATATGTTAAGCTTCACATCTTATTTGAAGCCATTTAAATGGTAACAGAGTGAAGCTGAGCCGATAGGCTGTTTAAAGTTCTTCATTAACTTCTCACTCTTTAGAAATGGCTTCATTCATTGGCTATATCAGAGCTCATTTGTTTGGTGCATTAGATTTCTATCACAGTACTTAGGCTGGGAGTTGATTGCAAACAGAAGAAAACAACGGCAACCCCCAATTGTAAAAGGAGAAAGGGATTGTAATCTATCTTCCTCAGTCACAATTTTTGGAGGAAGGTCAAAAAAATTTTTTTTGTTCTCTCCCTTTTTCTTTAAAACTTTAACATTCCTCAACAAATTAACCATCCACCTAGCTTTGTTCTCTTTTTCTTTTGTAATTTAGCAGTTACTTCCTGGTGTGTGTGTGTGTGTGTGTGTGTGTGTGTGTGTGTGTGTGTGTGTCTATATCTATCTATTTATCTACCCATTCATCCATCTTATGATTGTCACTTATTGTCTGTTTTTCACCACTAGAATTTAAGTATCTTTAGGGAAAAGTATCTGTTTTGTGTATTGATGTACCAAATGTCTAGGATAGTTCCTCACATAGAGTACACATTAAATAGATGTCTTAAATGAATAAACCTTTAAAAAATCATTTAGTTGCATTTATGACCCAAGTAAGAAGATCTATACAATAAACAAATTGATAGATCAGTGAATGTTAAAATAAAGAATCAGAGGAATGAAAAATTTTATCAGGATATAACATATCTTTTTTTTCTTAAATGGATATATAAAAATACCAGATGTTCCTTGAGGTTACAGGTATTCACTACATATGGAGTGGGCAATTGGGAGAAGATAAAATCCTATTCTGATAGCTAGGGCCATGAAAATCAGGTTTAGGAAAAATATTTGAAAACAACACAAAGCACAATTCTAACAACAGAATTCCAATGCAACCAAACAATATGGATTATGTTTAATAATTCTTTGGCATTATATGCACATAAACAAACATTTGTTGTATGCCTAATATAAATTCAGAACTGAAATAATATTGGGCAAACAATGTGGGCCTTATTGGTTTCCATCCTCAAAAAACTTATTCAGGGCAGGCATCATGACTTCACAAACAATAAACACTGGGTAAAGAAGAAAGAAGACTCAGTGAATAAGGACACTATTAGTTTAAGTAGAAGAATATTGGTGTTTGAGGGAAAATAAAATATGATCTGTCTTGAGTGGGTTTAAAGTGGATCTAGGTAGAGGAATCTAACAGATGAAAATACAATTAGAAACATGGATGCATTAAAATAGTTGACCATTCAGCACATGTGTGTGAATAAGATTGCTCTAGAAGAATACATGACAAAAAGATGCAAGGGTTGAAGGAGATGTTTATGAAAGAGAACTTTTAATCAGTAAGATTATAGTCAGATTTAAGGGGAAGAGATAAGTTATTAATAGTATCAGACTTGGAGATGAATAAAATAAAGATTAAAAATAACATGCCATCAATCCAGTGTGGCTCAGTGGTTGAGTGTTGACCTATGAATCAGGAAGTCAGGGTTCCATTCCGGATCAGGGCTCATGCTCAGGTTGCAGGCTTGATCCCCCATATATGGTATGTAGGAGGCAGCCAATTGATGATTCTCTTCTCATCATGGATGTTTATCTCTCTCTCCTTGTCTATCTCTCTGAAATCAATAA
This sequence comes from Myotis myotis, assembly GCF_014108235.1. Taxonomy (NCBI): domain Eukaryota; kingdom Metazoa; phylum Chordata; class Mammalia; order Chiroptera; family Vespertilionidae; genus Myotis; species Myotis myotis. The sequence continues at coordinate 10,549,878 of NW_023416368.1, forward strand.
AAACATATTAAGAAACAGCATGCAAGCTTTGGCAGTGGATCAGTTTCTGATGAACTTGACAGCAGCCCCTCATCAGATGAAATGTGAAAGAAATTTTGCCATTTCTAATGATAAATCTGATATTTGGGTTCAGTGACCACATAAGTCCGTTAACTTTGCTTACTTAGTTCTCTCTACTGATAGATTCTTCAATTCATTTATATTATATTCTCTGGTATAATTGAAAAGTTTAGTGAAATGGGTGTCTTGAAGAGTTAATGCAGTTGCCGAATCACCTGAGTAATAAAGTCACTGGGGAAAACAAGATACCATATGTCTATTTGGGAAATTTACAATGCAGGTAATTGCTCACATTACATTGTCACATATGAGTTATTTCACAATAACAAGTTTAATATTAGGCCTCCCATAATACAGTACTATTTAAAGAATAAAGACAAGGTAGACTACAAAGAAAAAAGTCAACATCAAGTTCTACTTTAAAGTCAACACAACAGAATGAAGAGCAGTGAACAATTTTTGCCACAAGAAATCAGGGGAAGATTGTAAGGAATAAAGAACACATTTTAATTGCAAGCAAAACCACTCATTTTATTTTAGGAACAAAGGTAAAAAAATTTAATTATATTCCTACACTCTCCTTATTTTTTCCCCTGCAATTTCACAGTTTGGTTTTTTTGAATGTCATGATATTTAAAGTTAATTTTCTAAATTTCCATGAGTGCAAAGGAAATAAAGCAGATTATCCTGATAATTTTTTTCTTTGTCACCTTTTCAAATTTGAATTCATGTATATTAGGTGAAAGATGTTGTAGACAAAGAATGTTAGTGGGGCTCATGGGGCCCTTTTTCTGGTTTTGAATTCCTGGCAAACAGATTGCTGTGGCACTGACAGTAAAAATAGCAGATGGGATTAATTAACTGGGTGACAACTCTTCAGACCTACGTAAATTAATATTTTTCTCCAAATAATGTATTCTGATTGTCATAAAACTAAGTGACGTTTGTAGAAATCAATTTTGTTCCCAGGGATTTTCGAAACATATCAGGAGCTGTTGGTGTGTGTGTGTGTGTGTGTTGTAATAAGAGCTGGCTTACTCTGTTATTTGAATGTTAATCTTTTTAATCATTTTCTTGGAGGAAGCAATCATACACAAGGAAGTACATCTTGTTTGTAATTCAAGAGTTTGTCAGTTTGTCCTGAACTCAGACACTCCTTTCTCTTCAGGAGTAAAGGATACAGGAGATTAATTTATTCACAGAAATTTTTCTTAAACCCAAACCTCCAAGGAGCAATTAATTATCTTTTGGAAGAAAACTGTAAATCAACACATCAATATAACATTTCACCAGGATTGTTTATTTTATATAGGATATTAGGGTAAAGATCATTTTGCTAGAAATAAGAGTCCCATATTTAATCAAATCTAATATACCACACACTTGCAGAATGGTCACAATTTCATATGTCTTAAAATATGTATATATCCTCTTTATATATGTGTATATTTTGTAAGTATACATCCTATCTAATAAAATAAAAACATGGTAATTAGCCGTACGTCCACTACCCTTCCCATTGGCTAATCAGGGCGATATGCAAATTAACTGCCAGTCAAGATGGCGGCCAGCAGCCAGACAGCAGGAAGCGAACATGAGGCTTGCTTGCTTCAGTGACGGAAGAAGCCAACGTTCCCCGCCTGCCGCTGCCGGCCTCTGAGCTTGCAGTTTGAAACATTGTTAAAAATATAGAAGCTAAACAAAACCCCAGAAACCTGCTTTCAGCCAGCCGGGATCTCAGAGCTGGAGTTGAAACAGTGTTTCAATTATAGAACCCAAACAAACCAGATGCCTGCTTTCAGCAGTGGAGGCCTAAGAGCTGGAGCCAAGCCTCAGAGCTAAAGCTGGCCCAGAATGAAAAAGAAAAAGAAAAAAAGGAGCGGTTAGGAGCTTCAGTCACCCGCCAGCCTGAAAACAGCCCTCAGCCCCTCACCCAGACTGGCCAGGCACCCCACTGGGGACCCCCACCCTGAAGGGTGTATGACCAGCTGCAAACAGCCATCATCCCCTCATCCAGGCTGGCCAGGCACCCCAGGGGGATCCCAGTGGGGACCCCCACCCTGATCCAGGACACGCTTCAGAGCAAACCAGCCGGCCCCCACCCGTGCACCAGGCCTCTATCCTATATAGTAAAAGGGTAATATGCCTCCCAGCACCGGGATCAGTGGAGCCATGAGGCCTCCCGGCACCAGGATCAGCATGACAGGGAGCTGCGGATCCTGTCACTCTGCAGCTCTGTGTGTGACAGGGGGCGGGGCCACAACCTCCCTATCCACCCTGCTCTGTTCATGAAAGGGGAAGGCGCCCCAACCCCCTAATCAGCCCTGCTCTGTGCCTGATAGGGAGGAGCTCCCCAACCCCCTGATCGCCCTGAGGCTCTGTGTGTGACAGGGTGTGGCGCCCCAACCCCCTGATGGGGCCTGCTCCGTATGTGACAGGGTGCGGCGCCCCAACCCCCTGATGGGGCCTGCTCCATGTGTGACAGGGTGCGGAGCCTCAACCCCCTGATCGGCTCTGCTCTGTGTGTGACAGGGGGTGGTGCCCTAACTCCCCTATCGGCCCTACTCTGTGAGTGACAGGAGGGAGCTCCTCAACCCCCTGATCGACCCTGCTCTGTGCATGACAGGGTATGGAGCCCCAACCCCCCTGATGGGCCCTGCTCTGTGAGTGACAGGGGGTGGCGCTGCAACCTCCCCATCGACCCTGCCTTGAGTGTGACAGGGGGCGGTGCCCCTAGCCCCCAATTGGCCCTACCCTGAGCATGACTGAGGGTGGCATCGCAACCTCCAGATCCGCCCTGCTCTGTGCATGACAGGGGGCGGTGCCCCAACTCCCCAATCAGCCCTGCTCTGAGCCTGACCAGGGGCTGCACTTAGGGATTGAGCCTGCCCTCTGCCACCCAAGAGCAGGCCTAAGCTAGCAGGTCGTTTTCTCCCAAGGGGTCCCAGGCTGCAAGAGGGCACAGGCCGGGCTGAGGGACCCCCTCTCTCCCCTGAGTGCACAAATTTTTGTGCACCGGGCCTCTAGTGTATATATAAAAGGTTCTAAAAAGAAAATCCAATTTTCATAAATACATATTTTGTAGAGTATATATGTACATATATATGTGCATTTATATTCTATGAAACATTATATTCTATGAAATTATATATTATATTCATTTATATCTATATATCTATATTTATATATACAAACACACACATATATATACACACCTATGTATACACATATTCTATGAAATGTGGGATTCCTTTTTAGAACTATTTTCAGGAGCACAAGTTCAAATAATGCCTTACAAATGACCGCAAAGATGAATATGACACTTTTGTTGGTAAGGAACATAGCTTTAAATTTGGGGCCATTTCATGTCTGAGAATGAGAAAACTACATGGAAGGGTCCCTCTTTTGGGGCTTCCTGAGCAATTGGCTTGCATGCTCGCTCTACCATTTGGCATATGAGCTCCTTTTATGTTGAGAGACCCTAACATGAAAAGCATCATGAACCTGTTATTAATTTACTGTGTAAACACTATTGAGGACTGTGCTCTTCCTCATTCTACTGCAGGGTCCTACCCATAAAGCCTAGGAGGAAAACTGTTCTTCAAAGCCAGGAAAAAGCTTTGTTCATCTTGTGAGAAATGATTTAAGTGATTGATTAGGTTTCCCTTTAAGCTTTGATGGCTAAAGAACATAGAATCATAACTTGCTAATTTTTATAACTACAGGAAATAGTTGTTGGTTTTGGTCTACCTTTCACTTTTGTATGTAATAAACTGATTTTCATTTTGGCTTCCAGTTTGGCATTTACCTCTCTATATATGTCAGGAAAAGCCACCTGTAACTCCAACTCCTAGTGCGAAGCTGATTGGTCTTAGACAATTCTCCTCTGAACAGCACCCAATGATTGGTTCACTGATGAGTAGATGACTAAACTGCAGTACAAATCAGATGCAAAAAGTTATTACTTGGAGCTTCCAGAAAAAAATAATTTCTCCTATTTTTATGAATAGGTTGATATATTTTTCCTTGTGGATGTGAACAAGGAAGAATATAGTCACCAGAATCTGTTGAGTGCTGCCCTCTATCAGGAAGAGAGTTAATTTTACGATGAGAAGAATACCTATTATCAGGTTTCTTTGAAGATTTTATTGTGTCACTGGATTGAGTCTCATCTGGAGATAATTGTCCCTAACTGTACTTTTCAGTCAATTCTATATAGTGTTTAAACCAGTCAGAGTGAATTTCCCCCCAAATGCAATGGAAAGTTTCTTGATAGATGCCATACTAAACATAGCTATTTATAGGATGGCATCAAATTGCATAGCATTTATGGAAAGTCAGGAAGTATTTGTGTGTATGTGTGTGTGTGTGTGGGGGGGGGGGGGGGTTGATCTGAGAGAGTTGGCAAGCCAAAGGAAGAAAAAGATTGATGCATTTAAATATCTGTTGTTGGTTTATCTTGATGGTAAATTATTAGGATTATAGCTCTACTAATATTTATTTCCCTAGAAGCCAAGAGAGAAAAGCATCAATCTGATTAATGCTTCCACCAGAGAAGCAAAATTTGGATTTAAAGCAGATAATTAGGGAATAAAAGGAATACATAGAGGTTAAGGATATCCCAATTGGGAGTGCTCAAGCCGGCTACAGAAGGTCTTGTTGGTTCTGGCTTAGAAACAGTGGTGATTGGCATCACCAGTTCTAAAAATCTGAACGTGCAAAAGAAGCCCTAGATGAATTTGTAAAAATAATTTTACTTGAATCATATACTCAAGTATATTTATTTAATTATTTGGGGGTAGAGTCAACACATCTGCATTTTTCTTAGTCCCCCCTCCCCCAGATTTGTTACAGATGTTCCAGGTACTATGTTTTGCAAAATACTGCTTTAGAGTAATGTAGATGTTGACCTATTTCTTGACACCTAAAGGACTTTGATGGAGTCCCTCAGAGATGCCTTCTTGCCTAGGGTTTGGCTGAACTCAAGCATTCCAGGGAATGGTGAGTTAACTTCCCCAGGCTTCTTCAAGACTCAGAAATGGACTATTCCAATGAAAGGAGCAAGGGAGCCCATTCCACTTTTAGGGAGCACACCAGCACCAGAACTCATGAAAGGGGAGCTGTATGAGGAGCAAGGTCCTTTCTCTCCAACAGTGAGACATCGCCTGCCTTGTGTCCTGCTTATGTTTGGGCTTCGTTTAATTATCTAATTGACTTAATTAATGGGAGAATATTGAGATTTTGAAATCTGTCACTTAACTGAAAAAATAAATGTTAAATGAAATGCCAAGTACAAAGGTTGTAAGAATTGCAAGGGTTACTGTTACACATTGAAATCTGGAACACTAAAGATGCATTTTAAACTTCAGGGAAGGGATCAGTTATACTTTTTGCAAAATTGTTCTGATGAAGATATGATGGAAAATCATGTTTAGAATTTTTTCTAATAATTAGGATTAGCAGTTTATCTTTTTTTTTGATATTCTTTTATTTTTATTTTTTTAATTGCTTAAAGTATTACAAAGGGTATTACATATGTGTCTTTTTTTTCCCCCGCCCTTGACTATCCCCTGGCCTCCCCCACCCCCCAGCGTCCCATGTCCATTGGTTATGCATATATGCATGCATACAAGTCCTTCGGTTGATCTCTTATACCCCTCCCTCCTGCCCCCCAACTTTCCCCGGCCTTCCCGCTGCAGTTTGACAATCTGTTTGAGGCAGCTCTGCCTCTGTATCTATTACTGTTCAAAAGTTTATAATGGTCTCTATTATCCATGAATGAGTGAGATCATGTGGTATTTTTCCTTCATTGATTGGCTTATTTCACTTAGCATAATGCTCTCCAGATCCCTCCATGCCGTTGCAAATGGTAGGAGTTCCTTCTTTTTTACAGCAACATAGTATTATCTTAGAGTGCATATTTTTAATACTTTTCCACTTTATGCAACGCATTTATTTTTCAAAATAGTAGTAAACAAAAAAAGTAGAATTAAAGAAAAATAAAAGTTACTCATGGACTCATTTTCCAAATATATATGCTGATATCTATTTATATAAAAGACTAAGTGACCTTCTGACTGGCCTGTACATATGATGCACACTGATCACCAGGGGGCAGAAGCTCAACACAGGAGCTGCTGAACTGCAGTGACTTGGCAGTGGTGGTTTTTGGTGACGCATCACAGAACCAGAGAGGAGGGAGCTCCATTCCTTGCAGGACTGTGTGATTCCACCTTTGGCTGTGGGTTATATTGTTCTTGGGGCACTGTTGGCCCCCAATCTGGTTTACTGCCTAGCTGTGATGACTTGGCAGCAGCGGTTCTCAGGCGATGCACCCCAGAACCAGAGAAGGAGTAGCCTGATTTAATTTCCTTTCAATATGCATTAATCTGTGCACTGAGCCACTAGTCTTTTTATAAAGACTTCCTCAGAATCATTTTTATTATGCATAAAAAATTTTCCTAACATAGATTATGAAAGTTATTTTGCATATTCTTGTGTTAAATATATTTCTATTAGTTCTCCATTTAACTGGTTTTATAATAATCTTTATAATAGCCTTTAATCATGTCTATGTTCTAATCTCTTAAATGTATTTAATATATCTTATTAATCCATCTTTTAGGGTAGAATTTTATAGGTGCTTTAATATTAAAGCATTAATAATAATAAAAAAATGCCTATTATCTTTGAGTGCTTACAATTTGCTAGACACTAGTCTTAAGGTCTTTGTATACATTACTTGATATATAGAAAGTAATATTTTATATTGTAAAATATATGAAGATTTTATTCTTAATTTTATTATGTTATATTAGGAGGTACACCCAAAACAGTCAAAAATTAAATTTTGAAAGATTTAGCCACGTAACAAAAAGTAAACTATCCTACATTTAAAAAAAAGTCTGCTGCCAATGAACATTTATTGCTTTGATATTTGACATTAGCCTGAATTTCTGAGGAGGATATAATAGATGATTGTCCAATTTACTATTTTTTAAATCAGGAAAACATTTTAATGATTATCTTTTAAGTCAGGCAGAAATGCAGCCTGATCTCTTCTGCCAACTTCTCTCCCATCTAGGCAGGTTGCGTATAAAAGATGTAAGCAATAGAACGGACCTCAAAGTTAATAGACAATAAGAAAAAATAAAAAATAGCTGATTTCCTTCTAAGGTCTCACTTTTTTTCTGAACTTTAAGGAGGATCACAAAACACTAGACGCCTCATGTGAAGAAGCGCTTCTACAGCCAGGGGCAGAGGTAGCCTAGAGGTAGGTGAGTGGGGAGTGACAAAGGCAATCCCTCTTAGAGGGACGAGGCTTCAAAGATGCAGGAAAGGCAGGAGAGCCTGCATATGACAATGGCTAGAGCTAACAAAGACATGGCTTTTCTCTTTGGAAAAAAAAACACATGGGCCTTATATTTTTCTTCGATACCTGGTACAGCTTAGCAGAGCACTGAATCTATTGACTCTCTCTAGGTATATGATCACAAATTAATATCAGGACTATTGAAAAGTTGGAACTCCTTCCATCAATAATATGTATTGCAGCAAATCTTAGCTATTTGGTGGATAAAAATCATTGGGTACCCATGCATTCCAGTGTCATCTAAAGAATCCCTTTATAAGATCAGACAGGACAGAAAATGCTAAATATAACCAAGAAACTGCTTCAATCGTTGCCTTCCTTCTTTCTACAGTACCTTGCAGGTCTTAGGATCACAATGGTCCTCCTTCTTAACTAGATTTGGAGTGGGTTAAACTTTTATGTCCTTTTTTTTTTTTCTTTTTACTCTTGCTTGGTGAAATCACAAATTGCCTTTACATGGTGATTTTCTACCTGCACATATACTCCTAAAACCACTACTAAGAAAATACTTCCATGTATAAAATTGCTACCTGGTGTTTGATCAATTATGGAAGAAAAGCTATCATTCTCATACATTTAAAAATGGCATTTTCAACTGCCTTGCATGGAACGTGCCCTAGGGGATTCTTGGAGATTCGGAAGTAAAAATTATCCATTTTCATTTTTCAAAATTTTTGAAGTATGAGGCAGATTCTCCTTAACTCTCTTCACCAAAAATTGCAAAAATAATCTGCTGTGACTTCGTACTCATGAAATGATGCTCAGTCACACTCTTTTCTTTCTGGTCAGGAATAGTTTTTTTTTTATTTAAGGCCTACCCTTAGGCATCCCTGAGCATTCTTTACAAAGTTAAAAATAATAAAAAAGGACTGAACATGCTTTACTAAATGTAAATGAATTTAGGTTAAATGGTGATAAAAGTGGGAAAAGGTTACAGGGAAGAATAGGAAATGGATATAAACATATCTAGTTATCTTTTACATCAGGTTCCACCTGAAAAAGTTAGACAAGGAATAAATACATTGGGATAATATTAGCCAGCAGTGTTTAACTTTAAAAATTAATTCATGTATTATTCTATAATTAAAAAACAAAAATTAAGAATGTTACAGTTTGAGTTGAGCCTAGATATAATGTATTCCATTATGCCCCAAATTGCCTTTTCAGGAAAAGCACTTCATTAAGTACTACTAGGTTATTGCCAACAAATAGGAAAACAAAACCAAGAACATTTTCTCTTTTCAAATAGATTTGGGAACCAGTGAATTCTATCTATTGTAGGATAATCAGAATATGTTCACTATATTAAAGTATCTGAGAGCCCTGACGAAAACAAACATTTAACTTTATCCAAGGATTAGCCAAGCCTAGTGATCATGGGACGCATTTTTCATGGAACATCAAATAATGACTTGTAGAACTAATTCTGTGGTCCATGGTCTGGTAACCACTGAACTAGAATGATAGCCATATTAATAGGTGAAGAAGTTGTGCCGATTATACCCTTGACCACAATGACAGGGGTATTTTTAAAATTTTTAAATATATATATTTGTTTATTGATTTCAGAAAGGAAGAGAGAGAGAGAGAGAGAGAGAGAGAGAGAAACATCAATGATGAGGTCGAATCACTGATTGGCTGCCTCTTGCATGCTCCACACTGGGGATCAAGCCCACAACCGGGGCATGTGCCCTGACCAAGAATTGAACCTTGACCTCCAGGTTCATAGGTCTACACTCAACCACTGATTCATTCCAGCAGTGCCGGGGTCCAACCCCAGCAGGTCCAGGGGTTCCCAAAGGCGTAGTCCGAGTCGGCGAAGAAGGAATGACACGGAGACAGTGTTCAGTTGATCAGCAGCCTAGCCAGGATCTCCAGCCAGGATCTCCAGCCAAGTTCTGGTCTGGATCTCCAGAGAGGTTCTGCCTTGGATCTCCAGCCAGGTTCTGTAGCCATGTTCTATTGCTATGTTCTCCAGGCAGGTTCAGTAGCCATGTTCCCTCGCTAGGTTCTCCAGCCAGGTTCTGTCCAGGTTCTCCAGCCAGGTTCAGTCACCAGGTTCTAGTCAGGTTCTCTTGCCAATTTCTGTAGTCAGGTTCAGTCCAGGATCTTTTGCCATGTTCTCTCCAGCGAAGTTCTTCTGTCTGTAGTTCTGTGTAGGTTCTGTCTTCTTAGTTCTGTGTTCTAAGCTCTGTATTCTAAGTTCTGACTCTTGCTGTCTTATTACATCTGTATTTATACCAGTTGATTCAATACTATCAATCTCTATTACAAAGGTTAGGGCGTTTCTTATCTCCATTCCAGGGAGTAAAGATTATGTAGCTTAAGCATGATTGTTCATAGTTAAAGTGATTAATTACCCGCCTGGCACTTAGTTGAGGGGTTTTATTCCCTCCCTAACTTCAGGGGAAAATCCCTACCTGGGGAAACAACCTTTCTCAGAGAGGAGACCTTGGTTAAAACACATAGTGCCAAGAAGGTGAGCAAACATTTTAAGAACAGTATGCCATATATGCCAGGTCCCTTGAAACAGCAAGCATGGACCGGCTCCCGGCACAGCAGGGCGTGACGAGGTATTTAAATAAGTCAACACAGTAAGTCTTTACTTAATGTATCAAAGGGTTCTTGGAAACTGCTGCTTTAAGTGAAATGCCATATAATGAAACCAATTGAACCATAGGCTAATTTATATAAATGAGTTAAGTACCTACAGCATATTCCTGGTCATAAAGACATCACCAAACTTCTAAATAATGATCCAAAATGCTTCCAATGTTAAACATTGAAATAAATGTGAGGTTTACATACATTTAAAAAACATTATTAGAAACAAGTAGGATCATGACTTTCCAGCCTGTTTATTCCAGTTCAATGTTAAACCAACACTGGCCAGGCTGCCCTTGCATTCAAGGGGCACTCACACCCACATGCACACTCCCTCAGACTGGGACAGGTTAAATACAACAATTAACCTAACATGCACATCTTTGGTATGTGAGAAGAAACCAAAGGACCCCAAGAAAACCCATGTGGACATGGGGAGAATGTGCAAACTCCACACAGGCTCCAGCAGGAAACAATTTTTTCATCAATATTATAATTAAATAACACTATTTAAAGACCTGCTGTAATATGTCAAAACAAACTAGGCTAAAACTGCAATGTCCCATTAATTAGATAAGATATTATATTAAAACTAGGGGCCCTGTGCATAAATTTATGCACTTTGACAGAAACTGTGGGCCACAAGGCTGCGGTTGGCACAGGGGCAGGTCTCAGCCCATCGTTGGTGCCCCTGCCCAACCCCTCCTGCCACAGCCCCCAAGCCCCTGTAGCCAGCAGCCCCACTCCTGCTGTCACTGCTCCCACACACTGACAGCTCACTCGCACTTGCTGACAGCATGGAGCAATTGGGGCCAGCACCAGCAGCGAGTCGAGTGGGGCCAGCACTGTCAGCGGGTGTGAGAGGCGGCTGCTGACCCAGATTGCCCTTCAGGAGCAGGGGGAGATAGAGAAGCCCTGAGGGGCTCACACCCACTGAGGGCACCTAGCGATCAGGGTCAGCACCTGGCAGTGGGTGCAAGCACCGGGTGGGCCCACGGTGTACAGGAGCAAAGAATTTTCAGTAACCACCGGAGGCTCACCCCAATGACAGTGATCAGTGCCCTGCCTTCATCTGGCGTCCCCGCTCACCTGCTCCATCATCCTGCCATGGCCGATGCCCACCATGTTCTGCGCTCTGCCACCTGCTGCTGACACCCGCCATGTTCCACACTCACCCCCTGCTGGTTAGCGCATGTCATAGTGACTGGTTGTTCAGTTGTTCCTCCGTTCGGTCTATTTGCATATTAGCCTTTTATTATATTAAAATACATACTAATGTCACCAGATGGTTGGCTCAGAAATCATTTTTTTTTAAATTAATATCTCTACTAATCTCAATGTCAGGTAGTTGCTTGTAAATCAATCTTATATTAGAGATAAATTAGATCTCTCATATTAGAAAATGGTAAGGTAAGGTATTTGGTTGAAGTATTATATCATTGAATTCTAGGAAGACGTCATGGAAGGTAAAAACATGAAGAAGAGACCAGAGTGTGTCCACATTCTTTGAAACATAAGAACGAAATAATCCAAGTGTAGAGTTGCAGGTGGACCAAACAGAGCAGTACGCTCAAGTAAAATGGCAAATCTGATGCTTTGTGGGGTTCAGGACATACACACTACCCCAAAAAAATGGTCCCTTGGCATACTAGATATTTTAAGTGAAGGAATTTGAAAAACAGCAAGTGTAAGAAAAACTTTCTGACTTCTTCTATTCTTCTCCTCTGAGGCAATTCATAAGACCTTCATGTGAGAGGTGCCCCGCTATACCTAAAGGAAAAGAGTGTCTTTATATATGAAGAAGGAGAGACCCAGAGGAAAATCTCAATTAAGCAGGCCTTCCTAACTTTCTTCCCATTTACCACTATGGCTTCTTACATTTTGTCCCATTACATTTTCTCCAACTTTCCACTCTTTGTCATGCCTAGTATAAAAATGCTCAAGTTTATGCCCTAGCTGGTTTGGCTCAGTGGATAGAGCATCAGCCTGTGGACTGAAGGGTCCCGGGTTTGATTCCAGTCATTGGCACATGCTCAGTTGTGGGCTCGATCCCAAGTAGGGGGAGTGCAGGAGGCAGCCAATCAATGATTCTCTCTCATCATTGATGCTTCGATCTCTCCCCCTCCCTTTCTCTCTGAAATCAATAAAAATATATTTTTAAAAAATAAATGAAAATAAAAATGCTCAGGTTTCACTGTTTCCTTGGGTTTTTATTTGCTCATCAAGGCTCTTGTGTCATATAAAGCTTGTGTTAAATAAATCTGCATGTTTATGTTTCATTAATATTTATCAGTCTAATTTACAGGAACCCAGCCAGAGACCTTAAGAAAGGGGTTCCTGCCCTACATCCATCTAGTTGCCTCAATTTATGACTTATTCTTTAAGGTAATAACATAAGAGCTTAAAATGTTGCACCACATAAAATGCAGAATGAGTATAATTATATACCTAAACTAACTGGTTCAACTTCACAGAAAGTCTGACATAAAGTTTAAATGCAATGGGAAGAGGTGACTTGGTATATAAAGGAATTGCACAGAACCTACAAGCTGGCCAGCCTCTTGAGTATTAAAGACCATGTCTGCTAATGTGGCTGTCATCAGCATAAATAAGGAAGCACTTTAATAATTCCATGTGGTTTCAACCTCCTGTCTGGGAGGAAATCCCAGAACTGACCACGGCTGTGACTTTGGTAAACTGGCTTAAGTTATCAGCAATTATGCAGCTTCATTTCTGAATGTTTTTCTCTGGGCCCTTGCTGCCACCAAGGAAGTTTGTTCCTGATCAAGTAGGTTAGGGTGTGTGATCAGAGTCATTTTGCTTAACTACGCTTTGGGTTTACAGTTATTAAATCTTTGAGACTGATGTAACTCACAATGAGAATATATCCACTTCTAGTCACAAGAAAATCAACTAGTTAAGGACATTCCTTAACTGTCCTTAGTAATACAGAATATTAAAATGATAAATTAATAATAGTAGTTATTATCGGTGAGTGATTTGCTAGCCACTCCATATAAATCTTTTTAATTCTCATACAATTCTATGAGATGGGTACTACTAGTAATTACAAAAAGAAAACCCTGAACTACATAGAAAGAAATTCTAAACTACATAGAAAGCCATAATTTGCCCAATTTTCAAAGTTCCAAAGAGTGGTCAGTTGTCAAACATAAACAGTTGACTAAAGAATCTATGTTCATAAACACTGTGTTAAATACATTAATTTTCTGTGCCTGCTATCAGAATGCAGACTTCGTGGCTTAAACAACAGATACCTATTCTCTCACATTCTGGAGGTCAGGAATCAGGTTCACTGAGTGTCAGCATGGCCCTGCTTTCCCTGGAGGCTCTGGGGGAGAGTCCATTTCCTTCCTGTTCTAGCCCCTGGGGGCTGCTGGCTTTCCTTAGCCTGTGGTTGCACTGTTCAGGTTGCTGCTTGCATGACCTCATGCCCTCTTCCAGTTCTGTCCATGAAGCCTCCCACGGCCTTCCTCCTGTTTGAATACCCATGATAACATTTAGGGTCCACCAGGCAATCCAGAATAATCATCTCTCTGTCTCAAAATCATTAATTTAATCATTTCTGCAAAGACTTATTTTTCCATATCAGATTATTCACAGATTCCAGAGATTAAGACCTCAAATATTTGTGGAGCACAATACACTGTCTCTTATGTGTCTTATGTCTATCCAATTAATACCCTTATGCCTAATGATATTAAGTAGAATCATTTTTATTCAGTTAGTAAGAAAGAAATAAGCATAATGACTGAAGTTATTCTTAGCCTGTACTGGCTAGAGAGAATACACTGGGTAATAAATAGACTTTAAAAAGTTGTCATTGTTTTTGTTGTTGTTGGTTTTTTTAAATATATTTTATTGATTTTTCACAGAGAGGAAGGGAGAGGGATAGAGAGTTAGAAACACTGATGAGAAAGAAACATCGATCAGCTGCCTCCTGCACACTCCCTACTGGGGATGTGCCCGCAACCAAAGTGCATGCCCTTGACCGGAATTGAACCTGGGACCCTTGAGTCTGCAGGCTGATACTCTATCCACTGAGCCAAACTGGTTAGGGCAAGGTGTTGTTGTTTTTTAAATTAATTCTCCCAAAGGAATAGAAAAGGTGGGCCTGGATTTCCTTCCTAGTAAACTAAGCCCAGAGCTTCCTACCCAACTGAGTAAGACTACAAAGCATGGGATTTGGATGTATCCAAAAGCAGCTTTCTATTTAGAATTACTCCAAAAATCTAAGCAGGCAATGCTACATGGGACTATTCAAAAATAAGAGATACTGAAACAAAGTGAAATAAACAATTTGGAAAAGAAGGTAGGTTTCAAGGCCAGATGCAATCTTTGAGACACTGAAGAGTAACATCTAGAGATTGTTTTAGAGTAAAGGCAGAGGTTGAGGACAAGATAAAGTTGAAAGGAGTAAGAGAAAAAAAGCAGAAAGCAACAGTTTGGAAAGTCAATCCAGTGTTTCTTATCTTGGTTGATGGCACCAACTTCTATCCAATGTCTTGAAAAAGAAATCTGGGAGTCATATCTGACATCTCCATTTTTGTCACCTCCACATCCAACCCACCCCCCAGGACAGTTGCTTTCAGCTCTTAAATAGCTCTCAAACCCATCCATCATAATACTGCCTTTCCTACACTGAGAATATCCCTTGCCAGGATAATTTTAATAGCCTACTAAAATATATTCAAAATGAAACAGCCTATCCTTTATTGACATCTTAAAAAATTCAATGTATGTACCACTGCTGAATAAACTGGAGTGGTTATACTTTTCAAATAGTCTAACAAGACTTCTCTAATAAAACTTTTCATATGCATAGAGAAAATTTTTTCAATTCAAATGTAAACTCTTATCCTAAAATTAACACTAAGTAGAACTTAGATGTGCACATCATGAGAAATGGTACCAAAAACATGTGAAAACACATTTTTATGATATTAAACTAATGTTTTTTCTTAGAAAAATTCCCAATTATAAATAAGGAAGAGTGTGAGCTTGTGTCCTCTGTAATAAATTATTGTATGATTTACTAAATGATATTAAGCTCTTACAAGAAATGCCACATATGGGATGACTTTTTATTTGAATTTTTGTTTCTTATACAGGGTTCATCAAGCTGTTACATATTTATTTCTCTGATTAATGATATGTCAAAATTCTAATTCTAGTACCAATTTATGGTGTGTTGGCAACTGGAAAATGAAACAGCAATGAAGACAAAAGGCAAAATTGATTTTTATCCATCTTCTTTGAATTTCAGTAAATGTTTCCCAAATGTGCTTTTCTGTTTCAACCAAACTAAATATTATAGTCTTATTTCTCTCAACTATTAATTATGTTTCTTCTGAGAGTCAAGAATTTCTTTAAGCACAACAGTATGGTTGGATGATATGATTTAGTGTGTCAGTCATTCTGAATTAGAGGTTGCATACTTAAGTGTTCCTACTATTAAGTTTCCTCATTCATAAAGACATATCATATCTTTAAAAGATTACTTAGTGCAAACAGGTTTCATAGGAGTTTTTAAATCAACACGAATGCTCTGAATTAATAAGAAGTGAAATACAACTGGATGATTTACTGCACATGGATTCAATCAGAAAGGGAGAAAAAAATGAGCCAATGAAAAGCAAATAAAACAGAAAGAGGAGAAAGAAAAAGAGAGGAACAAATAAAGCGCATGAAAAACACACAGCTCATATATTCAGGAGATGGGACACTTACCCCATCTGTTTAACAAGTAAGATAATATCAAGAGAGTTCTAAAGAAATAAGCGCTTTTTCCAGAGGCAACCATAGCACCATCAAAATGGAGATTAGGGCATTGAAATTGCTTGTGTTTTCAATGTTTTTATGGATTCAGGGCATGAACTATTGAGTCAGACAAGAAAAATAACTATTGGCATTCATGTTAAAAATCTCACTTCTTATTCTTTTGTATATCAAATGGCATTAAAATATAAACCTAAAACTTGTTTGTAAAGATTAATGAGCATATTCTTTCAGACACAACCATCGTTGCCTAAGTTCAAATAGAGCAACTGTGCTTAAAAACACACTATTCATACTTATGAATCTTGCCATTTTACAAGTAATGACAAAATTGTTATTTCAACAGTATTTATCAAATAAGACTCCTCGGAGAGCTGATGATAATGGAGTTTTGAATATTGACTACAGGGAATGCTGCTTAGTCCATTTCAAATCATTGCCGCAACAAGTCATCTTATTCCACCAGGAGTTTATCGTATACAATAGTTAATTGGTGACACAGAGGTTCACCTTCCATTAGTCAAGGAGAAATGAGAGTCTTGCATGCATGATCAGTAACTATCTAGGGATTAGGGTAGAATGAGAAGGAATGTGACTCAAACTGAGAGTCTTAAGTTAAATTTGGATAAATACCTGATTAGATTTTTAAACAGGACACACTTCAGGTATCCATGCAAAGAAAACACTGTAAGTCTGTGTAGCTCCGAAGACTGCAGATGTCCCATGTGGAACTACTGCATGATGTTGTGAGGGTTTCTCATGTGGGGTCACTCAGGTTCAGTCTCTCTTTTTATCTCCTCCATTTTCTTTTTGGGGAATTACCTCTTCACGTATAGATTTGGTAGGAAGGTTTTATCTCCCCAGATTGGAAGATACAATGGTTTCAGTTGTCATTCAAGAGATCGCTGAATCCTCTCCTGTCTGAGGACATCTAGGGGGTTAGTTGGTGACTCAAACACCTGATATCCAAGGCACTAGTGAAGCAAAGTGGGGGGAAGATGTGTAGGTCGTTCAGTAGGGCAAGTCATCCCACAGCCTGACCACATAGCTTCAGTCATGAGATCATCACTGGGCAATTTTCTTCTTGGCTTCTGCTAATATCCAAGTATGGTTTTCCAGCTTCCTATTGATTGTCTAAGTTTCCATACTACTTCCATATATTCATTTTATTTATATGCCAATACCATCAAGAAATTCATATGGAAATGAACAAAATAGAGGGCATTAGAAATGAAAATACTGCCATGTGAATTACCTTGACCATTAATATAGTGAGTTAGCTTTGGATCTTGTTTACGTAAAGGAATAAATAATTTCTCAATAGTGTAATCATAGACTTTTATAATTTAAAACACCCTTCAGATTTTCTAGACTATTCTCTCATTTGTGATTTCTTTGCCTCTGCATGAATAATGGCAGTGATGTAGGTGTAAGAGTAGGAAGTACTTTTTAAAAAGAAAGTCATAAGCTCTGTTTTGAAGGAAAAATAAAAAGTCACATTTATTTCTGTACCTTAAAAGGATATATTCTAAAGAGAGATAGGTAATATTTTTCTTCTTATCCCCAAAATTATCACTGTTGCAGTACTAAGACCCCAATTCAGGAAAGCAGATATAGATAAACAATGAAGGTTAAACACTGAATTTTTAAAAATGTTTTCAATCCATCCAATAATATTTTAATTAACTGTGTTGGGGTGACATTGGTGCATAAAATTATATAGGTTCCAAGTGTATAATTTTATGAACTCTGAGACACAAAATGGTAGGCAACAAAGAAACAGTCAATTGTCAATGTACCTTATTTTCCAGTGAAGTACGTTTGGAATTGAGATGTCTGATTAGATAGTTCTGTATCACATCACTATTAAGGACATAAGTGCTGAGGCTAGAATGATCTATAGCAACAAAAACTATGTATTTCATGGGCCATGCAGAAGCGCCTGTATGTCATGGTAGAAAGTAAAATAGGCCCCTAGATTTAAACTACACGGAGGTAGAGCTGCAGTTTGAGAACAGAGAAGTTTACCATAAGAAACGTCTTACAGAAAAAATGAAGAAAGCAGTGGGAGCCATCTAACTCCTACAATCACCTGCCAGCGCTCCGCCTTTCCCTTTGCCGTTGCCCTTACATCCCAGCCAGACTAACTCTACAGATCTGTCACCAGGGGTCTTGAAGTCTATAGCTTTTTGGTAAGTGGACACATATTTCAAATCTGGATGAGCTGGCCCACATCCTCTTTAATGAGAACACTGAATCCGCTCCCACTGTGATTCTGGAAGACACTTGGTGCTGCTGACGCCGAAGAGCATAACCTGGAGAGCAGCTGTGGGAGAATATAAGCTACCAGTGCCCAGAAGCTGAGGAGAATGACAGGCATTCTCATAAATATGGCCCACAGTCTTTCTTTCCCCTATATCCAACTAAGAACTAATTTAAACACCGGACAGAAAAACGTGAAATCTATTTTAAAATGCGCATAGATTCAGGATATATTGGAAGGAGAGAAGTTTCCACAAAGCTAGGCAAGAGGGTGCATCTGTGATTTGGAGGAGTGAGACAGATGCACCCGATGCTCAACCAACTTCTGAGGAGTCCTGGGAAAAGCAGCACACTTCCCCTTTCCTTGGAAATGAATCAGAGCCACGCTCTGCTTGTGGTGCTGGAACACAGTTTCAGTTATTTTTATTACAAAGAAGCACTCTCTGGCAAGAAGAGCAAAACAACCCCCAAGCTCTTAAAGCGAGTAAGTGGAAAGGATAAAGGCACTAATTGATCCTTAACAAGTTCCCCCACATTTCCATTATAATTTTTTCCTTTCATCATCACCTCTTTTAAAGGCGTCTTTTTCTTTTCTGTTCTTTCTGAGTTATTGCTTAAATTAAGAGTGTTCTTTTAAGTTGATGAAAACAAGTGGAAATGAGGGCGCACACAGAATCGCATGTTTTCCTTTGAATCTTGGCCTTCAGGTACCTTATGTCATGATTCTCAGAGTTAAACAAAGGAAGCTATAATTTTGTTTCTAAGGACTTGTTAAAGATACTACAGAAATGATGGTCCTATATCATTCTATCAGTCTCATTTATTAACACAGTGTGTGGGTGCCTACCAGTGCACTTCAAGGTGCACGGCTCCATTTTCTGAAATTATTTTTTTATGCATCTGGGTCAGTTCCACTGTTGTCTTTTATGCCCTCTTCAAATCCTGCGTATACCTGTTTTCTCATGTTGACTTAAATTTCCTTGATTTTGGCTTCCCTATTTTCCCCCGTTGAATTCACATTCTAGCTTATCCTTAGTCTGAATGATCTGAGAAACAGCTTACAGGATGGAAGCTCTGGCACCCAGGACCCTTCCCCGTGCCAGCTTGCTGGATTGTTTCACATCCCATCTCCACCCAGCCCTCCCAACCGCCTAGCCAAGCATGTCTGATTAAACAATAAGTGGTTTCATATTTTAAAATTTATTCCATATTCTGAACACCAGAAAGGTGAACAAAGTCAGTGAGGACAATTCTAGAAAATTCAAAGTAGATTCTTATTGGCATAATGTTTTCTTTAATATTTTAGATTTCCATATATTTGAAATTGTGATAAGTACAACAGTCTGCATCTGGATGAATAAAATGAAAATAGAAATCATTCATCTAATAGATTATAATTATTAGCATACTCTTTGTAGAATGTATTCATTTAATTAACAATTTGATCAGTGTAGTTAGTTCTAAGTAATTCTTACTATGAGAATAACATTACTTTGCCATATGATTACATATTTCCTTGTAAAGAATTTGCTTATGGTAGCAATAATGTGACAAAGAGTTCATTATTAACTACTTTATAATAAAAAAGTAGAGTTCTTTATCATGGTATATTTACAGATCTGACTTAACTTTATTTCTAGACTTATCTCTATGGTCAGATACAAAATCTTTGATTAAATGAAATACTCTAGAGTTTCCAAAATCATTGTGCCTTTTTGCACTTGCCATTTTATCAGCCAGAGAATCCTTCTTCTCCTTTCAAAATTCTGATGAATTATCCTATATAATAAAAGGCTAATATGCAAATTGATGAAAAGGCAGAATGACCAGTCACTATGATGCGCACTGACCACCAGGGGGCAGATGCTGAACGCAGGAGCTGCCTGCTGGTGGTCAGTGCACTCCCACAGGGGGAGCACTGCTCACCTAGAAGCCCTGGGCCAGGCTCATGGCTGGGGAGCACAGCAGCAGTGGCGGGAGCCTCTCCTGCCTCCCCAGCATCGCTAAGGATGTCCAACTGCCATGGGAGGTGGGTCTAAGCCAGAGGTGGGCAAACTTTTTGACTCGAGGGCCACAATGGGTTCTTAAACTGGACCGGAGGGCCGGAACAAAAGCATGGATGGAGTGTTTGTGTGAACTAATATAAATTCAAAGTAAACATCATTACATAAAAGGGTACAGTCTTTCTTTTTTTTAGTTTTATTCATTTCAAACGGGCCCGCAGGCCGTAGTTTGCCCACGGCTGGTCTAAGCCATCAGTTGGACATCCCCTGAGGGACCCTGGACTGCAAGAGGGCACAAGCCAGGCTGAGGGAACACACACCCCCCCCCCCCCCGAGTGCATGAAGTTCATGCACCGGGCCTCTGGTTATTAAATAATTTTTCAAGACATATCAGCCATCATTTTCCTTGAAAATCTATCCTGACCAAGCCCACAATCAGCCCTACTGTCCTTCCTTCTGTCTTTAAAGTATGGCTCATATATATTTTCTCTCAGTCACATTATATGGCACAGTAGTGTAGGTTTATCTTCTGTCTCTATCACTACCCACCTGACTCCAGCTAAATTTAAACTTCTGATCTGGTTTATCTCTCTTGCTTATTGTCAGAATCACACAATATCTGACACAGAGCAGGCACTCAGTATTGTTAAATCAATGCACGAAGCTTATACAGTTATTTAAAGTAATATTTGGATATTAAATGTCAACTGTAATTTAAATTATTTTAAATTAAAAAAGAAAGTAGTATTTGGTCTTTGTTAAGAGCTGTTTACTTTTTAGTGCATAATGTCTCATATAGTTGTAATAGTTTCAAAAAACTCTCAAAAAATAATTCATCTGAAGATGGAGAGGGTTCTGTGGTGGTTTCTCCAAATATGTCTACAAATTATTTGTTACTATTCCTTTTAAGAAGTGAAGCTCAATCCCTCTACCCTTGAGTGTGAGATGGACTTGCTTCTGAAAAATAATATATTATGGGAACGGCAATGTGAAACTTCCAATCCCACACTTTAAAGAGGTTCTCCTTAGCTCTCTGTCTTGAACACATGCTCCAAGGGAAACCACCTGCCATGTCCACAAAGGGCACTCAGAAGCCCACAAAGAAACCCATGAGGCAAGAACAGAGGCCTCCTGTGAACCGCCACCTGAATAAGTCATCTTGAAAGTAAATGTTCCAGCCCAATCAGACCCTTCGGTATAGGCAGGGACTGCTGCAATCCCATATGCAAATTCATGAGAGACCTTGAGCTGGAACTACCCAAATAAGTCACTCCTGATTTTCCATTCCAGAAACAGTAAAGTAATAAATGTTTGTTGTTTTAGCCCACTACATTTTGGAGGTCACTTGTACTGTGGCAGTAGATCACTAACACAGGTCCTTTAAATAATACTTACATAGCATAGTACATACTTTTTATAGTCCTTTTAGTAATAGCTAATGTTGCAATAGAGAGAGAAATAGAATGCAGACATAAGCCTATGTGAAGGGAGAAATTTTTGAGACCAAAAGATTTTGACTATTTTAAAATATACTTTTCCAATAGCGGTATTAAACACCTTAATAGGCAACCTGAAGGGTACTGCTGAATCTCCCCATACATCTTAAAAAATTTAGGTTGCATTTTACCTGTACATGACCTTCCAGTAAAACTTCTTAAGATCTTATTGAAAATAACATAAATATTAAACATTTCTATAACCTGTTATGTGAGTTATAGCTCTACCCTGCCTGTTATGTCTTACATGATTCATGCGTGTTCAATTGCACATCATAAAAGCACAGGAAATAAAGTAGTAAATGTGTGTTTTTAATCTACTTAAGAAAAATGATAAAATAAATGGAATTATAAAATACCTACACAAATTTAGAATGTGGTTTTCTAATACCACATTTCAATACTGGCTTCACAGTAGACTTCCCTGAAGAAATTTAGACAGGATGGATGCATGGATCTCACTTTAGAGAATCATATTCATTAGATGGGAGAGAGGCCTAGGCATATGGATCTTAAAAATTTCAAAAGATGATTAAAAAATGAAGCTACATTTGAAAACCAGTAACTTAGAATGGCCTCATAAACACCTGATTATAGCTCTCAAATGGATTGCTAAGTTATTCTTGTGGAACTCATGTTGCTGATGGAAGTAACCTTGGAAATGAATGAATACAGTAAGACTGAGGACAAAAGGAGCTGTGTATAAGTGCTATATTTTATCTAGTTAGCAATATTATTCTTTTCATGGAAGTATGGATTTACAATTCTGAAAATTCTATAAAGGACTGAACAAATATGAAAATGGATAGTAGCTGGTGGAAACCAGATTTCTCACTGTTGGAATCGGAGGATACAGATAAGCATAAGGGGAAGGCTAGAATGAACCAATATGAACCCTGTGGCCCCAGCTGGTTTTGCTCAGTGGCTAGAACATCAGCCTGTAGACTGAAGGGTCCCAGGTCCGAGTCCGGTCAAGGGCACATGCCTGGTCAAGGGCACATGCCTGCATTGCAGGCTTGATCCCATGGTGGAGGGTGTGCAGGAGACAGCCAATTGATGATCCTCTCTCATCACTGATGTTTTTATCCCTCTTTCTCTCTCCCTTCCTCTCTGAAATCAATAAATATATATATAAAATAGATGAACCATGTGATATTAGTTTAGAATCAGTATGAACTCATATATACCTTAATATATGTTCTGAGATATATATATATATATTTCCATATATTTATAAATTCATATAGCTATAATTACTTATAACTAGAGGCCCAGTGCATAACATTCGTGCACTGGAGGGGGGACTCCTTCAGCCTGACCTGCACCCTTTCGCAGTCCAGGAACCCATGGGGGATGTCTGACTGATGGCTTAGGACCACTGGGGAGCAGGCCTAAGCCGCAGTTGGACACCTTAGCACTGCTGCAGAGGCAGGAGAAGCTCCTGACACCGCTGCTGCACTCTGCAGCAGTGGCTGAGTGGCACTCCCCCTGTGGGAGCTCACTGACCACCAGGGGGCAGCTCCTGCAGTGAGTATCTGCCCCCTGGTGGTCAGTGTACATCATAGTGACTGGTCATTCTGCCATTTGGTCGATTTGCATATTACCCTTTTATTATATAGGATTATTTATTTATAAATAATTACATATATATGTATGTTTAAACAATGGTTACTATATATAACATATATTTCCTAGCTTTATCCACCGAGAAGCCCTAGAAGCAATGATACCCCAGGAGCAATGGGCACACACTGTGCTCAGCTCTTTGTACCTAATATCATTATCTGATACAAGGAACCAGAGATTCTTAAAGGAATGGATGATTTTAGAGCTGGGACAAGAAATATACAAAAGAATCTGGAACATCTACTTAGGGTCAAAAAGTAATTAAATAAAACAAACAGAAAACCACTCTGAAGGCATATCAAAGATGCACAGGGGTCAAATGAAAGAACTTCCAATGGCAAAGCTGCAACAAAATAATTAACTTAGTATTAGATTATTACCCAAGATATAAATATCCATAAATCCATACTAATCCCCATGAAATATATTGAATAAATCAATAAGTAAGGAAGAGATAAATTTTCCAGTGCTGTAGAATTCAAAACTATGAATGTAGATTCTCCCCACTCAAGAAGAGGAATGTAAATCTCCACCAGTTAACTATGGGCTACACTTAGAGATTTGCTTTCAAAGACTACGGTATAGAAAAATAAAAAAACAAAAAATATTTACTGTGAAGAATCCTTGCAAAGACTACCTTGAGGTGGTCGCAATTAGATTGGTCTTACAAGTAATAAGTCATGTTGGTAAAGTACAATCTATGGTATGCATTATATGTTGTGTTGAAATTTTCACTCTACCCCTCTGGTGTTCATCCTAATAACCCATAATCCACCCTAACCTTACGAAAAATATCAGCCTATTGAGGAACACTGTATAAAATACCTGACAAACATTTAAAACTGTCACGATAGTGAAAAAACAAAAAAGTTTGAAAAACTATCACAGTCACGGGATCCTCAGGAGACATGATGACTACACGTGGGACCCAGGATGGGATCCAGGAATAGATGAGGGCCTTCAGGGAAAAATGAAAAATCTGAATAATGTTTGCAGTTTGGTTAACATACATGTATCAATATTTGTCCATTCATTATAAAAATGCACCATAGTAATATCAAATATTGATAATAGGAGAAATGATATGCAGGGTGCATAGGAAATATCTGCACCATCTTTGCAACTTTTCTGCAAATCAAAAAGTCTTCTAAAATAAAGCATATTTACAAAAAATGGGCCTACTCCCTCTTGCCCCTGGCATATAGAAATGTGCTGTTCTAGTAAATTACAGTAAAGGAAGTAGCCTTAATTAAGCTCCCTCCTTAGATTTAAAGGCTTAGCTTGGCCTAACTTTTTATTGAAAAACAAAGAGTGAGTTTGCTCACTATGACAGCAGTTTTTCAAGTTCACACAGCTCTAACAGGAATCTATTAGAGATAAAAAGAAGCTTAAACAGCCTATATGACTACTTCTTGCTTTTGTTTACACACGGTGAAAAGTATTCAGAATGGACCTCATCTCCAGCTTGCACTAATCCCTAAATAATTACAATTCATCTACTCGATGCTGGAAATACCTCATGGAATGTGATTTTGTTCTGCCGGCTTGTCTAATCCGATTCAATTACTTCAGTTCCCTTTCCCAGAGGCTTCACACTCCGAAACTGAGCTCCCTGTGGAAAGGAGACTGTGGGAGGGGCGACTCCATTTCAATAAAAATGAGCTGAACATTAAAAATATTTTTTTTATTCCTTTCTCAAATATCAGGTCATCAATAAACATGAGAAACAGCTTGTAATTCACAAAGCTTCCGGCACCTCTGATGTGATAAGGGCATAATGGTCTGGCTGAAGAAATGCTGGGTATGGGAATAGTTCACTAGCTTGGACCAATTTGAATGGATAGAAATCACAAAACTCCCTGAAGCTGGCAAAAATGAGGCGTTAAAACTGGCAGAAGCTTGTCATCTGCATGCAGAAAGCGGCAGATATGACAGATCCCCCGTACAAAGGGAACTCCTTCAGTCACCTGGAAAGAGTTCCCTTGTCAATTAGAACCCTCAGAGAAAGGCCCCGACTACTGAGGGACACCTCCTTCCTTTCCTTCCGAGAACAGCCACCTGCCCAGAATTAACACTTTGATTTAAAAAGAGAATAAAAATATCAGAGTTCGGTGATTTTTCAACAGAAGTTCCATGAAAGACATTGCAATCCAAAAGAGCAGAGAGGCAGAGCACATGCTACCTCACATGTAAGGACGAGTTGAAAACTGTGTGATCTTGAGATTAAAAAAAGGACCATGGCCTGAACTAATCACCAGCTTTTGCCAGCAGTAAATGGTTTAATGAAATGAAAGGGTGCTGTCATTCCATCCTTCCGCCCAATTCCTGACCCTTTGTTATATTACTCTCAGTGAATAGTGTCTTTTATCTCAAAATCATCTTCATCACTTTCCCAAACTGCCGGCAATTGTGCAAGTGGAGGATGAAAAATGAAACAGGGGGATGCATAAGGGATGGATACAGAGACATAATATTGAAATGGAAATTTATATCCTTCTCCAGGTTCCTGCCTGTAGTGAAAATGAAGAAAACATTTACTCCTCAGAATTAAACCAGTGTTTTGCTATTGATGTTATTATCTTCTGGGTAATTGGCAAACTTTCATGGATGCTTTTAAAAGCAGCGAAACATTCCAAAATAAATGCTGCTCTGTGAAAAACATCATGCACATTTTCCATTTAGTAAGCTTAATTTTCTTCCCTGACATTGAAGAACGACAGTAAATAGATTATGGGGATTTGGGAAGGTTGCCGAACACAGATTAAAGAGTTCTGTTTTCAGAAGCAGAGAAGGTGTACAAGTGACTACCCTGTTGCTTTTTCACTGCAGTACTTGAGGCTAAATGCTTAAGTTCTCTTAGCCTCAACTACCTGTAAAATGGTGACCACATTACTCTTCAGCATAGTGTTGTGAAGATTAAAAGAGATAGAGGGGGAACATCTGTAGTAGTGTCAACATTAAAATTACAAAAAAATAATTAATTAAAAAAAGAGAGACTGCATGTTGAGGGCTTACCTGCAAAGCCATCACATAGAGATCACTCAATCATTGTGGTTATAACTTGGACGAAAACTATGCTTACACCATTGATGACCATCTCAGATAAGTAAGCATTATGCATCACACAAACTCAAGTAAACTTAAAATCTAGTCAGTATTATAAATAAAGGAAAGGAAACTAGAATTCACTAATTTATTATTTCATTTATTCAGCAAATGTTTCTTGAATCTTCTCGTGTGCCAGACGCCGTTTTTGATGCTGAGGACAATGCAGCAATGAAAACTGATAGGCATGATCATTATGCCCAAGGAGCTTGCTTTCTGGAGTTAAAGTAAATGACTTCAAATGATTTGGGGGAAAAAAATACTGTTCATGCCATTACCTTTCTTTTGGTTTTCCCAGCAATTATCTGAGTCAATGTTTGGAGATATCAATAGTCAATTTTTTTTATACACTTTAACCACATATGCTTTCTTACCACAAAATAAGGGGTGTGGGGGGAGGGGGGGAATTTGGTTAAAGGTTTTCATAGATGGCAGGGTGTTTTAATCAATAGTTTTATATAGATATTTTACACTTAATTTTTTATCATTCCAAGTGATTTTCAATAAAGCCTCAGGCCTTCTGAAATGTAACCACTTAAAGTGATGAAAACAGCAGGAAGATAGAATACTATGGGGATGTTTTCACTTAACTCCCAGGTAGAATTCTGTTCATAAAGATATTGCTAATTACAAAAGCTCTCAGAAGATCACATTGAACCCTGATATAGAATCCATAAAAAGACAAAAGCATCACAGATTATATAAGGAGGAAATGTACTGCTTTTTGGTTTTTAACTAACTTTGCTTAGTAGGGACCAAACGCCCACTTAGTCCTGGGTACAATTATATTGATAAGTAACCACCAGTTCTTCAGTGATAAGTACTGAAATCAAGTCCACAGAAAATATACCAACTTAAATTTCAGCTCTTTATGACTTTATGTGGCACAGTTAACAGAAAAAACTTTTTTCTTCTATTGAAATTTCTCATACTTATGGCCAAGGAAATAAGTAGATATCATATTGTCAACTAGTACATTTGTTAAAAGCTTAAAAGTTCTGGTGTGGTGAGTTTAGTCCAAGTATTCAACTCCTGTCCAGTGTTTGCTAACCTTGGGTTGATTACAGTATGATTTTAAGTCACCACCATAACCAGGGGTCCTCTAAATTTGGACATTAGAGTTAAGAGATATAGAATAATTTCTTATTATACTCAAGTGTAGACAGAAAGATCTCCCCAGGGAAAAGACTGTTAGTCCCAAAGATGTTAAAAACAAACAAAAAAAACCCTACCTCAATGAATGTTAATCATGTAAGATGAACACAATTCCTAGATTAAAAACAAGAAATAGAGATACTACATTAAAGTTATAAAGGTTATATACCATAAAGCTACAGTGAACCTCATACACAATAATGAAAAGATAGAATTATCCTTCTTAAAATCTAATAAATAAAGATATTATTCTCTATTTATATTCAACATTGTTCTGGAGTAAAATATGGAAAGTAAAATAGGTAGGAGGACTGAAACAAAGTAAACAAGATGTCATTTTGACGTGCACTGACCACCAGGGGGCAGACGCTCAACACAGGAGCTGCCCCCAGCCCGTAGGCCCCAGGCTAGCCAAGGTGGGTGCCACTGGGGGCCCCCTGATTGCCCCGCCGGTTGCTCCACAGAGGGAGGTGACCAGGCAGCACCAGGCCAGCTAAGGCAGGTGCTGGCGGGTGCCAGCGGGGGGTGGGGGGGCCCTCCCTCCTCCCTTTCCTTCCCCCCACCCATCGCCTCGCCCTGACCTCTGGCCAGGCCTAGGGACCCTACCCATGCATGAATTTTGTGCATTGGGCCTCTAGTTCATAGATATCTCATGATTACTTCTATAGATATCCAGAGGAAATTACTAATAATAGGAGTTTTATTGAGAACTCTGAATACATAATCAAAGCTTAAAAGTAATGTATTATTTACTCAGTACCAACAATAAGAAAATATTTTTAAAATAATAAATCCCCCAAACAACAATGTATTTAGAGGATAAAGGTAACAACATGTGCAATTAGATCAATGGAAATATATTTCATTTTGCTTGGTATAACAAAAAATCTTGCAGATGCACATTTGTTACACATCAATCTATTAAGTTCAAACAATTTCACTAAAACTCTCCTCGGAACTTTCTGAAGTCTAATAATTTTTCCTCTAATAAATATAGTACAGAAAGACTCAAAATTAACACTTTAAATAAGAATAAAGTGTGTGGTTCACAGAGCCAGATAAAAATGCTTACTATATAGGCTTCTGTTTTAATTCTGATGTTGGGTAAAGAAAATGTACCCATGTGGATCATGTTAAAAGTAGTAAATAATTACATATGCTAGAAGTGATGACCAGAAAGAAGAGAGGGATGGACTATGAATACATAGAAATTACTTTTTCTATTTCAACCCTAATCTGGATGTCACTTCCTCTTACAAGTATTTCTACACTTCTCTCAGGAGATTTCAAAATGCCCTAATCTTTCCTACCATTTAACCTACCCCTATTGTTGTAGTTGTATACAATGTTCTCATTTATCTTATTCTCTTGAATAAACTGATAGTTTAGTTAAGGCAAGAGCTGTGGCATATTAATATTTATATCAGCAACTTCATCAAAAGAATCTGTATTTATCCAAGTGTCTGATGCAATATATGTTTATGAAAACACATACAACTGTGGACATAGAGGTGATTCTTCAAGGGAGTTCGGCATGCCCTTCGTCTCAGTATTTCTGAGAATGAGAAGCGACACAATCTTTGCTGGACAGAGAAATAGTGTTTTAAATACATTTGAATATATATATCACAAGTAGACATACTTACACATATATGTATTAAATACATATATACACAAATGTATTTACCTGATGCATTAAACAAACATGTAGGCACACATTTGTGTATTTGTATATATGCATTATGAAATATTCTCATTTGTCCTATATATACATATATATTCACATATATATGTGTGTATGTATATATATACACACACACAAGGTAATATGCTAAGTGTCCTACCATCTGACCGGTCACTATGACATGTACTGACCACCAGGGGGCAGACACTCTACACAGGAGCTGCCAAGCTGCAGGGACTTGGCAGTGGTGGTTCTCAGGTGACGCACCCCGAAACCAGAGAGGAGGGAGCCTAATTCCTTGCAGGGCCGTGTGACTCCACCTTGGGCTGTGGGTTATGTTGTTGCTGGGGCACTGTTGGCCCCAAATCTGGTTTACTGCACACTTGCATTTGCGTTCCACACCCTGTATGACAGCAACTTTGCAGAGTGCCCTCTCGCACTCTGAGACCCCTTGGGTGATGTCAGAGAACTGGTTTTGGCCCGATCCTCGTAGGCCAGGCCCAGGGACCCCACCTGCCGGAGGGGACCCCGCTCACTCTGCAGACACCAGGGAGTGACCTAGGGAGGTTGGCTCCAGGGCGTGTCCGAACCATCTCACCTAGTCATGCCCTGCCAGCCACCTTCTAATTAATTTCCTCTCAATGTGCACGAATCCGTGCAACGGGTCACTAGTGTAATAAAATATTACTTAAAGTGGAGTTCTAGGCTAGGTTATTCCAGGCCTCATTCTCCTCTCTGTCAGCCCTGGAACTTTCCCCCACATTCCTACAATTCTGTCATCTTTGCTCCTCAGCTCTTCCTCCCTGTCCTTCTGTCGGCCTTTTAAGTTAACACTCTTAAAAACCTTCTTTTAAATGTTTACTAAAGCTAGCATCAGACCATGTTTCCTCCCTGGTGTTAAATCAACACTTCCCACTACATCTAGTTTTTGACTGCTGAGTTTAACACTGGGAGGAGGTGAGGATTTCTGTGTCTGCCAATTGGCACCACTTGGGAGGAAATCTGGCATCAGAACAATTGCACATTTAAAGTCGATGTCACCAGGCTTCTTTTTCACCGGGCATTTTCTCTGCTCTTTTCATGGACTTTTGTTCCTCTAAAATGTCACGTGGCCTTTACAAAGGTAAAGAAAATGAGTGAGAGTCTTTCTTAACACAAATGAGTATGTGTTTTCTGGGCATGATACAACAGAAAACCAGGAGTGAATATCAAGAGAAAAAGGCTAATGCTTCTAGATGGGAAAAGAACCAAAATGTATCTAGATAAGAATTAATTTTTAAAAAGAAATTGAAAAGAAACAAAGATTCTATGGATTACTGAGTTGAGAGAAGAAATAGCCCTTGCCAAGAAGGCTGACAATTGTGGACCTTTGCTAATTCTGATTATAAGCTAAATATAGGGATCGGGGTGGGCACAGCACCTAAACTAAGAGAAAGAAAATCTAGCTAAGTATTGATGGTGGGCTGGCAAGACAGAATGGAATCTATAAAAGCCCAAAAAGCATGGTCAGTTTTCCTAATTGAAACTTGCTGAGGCAACATGAGAAGTTAGGGGGCTTTCCCAGAAACTTCTAAAAGTCAGAAAGAAATCCCCGTCTTTATCATGGGACTTAGGAGATAGAGTCTTACTAGGAAGAGGGTGTGCTTAAGACTAGATCTCTTTCTAGACATGTGCCAAAGCATAAGCTGTTTGGGGTAGGAGGCTAAGGAGCTAGACTGAAAACCTCTAAAGAAGATAATTGAATTACTTTCCATTTTTCAGAGCTAACGAAACAAAGAACTAACTGTAAGCCTCGCGATCAAGAGCCTGTGAGGAACATTTTCAAGGAATTAGAGACATACCTACTCAGTTATTCAAATTGTTACTCAGACACAACCTGATGGTATTGAATGATTAGACCTTCACACAAGCTACCTAACAGAGGAAAATATAAATCCTGAGGGAAGGGAAATAAATTATCAGCAGGTTTTGTGATTCTCTTACAAAATTTCCAGATTGCAATAAAAATTAGTAGGCATTAAAAGGAAGGGTGAAAATGTGACCAATATATATGTTTTAATATAAAGAAAAAATAAGGAAGACAGATCATCCAGACACTGGATTTTTCACATGAGGACTTTAAAATATCTATCTATCTATCTATCTATCTATCTATCTATCTATCTATCATCTATCATCTATCTTTGTTCCTTTTTTTCTTTCTTTGAAAAAAAAAAGGAAGGACAAAATGGATAAAAATAATTAGAATTTGGACAGAAAATTAAAATATATAAAAAAGAATGAAAATAGCATTCTAGAATTGAAAACAGAATTAGTCATAGATTAGAAAGCATATGTGACCTCAAGGAAAAAATCCAAAAAGAAGCATAGACAGGGAAAATAAAAGAGTGGGAAAAAATAAACTGTTAAAAATTGCCTGGCCAGTGTGGCTCAGTGGATGAATGTTAACCTATGAACCAGGAGATCAAGGTTGGATTCTCTGTCAGGGCACCATCCCAGTGTGCAGGAAGCGGCCATTCATGAATCTCTCTCATCACTGATGCTTCTCTTCCTCTCTCTCTCTTGCTTCCTCTCTCTGAAATCAATAAAAAAATATTTTAAAAAAGTATAACTTTGTAAATTATTTACCTTACATGTGCTTGAAACGCCAAAAAGAGAGCAGAGAAAAAGAATGTGGTCAAAGCATAACTTGAGGAGATAATCGCTGAGAAATTATTTGATACACCGATAATATAAAGAACCCCACAGATTCAAGAAGCTTAGTAAACCTCAAGCTGGAGAAATAAATAGAAACCATATTTACTCACATTTTAGTCAAATTTCTGAAAACAAAAAGCCAGGTAAAATATTAGCAGTGTTTAACTGAAATAAATTGAACTTATATATGTGGGTCTCTTTCTGAAAACTGTTTTATTCTGTTGAAATAAAATTTTTTCAACCGCAGGCCAATGCAACCATATCTTGATTACTGTAACTTTATAATAATTTTTGAAATCTAATAATGAATATTCTGGAATATAAAAAAAGATATATTTATTCAAAGAAGCAACAATAAGGCCAGTGGTTGGCTTTTCAATGTAATTGTAGCTTTTAGAGATGATGAATGGCATCTATAAAATGAAGAAAGAAAGAAAAAAGAAAAAAAATGTCAATCTAAAATTCTATACTATGTTAAATTATCCTACAAATACGAAAGCAATAGAAAAACATATTAAGATTCAAATAATCCATATAATTTGGCACTAACAAACTAACACACTACAAAAAAATAATAAAGGAAATTCTCCAGACTGAAGCAAAATTATCCCACATAAAAGCACAAATCTTCAAGAAAAAACAAGGAGCCCTGGAAAGGGTAAAATTATAGAAACTCTTTCAGGTAATTACTATTTAAAACATTGATAGCAATTTAGTGTGGGACTATCATATATGCAGCAGTAAAATATTGTAATGACACATACAAAAGAAGGTGGATAAAAGCAGTTAAACTAAAAAGTGTCTTGAATTGTGTGACAATATTTTAAAATATTAAAATTTAGATTGTAATATGTCAAGAGTTTATCTGGTAATTTCTAGGGCAATCAATAATAGAATAACACAAAATAGATAACTATAAGCTAACAGAACATATAAAGCAAAATAATGAAAAAATTTGATCAATATAGAAAGGAGGCAAGAAAAAGAGATATGAAGGAACAGATAACAGAATACATAGAAAACAAACTTAATTATTTCAATAATTACATTAAATATAAAGATACATATTAATTAAACTGAAAAGCAGATATTATAGGATTAGATTAAAACACAAGAATTATATATTCCTTATAAAAATACTTGAAATAGCCCTAACAGGTTTGGCTCAGTGGGTACAGCGTCGGCCTGCGGAATCAAGGGTTCTAGTCAAGTTTGATTCCGGTCAAGGGCATGTACCTTGGTTGCAGGCACATCCCCAGGAGGGAGTGTGCAGGAGGCAGCTGATCGATGTTTCTCTCTCATTGATGTTTCTAACTCTCTATCCTTCTCCTTTCCTCTCTGTAAAAAAAAAAAGCAATAAAATATATTTAAAAAATAAAATTAAAATTAAAATACTTGAAATATAATGATAAAAGTTGAAAATATCAAGTTGAAAAGAATTTTATCCTTATAAACATTAATCAAAAAAAAGCTAGTATTAAAATATTAATATAAACAGGGTAGACAATTAGGCACATAATATATTAAGAGTCATAAGGAGAGGGATTTTAAAATGATAGAAAGACAATGAGAAGGAAAACATAATAATCCTACATTTTTGTGCACCTGATAACATAACTTTACAAGAAATAAGGCAAAAATCAGTAGATCTAACAAAGACAGACAAATTCATATTTCTATAGAAAAAAATGTTAAATCACCTCTCTAACATAAAAAACAGACAAAAATCAGTAAGATTATAAAAAATTGAATGTTACATTTAAACAATGTGATCTAATTGACATACATAAAATAGTATATTCAATAAAAACAAAATAGATATATTTCAGGTATATCTGGTATATTTACTAAAATAAAGAATATGTTTGACCATAAAGTAAGTCTCAATATATTACGAATGACTAAAAACATACAACATATACTCT
The DNA here is from genome assembly GCF_014108235.1 of Myotis myotis. NCBI lineage: Eukaryota > Metazoa > Chordata > Mammalia > Chiroptera > Vespertilionidae > Myotis > Myotis myotis. The sequence continues at coordinate 10,583,666 of NW_023416368.1, forward strand.
CTGACCATAAAGAAATTACTCTATAATCCAACAATAAAATGATAACTAGAAAATGTACAGATTCAGAAAATAATTATCATATTTCTAAATAACCATGGGTTAAATTAAAAATCACAATGGAAATGACAAAATATTTTTATTGAATGGTAATAAAAATATATTAAACCTGTAAGATGAAGCAGAAAGAGTACTCAGAGAAAAACTTATAAATCTGAACACATATATTAAAAATAATAAAGGGTGATACATCAGTAATTCAATCTTGCATCTCAAGAAGCTAGAAAAAGAAAGGCAAATGAAAGAAAAAGAAAGTAGAAAGAAAGCAAGAAGGAAATAATAAAACTAAGCAAGCAAACAAGCAAGAAACAAAGCGAAAGAAAGTGTTTGTAAATTGGCCCCCAGACCTGGAGGGCAAGGAGAGATCCAATAAAGACAGCCTTCTCCAAATTGGTAAGTGGCTATTTTAATAAGCAAGGATAATAACATGCAATACTCCTCTCGTGCACCTGCCAGAATCTTAAGTACAAGGAGAGGTCTTAACTGGGTTCACTCACATGCACAGTACAGATGATCTCAACATCATCCTCTCTCAAGGCTACATCCTTTAAATAAATCCTAGTGTGTGAAGGGTGGAAAGACCATACATTCCAAAGACAGGGAAGAGGGTGAAGAGCCTCCAATTGCTCAGGTCTAGCTCAGGGTTAATGGCCAGTCACATCCTTTCCAATAGAAAGAAGGACAAGAAATCAATGTTGATAAAGATAAAATCAACTGGTTGGCTCTTTGAAGTGATTCCTCTAATATTAATGCCTAGTAAAATTGACCAAAAGAAAGCCAGAAAGCACAATTACGGATATTAGTAATAGAAAAACTAAACTATCTATAGATATCATAGACATTAAGAGAGAATAATAAGATCTGAACACCAAAATCAGATAGAAAATTTACAAATTCTTTGAAAACTTTTTCAAAACTGACACAAGAAGAAATTGATTATCTAAAGTTTTATGTTAGTTAAGGAACTTGAATATGTAATAAAACTTTCCCAAAATAGAATTCTAATAAGTTAAGAGAAATTTACATATATAGTAAACAAAACCTTTTATAGTTTAAAGAAAGAAGAGATACTTCTTTAGTTCTTTTATGAAGGTAAGCTAATGTCAAAATCTGAGAAGACTGAAAGAAAACTGCAAGCAAATATTTCTAATGTATATTCAAGCAAAAATTCTAAACAAATCATAATTTTTTTAAAAAAAAATCCAGTGGTTAAGAAAAGCGCAATCCTTCTCAATGAAAAGAGGTTCTTCTCAGGAACACAAATTTGATTTTACTTTGAAAGCAATCAATTTAATTTCCAACATTATGTAATGTCCATGATAAGTGCACCATTGTTCTCCTTGTGATAGTTCATTGAAATTTGCACTTACTGTTTTATACATTTTTCTCTACTAGTGACATACCTGAGATTAAAACAAAAACCACACACTAAATAAGTTATTCCTGTAGAATTCAATAATATATTTAATTTATTTTAGAAAGGCAAATATTTTTGTATGAATAAAATGTTTAATAAATTAAAAAAATAAAAACATCGAGAATAACTGATTATTTAAAGGAATCCCTACTTAAGGGTATAAATATGAAATGATTTTATTTCCTCCAATAATTACTTCCTAATTTATCTTATTAAAGTCCATTGCTGAGAAGTTGTTTCTTAGGGTCATTTTGTCCCAATTCTATAACTCTTCATCCAGGTTCAGTTTTTATAATGATCTTATTCTAATACTGAAGAATCAACATTGTAACACTGACTACCTATCTATTCAGAAACTCATTGACTGTTACTCTAGGCACATGAACAAAATAAATATTTCAGCCTACCTAGTAGTTAGGTATAGATAAATGTGAGAATTCTGACCAATGGAACTGATATGTTCCACTTACAGAATAAGTTTTAAAAAAAAACACCCATGCAGAATACAATACCAGCTGATAATAACACTTATGGTCATCTTGGATGCCATGTGGTATAGATGACAGAGCCTCTGTCAGTCTTGTGTCCTGAGTGATAGTTGGAGAAGCTCAACATCTCTACCCTACACCCCATGCCAACAGAAGTTTATGAAAGCAAAAAGAACGCCTATTGAGTTGAGACATTTTCCTGTAGAAGGTAGCATTATCTTTATTAACACTTCAATCTTGCCTAACCGGTGTGGCTCAGTGGTTGAGCATTGACCTATGAACCAGGAGGTCATGGTTCGATTCCTGGTCAGGGCACATGCCCAGGTTGAGGCTCGATCATCCCCAGTAGGGGGGTGTTCAGGAGGCAGCCAACCAATGATTGTCTCTCATCGTCAATGTTTCTATCTCTTTCCTTCTCTCTTCCTCTCCAAAATTAATAAAAATATATTTTAAAAAATTCACTCTTAAGCTTGACTCAAAGCTCCTTTTTCCTCCCCACTTTGCTTTTGGAAGCAGCAGCTCAGTGAGGTGGGTGGAAGGGAGGGTAAGACATGGGCTGGTGAATTTCAGAAACTTCTTTCCTGTCTAACTTCTAGACTCTTTACAATGTTAGGCTACCTATTTTTAGCCACAATCCCCCTACAACAGAAAAATTTTACTTGGTAAAAAATAGAATCCTATGATATAAGTAAAACTGCAAAAAATGACTTCAAGAAATAAATTTGAAGATGGATGAAATTATGGCCTCTAAATTTTAGCATCTAGACTCCCATAATTTTTTTCTGAAAAAATAAAATAAAATTTTCAGGTTCACCAAAATCAGATAGAAAATTTACAAATTAATTACTGAATAAATATTTAAAACTATAAACCTGCTTTGAATGAAAAGTGATCACTCTTATTTTTCACCCAAAATATGGCCTTAAAAATGTTTTGAGCAGGGCTTCCTAGTGATACCACTATCGGGATCATTGCCTTACTGTTGATGTTGTTCACTGGCGCTTCATGGAAAGCACTGAATGTAAGGTTGCGGTCTGTCAACATGAGTTTCTTTCAATCTGTTTCCATCTGCCAGCTGAAGACAGGGAGGATACACTAGGAACGGAAAGATATATGTTGGAATAATAATCAAGGTGATGATATCTGTTTTGATAACTATGGAGAGTCTATGAAATCTGAGGAATTGGCAATTTATTCCCTTATACCGAATTAAACCCACCAGATGTGCTGAGGTCCTTTTAAAACGTTTATTATAAAAACATGTCCCTGGAAGATTGAAAAATAGAAACAAAATGAAAGATGAGCTAATTCATCCAGATTTCAGAATATGCAAATAAAAATTACTTTTTTTTCTTTTAAAGTTTACACACCTGCCAGCTACAGTGTTCACACACACACATGTGCATGCACACACAAGTGCAGACACACAACGCAACATCATAATGGGCAATCTGCCGATTAAGAACATTTTCAGCAACATACAATGTGATTCTGTCCTTTGGGAAAATTATCAATTATTAAAATCATGGAAAGTTAGATGCCTTTTTTCTTTACATCCATTGTATCAACAGGTGCTGTTGTTTCTTCCTTCTTAAATACCTCTGAGTTTATTTCTTTTCCTCAATTAAATCTACCCCCAACCCCTGAACTACTTCATTCATAGATTACTAAAAGACTTCTGATTTCAGACTCTGCTTCAATCTATTCTAGTCCCACTGGCAAAGACATCCTTCTAAAATAACCACTTTTTTTTAATGACATGACCCTCTTCCTAGCCTGATAATCTATGTCTCCTTTGGGGAAATCACTTAGGAAACTATTAAAAATGTGTTGGTTTATTTTATGTTATGCTCTAACCATGTGTGACTTGCTTGATGGGAAAAAAAATGCCTATAAGACAGGGCTGCATGACAAAGAATTTATGTGCAGAGCCAAGCTGGTGAGATATATGGAGTGCAGAATTAATTAGCAAGAGACCCGAAGAAGAGACAAGTAGGATGTGGCAGACATCCTGGATATGCATAACTTATTAGAGTCCCAAAAAGAAATTTCCTGCAGGGGCTGGGATTTTGAAATAAAGTCTCCAAAAGTATCTTAAATTCCACATGCTCAAAATTAAGCTCAATATGTTATATCCCCAAAAGAATTCCTCCTTCCATATTTTTGTCTTAATGAACAGCACAACCAGACTCCATCGTGACCAAGGTGGAACCTTAGGAGACTAATTTAGTCATATCCTGTTAGTTCTATTTCCTTCAAATTTCAGGCACCTGTTTCTTCTGTTCTATCCCTAAGTCATCCAGGTCAACTTTCAACTTAACTGCAGTGGTCGTGTCTAATTTGGTTTCTTGCTTTCTAGTCTCCCAACCTTCCAATGATTCACCACACTTCTTCCAAATCCATATTCCTGAATTGTAAAGCTACTTAAAACCTTCAATGGATTATCCATTGCCTATAGGATTATTGTTATATTATACTGATTATTATTATGATTGATTTGACATCATCATTATCTTTTTCCTAATCTCTCCTAATTCTTATTCCATCTCTTCCTTATTTTGCACTCTATCTAAACTTGAGGTTCCTTGAATAACTTATCTCCTTTGCTTACACTGTTTTCTCTTCCTTGAATGCCATTCTACTCTTGTTGAACTAAACTACCCATAGTTTAGCCCACAACATTTGATCATATTCCATGTAGACATAACCATGTCTCCTAGGTAAGCTGTACATAGTATAGACTTCTATTATAATACCACAGCATTCCACTTTACTTCTTTATATTTTATTCATCTACTAGTTTTTATCAATATTAAAACCACTTACAATATTGTTTAGATATATAATTATCTTCAAATCTTCATGGATAGATACATATATGGATAAATTCATGGTTGGATGGATGGAATAGACATGTTGATAAATGGATAGTTCTTACTAATGTAAAATCTCTTTAGAGTTCTTAACACAGTTCAGTTTTAAGTTGTGACTATTTTGGATCATGAGATAGAGTTGAAAGACAAAGTGTCAAGATCCCCAGAAGAGAACAAAATCATAGGGTCTTTTCTTGTCAGAAATAGAAATTATCACGGTAAGAAAAGGTTAGAAAGCCATATATTGTCTTCTCTTTTTTGACCTTGAAAATTGAGTTATTAAGATGAGCTAAGATGAGAACAGGCCCAGAAAATGTCTCTTTCCTTGAGCGTGACTGACACAAAGAAGAACAAATTTTAATTTAATATACAAAAATCGCATTAGTTTCACGTGGAAATGTTTTATGAGGGACTCAAGACAACGCACTGACTCAGTTCTTCCTTCAAAGAGGTTAAAGGAGAGAGAGAGGTAAATAATTACATACAATTTATTTAATTGTCCCTGTAGTGAGGAATAGAGAAAATCTCAGGGTGTTCAGAAAACTTGAAGGGAACAGGCACTTGTAAGTCTAATCTGGAAGTTTAGAGAGGTATGATTTAAGTTGGGACATAAAAAATGAGGAGGCTGAATAGGCTAAAATTAAGGTGCTGTAGCAAGTAGGTGGGAGAGGAAATGGCTCATGCTTCACTAACCCAAGAGTCCATGTCCCTGACTCCATGATCATTGCCCATGATTTTCAATAAAGGTCACTGGATTCAAAAGGACTCCTTGGCTGTCATTGGATTTTGGCTATAACAAATGATAATGGTCTTAATTTAAGGAGGATTTAGATAGTTTCCTATAATTTGGGGATATTAATATAATTTACTTTTATATAATGAGATTTTTGACCCATATTTAATCACTGTAACCTCCGCCACCCGTCAGTGCTAATGAATGGAAAGGCAGTGATCTTCCAATCAAGTAATATTCATAGTTAAATAGATTGCACTACTCTGTTTGATAAGCAACAGTCTGTCCAAGATGGACTATGGAGAAATTACTTTCTCTAGAACAATCATGAAATTTGCCAGCATAAGTACACTACTTTAAGTAGATAGAATATGTTTGCTTATTTAAAAATGAATCTTTTCAATAGCAGAAAAGATACCCTTAAGGATGTTGTTAAGACAATATAACAAGTTATATTAATAAAGATTTGACCAGCAAGTGATTCTTCACTTACTGGCCTCTGGATTCCAATAGTATGTAGCCAGAGGCTGTTTTTCAAGGGCTGTCACTTGGGCTTTTTATAATGAAAGGCAGGAAGGAAGCTTTAATGAGTGCTACTCAAGTTCATAGCATTCAGACTCAAAACCTAGAAAACAAAACCAGCCACCTGCAAATGCTTGACCTGTTGTTCAGAAGGAAAGTATTTGAAGAAAGGTAGAGATTTTTCAGAATACAGAAATGAAGGTGGGAAAATACCAAAAGGTAAAACTTTCTTACTTGCAAATTTAACAAAGCCAGCCTGGTTCTATCCTTTTAGGCTTTGAGGTAAAGTTACTTAGAATTATATTTCCACTAGTGGCCTGGTGCAGGAATTCGTGCACTGGTGGGGTCCCTCAGCCTGGCCTGCGCCCTCTTGCAATCCAGGACCCCTAGTAGGGTGTAATACTGTGTGAAGCAGCAGGCAGCTGGGGAGAGGCCGGAGCCAGGCCAGGTGCCACACCACTCCTGCTCATCCCAGCCCCGCTGCACCTGCGCTGCCATGGATGTGGGAGAGGCTCACGCTGCCACAGCTGCACTCACCAGCCATGAGCCTGGCATCTGGCGCCTGTCAGCCAGCTGAGCGGTGCTACCACTGTGGGAGCGCACTGACCACCAGAGGGCAGCTCCTGCATTAAGTGTCTGGGCCCTGGTGGTCAGTGTACATCATAGTAACTGGTCAAGCGGTGTACGGTCATTCAGTCACTTAGGCTTTTATATATATAGTGATCCAGAAAAATAGTTTGCATTAAACATTGCAATAAATGTGTCCATCTGTTACTCCTGAAGTCATAGTGAATGTGTTAAAATGTGTTTTGATAGTCCAAATTTTGGAAATATTTTGGAATATTTTAAGAAAGAGTAAATAAGGCTGTATCTCATAGAATCTCAACTCCATGTGTACCATTTGCCCTGTGGATACTGATACACATTAGCAAAAGGGGAGAAAAAGGCCTTATGAAAGTACCAAATAAATTGTTCCTTTTGTGAAATGCTTCTTATGAGCACTTGGCTAGATGATTTATTATGGCCACTTTACAAGGGAGGTATTTCTACTTTACAGGTAAGAAAACTGAAGCCACGAGAGGTAGTAACTTACAAAAGGTAATATGGCTGGTAAATAGAAAGGCTGGAACTTGAACACAAACTTTTCTGATTCCAAAGAATAAGCATTTCTCTGGCATGTTCTTAATTTAATTCCCACGATTGTGAATCAGAATTATCCTGATTTAAATTTACATCTTCCTAAATTAAGTCATTTAGAAAATGGGTTTTACAATCTGGGTGTGTGTGTGTGTGTGTGTGTGTGTGTGTGTGTGTGTGTGTTTCCTCTAAAAATCTAGAGATCATCAGAAAAGCTGGCAACCTCTCCTCAATATTCTCAAATTCTTTAGCATTTTTATGTAAATTCATAAAGAAAAACTGGGGCATAAAGAGATAACTGTGATTATTTTCAGTGTGTCTTCTTTTTAAGTAAGATGTACTTAAAGTAAGATGTACTTCAGACTGCTGATATAACACTATAACATTCCGCTGTATTTCTTTCTGTTTTATTCATCTACTACTTTTTATCAGTATTATGACCACTTATACTATTGTTTAATTATCTTCAAGTTATTGAAAACATATTTTGTTTGAATAGAGAATACTGACACATGGCTCCTAATTTAAAAAGCATAAAAGTGTATATACTAGTACAGTAGTCCCCCTTACCTGTGGGGGAGATGTCCTAAGACCCTCAGCAGATGCCTGAAAGCACCAAACCTTTTATGTACCATGTTTTTTCTTATACACGTACACCTACAACAAAGTTCAATTTATAAATTAGACATAGCAAGAGATTAGCCACTAATGATAAAATGGAACAATTATAATAATACTAAAGGCCCAGTGCACAGAATTGTGCACCGGGGGGTTCCCTCAGCCTGGCCTGTGCCCTCTCGCAATCTGGGATCCTAAGGGATGTAGTCGTGCACAAAGTGGCAGGGGGCCATGGAGGAGCACGAGCCCTGGTCAGGCGCCACTCCCGCTCATCCCGGCCCCACTATGCCTGCTGCCACCACCATCCGGTAAGCTGGCTGAGTGTATTTGAATACACTGCTCCCACTGTGGGAGCACACTGACCACCAGGGGACTGCTCCTGCATTGAGCATCTGGCCCCTGGTGGTTAGTGAACATCATAGCAACTGTTCTATCGGTCAACCAGTTGCTTAGGCTTAGATAGATAGATAGATAGATAGATAGATAGATAGATAGATAGATAGATAGATAGATAGATACTGTAATAAAATTCTAGTGAATGTGGTCTTTCTCTCAAAATGTTTCATTGTCCTGTGCTTATCCTTCTTGTGATGATGTAAGAGGACGCAATGCCCATGTGAAGAGATGAAGTGAGGTGACTGGCGTAGGTTGTGATGTAGTGTTAGGCAACTATTGACCTTCTGAGGATACAGCAGGAGAATCATGGAGCCACAACAATGGCATATCTTCCACCACAAATTTAATTGCATTTCCATTTTAACTAAGCACTTATCATGCACTGTGGCCCTAAATTGTGCAGTTTGAAGTGCAAGAGCCAAACTAACATAGACTTTTCTTCTTCACAATTTCACAGATAGAAGATTCATTCCTACCTCAGGATATAATTTTACTTCTTTCCTTACTAAGTTGAGAACTGTTACAGCTTCATTTAAAGGAAGCACAATCCAGCTTCTCCTTGGTATATCCTGGGGCCAGCATCACTACTCTTGCACTTTGGGGTCATTATTAAGTAAAATAAGAGCCACTTGGCCACAAGCTCTGTGATGCTACAACTGTCAACCTGAAAACCAAGACGGTTACTAAGTGACTAACCAGCAGGGAGCTTGCACAGCTCAGAGATGCTGGATGAAGGGATAATTCAAGTCACAGGTGGGATGGAGAGGGACTCTCAAGATTGCATCAGAATAGCTTGCAATTAAAAACTCATGAATTTTATTTCTGGAATTTTCCAAATAATATTTTTGGACCATGTTACATTACATGTAATAGAGGATAGTGAAACCACAGGTAAGAGGTGACAATTATAAGGACATTCTCCCTCCGAACCTGTCACTAGACATCAGGATTGTCTTTGTCAGGCATCTAGCTTTATCAGTTATTCAAATACACTGGCAGTTTTTTATCTTTTACACTTGCACACATGGATATACATAATATTTAAAAAATGTGTATAATATGTCATATATTTATGATGTACTTATTATGAGCAGAGATATAGATATAGATATAATACCTTTGGGTATTTTTGAATCTTGTTTTGTCTTCTTTCGGCATTAAAGCTGTTAGAATTTTCATGTCATTACATAAAAAATTCCCTGTCATTTTTTATAGTTATATATTATTCTGGTGTATGGCTATACCATAATTTATGTAACCAGATTTTATTGTGCACCTTTAAGTTGTTTCCAATTTTTGCCCCAAAAAGCTCCAATAAATATATGTTCACACAAAGTGATATCTCATCAATTCAAGGGTAATTAACAGGCCTAAGTATATGTCTTTGTAATTTTGATATATAATTGTCAATTATAGAATATATAGCAATGATAGTCCCACTAGCAATTTATAAATGCCTGCTTTCTATGTCCACAACAATACTGAATGTTCTCAAATATTGTCCATCTTGTCAGTCTGATAGGTGAAAAATAGTTTAGTTTTAATTTTCAACTGCTTCATTATGAGATTGAAAATTATTTCACACATTAAAGAACCATGTATATTTCTATATCTATATATTGTATTAACCCTTGTTGGTTTGGGGTTTTTCTTTCCCTATCAGGCTGCTGAATTTTAAAAAATACATTGAAAGTAATTCATTGTGATCTGAATAGCAAATACATTTCCCCCATTTGTCTTTTTATTTTTTACGTGTTTATGGTATTTTTTGACTATGCATGCCAGCATGCCAGCCTTCAGCTGTGCTGGTAGCTAGTGCTCCTCTGATATAGCATTTAAGATCTTCTATAGTGGGCCAGGGGGAAGACAGCAGTTTGTCTGTGACTCTCAACCTGCTGTCCCCAAGGTCTGTCTTCCCTGCACATCTTCCTCTGGAAATAAATATTTCTGAGGCTTTTTATATTTTGAATGGATAATCTTTTTGCTTCTCAGTTTCCCATTTCCAGTTTCTGCTAAGTGATGAAACACTCACACTGCTCTGGCTTCCAAAATTTTATTTTTGTCATTTATCTTTTTCGTTCTTTCCATGTGTATTTGTACCCTTTTATATGCTTTGTTGTTGTTGTTAAAATAACAGGATACTGGGAGGGCATGAGTTCTATATGCCTTGATTTCAAGGTGAAATTTTTAGATGTTTGAATTGAAATGTACATTTAAAAACTACAAAAATAATAAGTAGACAGTTTAATAAATGATCACAAATTACATACTCCTGTTTGCTTTCCAGGGAAGCTGTACTTCCATAACCACAATACATCCTAGAAAATAGTTATAGATAAAAGTATAACAGATTAATTAGGATCATGCTATTTGGAAATTCTCTTAAGTCCAATGATCTGGGTGACCTTAGGAAGGCTTCTTGCCCTTTCCAAGCATAAATCGGATTTCATTATTCTTTTCCTTAAACCTTTAATGTAGAGTTGCCAGATTTAGCAAATCAAAATACAAGGTGCTCAACTAATTATGACATTCAGATAAGAAATGAACATGTATTTTAGTATAATTATGACCCATGAAATATTTGGAACATACTTATACTGAAAAGTATTCATTGATTATCCAAAATTCAAATTTATCTGGTACCCTGCATCTTATCTGACAAGTCATTTTTAATAGTTTTTCCCAATGCACCATGAATGAAAAATAAACTCTTCACTGTGTCCTGTGTGCTTTACAAACCACAACTCCGCTAGCCTGTCTTTATCACGTATCATCCCTTTCTCTTTAACTCACACTATGATCAAGCCACACAGATTTTCTCTCTATTCTTCCAACATACCTTTTTTTAAAAAAAAAAAAACCACCTCAGACTTTTCTCATTATTTCCCTGACTTTCTACTCTTTCTCATGTTTCATTTATCACCTTGAATTACCTTTCTGAAGAGAGGCCATCCGCCTACCATTTTTTGGGTATCTTTGCTTTCTGCTTCTCTCATAATTCTGCTAGCTTCTTGAGGGCAGGGGCCTTGTCTGGTTCACTCAGCAGTGCTTTTGGCAGATAAAGTATACTAAATAAAGTTTTAAAATTCATATTTAAAAATAAATATATCAAAGTGTGCGCATCTGTGAATGAGAAAAAATAATAGTATCTACCTCAACAGGACTATTGTGGATATTAAATAAAACACTGAACACAGAGTACGCAACTATGTTTTCAACACAGTGTAAATGATCAATAACTAATAGTTGCCTTTCACATTGATCTGATAATGATCTTGTGAAATGATCATTTTTGTTGTGAGATAGAGCCTTATAATAATACTAGAGGCCCGGTGCACAAAAATTTGTGCACTTGGGGGAGAGGAGGGTCCCTGAGTCCGGCCTGTGCCCTCTCGCAGTCTGGGACCCCTCGGGAGATAACGACCTGCTGGCTTAGGCCTGCTCCCGGGTGGCAGAGGGGAGGCCCAATCCTTAGGTGCAGCCCCTGGTTGAGCTCAGAGCAGGGCCGATTGGGTCGTTGGGGCGCCGCCCCCTGTCATGCACAGAGCAGGGCGATTGGGAGGTTGTGATGCCACCCTCAGTCATGCTCAGGGTAGGGCCGATTGGGGGGTTGGGGCACTGCCCCCTGTCACTCACAGAGCAGGGCCCATCAGGGGGGTTGGGGCTCTGCCCCCTGTCACGCACAGAGCAGGGCCGATCAGGGGGTTGGGGTGCCGCCACTCTCACACTCAGGGCAAGGCCTATGGGGAGGTTATGGCTCTACCCCGTCACACACAGAGTGGGGTCCATGGGGGGGCGGGGTTGGGGCGCCGCCCCCTGTCACACACAGAGCCGCAGGGCGATCAGGGGGTTGGGGAGCTCCCCCTATCAGGCACAGAGCAGGGCTGATCAGGGGGTTGGGGCGCCTTCCCCTGTCAGGAACAGAGCAGGGCTGATAGGGAGGTTGTGGCCCCGCCCTTGTCACACACAGAGCCACAGGGCGATCAGGGGGTTTGGGCGCTGCCTCCTGTCATGCTGATCCTGGTGCCGGGAGGCCTCGCGGCTCTGCTGATCCCAGTGCTGGGAGGCATATTACCCTTTTACTATATAGGGTAGAGGCCTGGTGGACAGGTGGGGGCCGGCTGGTTTGCCCTGAAGGTTGTCCTGGATCAGGGTGGGGGTACCCACTGGGGTGCCTGGCCAGCCTGGGTGAGGGGATGATGGCTATTTGCAGCTGGTCACACATCCTTCAGTGTGGGGGTCCCCGCTGGGGTGCCTGGGCAGTCTGGGTGAGGGGCTAAGGGCTGTTTTCAGGCTGGGGGTGACTGAAGCTCCCAACCGCTCCTTTTTTTTTTTTTCTGGGCCAGCTTTAGCTTTGAGGCTTGGCTCCAGCTTTTAGGCCTCCGCTGCTGAAAGTAGGTTTCTGGCCTTTGCTTACAATGTTGCGATCCTGCTGGCTGAAGCCCAGCGACTAAAGCTGGTTTCTGGGGTTCTGTTTAGCTTCTATATTTGTTACATAGTTGCTTAGAGTTACAGCTCAGAGGCCTGCAGCGGCAGGCGGGGAACGTTGAAGTCCTCCGTCACTGAAGCAAGCAAGCCTCATGTTAGTTTCAAGCTGCCTGGCTGCCGGCCGCCATCTTGGCTGGCAGTTAATTTGCATATCACCCGGATCAGCCAATGGGAAGGGTAGCGGTTGTATGCCAATTACCATGTTTCTCTTTTATTTAGATAGGATTCTTGTAGGAAACAACAGTTACACAAAGAAAGTCACCTTGGATAAGCCTTTTGGATGTCCATTAATACTACCACTCCCCTACACATGTTTTCATTATATAGTTTTTTCACCTATATAGACAGATGCAGATTTTGTGATTAATATTTTCTACAAATACATTAACCATTTTATCCTTTGGCTTTAGTACTAGTTATCACATTCTTGCCCTTCAGTCTTTTTCCTTTCCCTCGTTTTCCCTTCATCCCTCTCTCTCACTCTTCCCATTTTTTTTTTATCCTTCAAAACTAGAATTAATCTCATGTACAAATCATCAAAAGTTTCTTAGTTACCCTAACCGGTTTGGCTCAGTGGATATAGCATAAGCCTGTGGACTCAAGGGTCCCAGGTTCGATTCTGGTCAAGGGCATGTACCTTGGTTGCAGGCACATCCCTAGTGGGGTTGTGCAGGAGGCAGCTGATCAATGTTTCTTTCTCATTGATGTTTCTAACTCTCTGTCCCTCTCCCTTCCTTTCTGTAAAATCAATAAAATATATTTTAAAAAAAGTTTCTTAGTTTTTGAATTTATTTTTGAAGCTCCAATTTTTACTCCCCTTTCTTTCAAATTTGTTTTTGCCCAAATTTTGCCTTGACAATCATCATCACAAAACGTACCTTCAGAAGAGAATGAAATATTTTACCAGTAACAAACCCAAAATGAACAGATTACTTTAAAAATGGAGACAGTCTGGCCAACTTGAATATTTTTGTAATTGACAAAATTAGTAGAGCATCATTGATACATTTCGAACTACTAAAAATTTATATTGCAATTTGTGATTATAAGCACATAGGACACAAGTACTCAGATCTCTTTATCAAGAGTTTCATTCAATCAATCTTCTTTCACAATTATTCACTGGGCAATTATTTCATGTAAAAACCTGTGCTAAGTGAGGTACAGTTGCTCATTTAGTCAGCGACATAAATAAAAATCAATGAGGTAAACCTCTTAAGGACATTAGGAACATATACATGATGTATTATGACTATTTGGAATAAAAAAAATATAGTCATTACCCAGGAGAATCAATAATGTTTGGTGGAGATGGTGGCTTGTGAAGTAGCATATGAAGGATGGCTAATATATATGCATAAAGAATAAAGGAAATAAGAATGTGCTTATCTATTAGATGTAGAATATTATTGTTTAGTCATTTCAATGTAACTATTTCTTGGCTATTGGCCAGTCTCATGCAGAACCTTCAATACAATTTTGAATGAATTAGTCAGCTCTTGCTAAGTTATATTACTAAGTAATAATTGGGTTCAAAAATCTTAGTGGTTTGCAATTACAGAGATGTATTTCTCATTTTCATTGCATGTGCTTTTCAGATTGGCTGTAACTTTGCGCCACTTCATATTTATTCTGGGACTAAGACTTAAAGTAACTTCCTTACTAAGGAGACAGTTGTGTGTTGAGGGAAAAGAAAAGTGGAAAATCCAAGGAATGACTCTTAGATTGAATGGCTATGTGTCATCTCCATGTATGTTTACTGGCCAGAACAAGCCACATAATAAAGCCTAATATTATTGGGGGTACAAAGAAGGACAGCACTTATTTGTCAAAAACTTACCTAGGCAGGAGCTATATATTATAGGCAATGTGAATATATTTAATATTAATAAGCTATAAAGTTTGCTAAGCTTTTAGGTTATGCTAATATTGATTCTAATTATTACACATCTTCATTGTTTTTTCCTAGATGCTTTAAACAATTTAACTAACATTCTCATTAAATACCTGAATATTGGACTATTTTTGGACAGAACATTTTAAGAAAATCATTTTCTAACCTTGTGGAAGCCCAATAGCACAGTTCCAGTATTTCTCAATGTCAAGAGGCAACAATAGTGAAGAAGTATGAGAGAAAAAATGGCTATGGGATTGGCTGGATGAATGGGTGCTTGGGGATAAAGGAATTTCAAAGCTAAGTACTGTTGGACAATGTATCATAATCCTATTAATGCAAAGAGAAACAACACCTCCATTAGGCTAATAGCCATCCTCATTTGGTAACTTACAGAGATAATCTATGAAAATAATTCTCTCAAATGTAAGCCAATTGACTTGCAATTGATTATGAGAAAATATGCAACATGTGATTTCATGGCTTATCACTTTTAAAGTAACATTTTATCCTTTATATGGTTTATCTTTACATTTCATTTGCTTTTGTGATCCAGAAAGCAAGCAACTTTTAACCCAGAGGGTGGTGCTCTGTGGGATTGTTGTATCATACTTGATTAGCATTTTAGAACGACAGTGGAACGTCTACTATCTATAGAAAATTCTAAATATTCAAGGAAAGAGGGAACTTATCATATGCACACTGCATATAAAGCAAAACCAAAATAAAAGTGCCTAACACAGCTTGATTTTGACCCCATGGTCCATGAATCGTGTTACAAGTTAAGGAAAACAGCTGAAGGGAAGCCCAGAACAGTGAAAGCAGACCTGCAAATTCACAGAATGCAACAGAACTAGATAAAGTTAAATTAAGAGAAAAATTCACAAGTCACATGAATCACAAATTCGGTTCCATAGGATGGCTTTCTATCTTACCCATCATCAAATTAATGGGTGCAACAAAACTACCACTTAATGAGTACTTATACTAGTAAATGCTAGATTTTTACACACACCATCTCATTTCATCCTCACCAGGACTCTGCATGGTGGACATTAATAGTAACATTTACAAATACGGAAATTAAGGCTGAGAAATCAATTAAAAAGGGGAACTTTATATAGCAAATTACTGATGGAGAATGGGTTATAAACCCAGAAAAGCTGATTTCAAATGTCTTCCCAAGATCACATAATGTTGTCTCATAGAGAATAAGATGGAAAGATTTAAATTTTAAAACTTATCTAGGGCCCAAACCGGTTTGGCTCAGTGGATAGAGCGTCAGCCTGCGGACTGGAGGGTCCCGGGTTCGATTCCGGTCAGGGGCATGTACCTGGGTTGTGGGCACATCCCCAGTAGATGTGCAGGAGGCAGCTGATTGATGTTTCTCTTGCATCGATGTTTCTAGCTCTCTATCTCTCTCCCTTCCTCTCTGTAAAAAATCAATAAAATATATTAAAAAAAAAAAAAGTTATCTAGGTTAAAGACTCCCAAATTAAACTTTGTTCTGTTTATACTTTTAAAATGGAAGGCCTGAAATTAGAAGTTTACAAAACAATTATGTTAACAGCTGATTACCTTTAGTCATATATATATATATATATATATATATATATATATATAACTTTATATATATAATTTTTTATAATCTATCTTTACTGTTGAAAATATTAGAGATGTACCCCTTTTTCCCCCCAATTGACCCCCAAAATCCCACTCCAGTCCCCTCTCCTGGCCATATTACAACTAATTTCTTTTTTTTTTTAAATATATTTTATTGATTTTTTACAGAGAGGAAGAGAGAGAGATAGAGAGTTAGAAACATCGATGAGAGAGAAACATCGATCAGCTGCTTCCTGCACATCTCCTACTGGGGATGTGCCCGCAACCAAGGTACATGCCCCTTGACCGGAATCGAACCTGGGACCTTTCAGTCTGCAGGCCGACGCTCTATCCACTGAGCCAAACCGGTTTTGGCTACAACTAATTTCTTAAAACTCCATTTTAAAGAAAAGATACCAAATAAGGGCCAGGGCTTTTTTTTTTTTTTTTTTTTTTTTTCATTTTCAGTGTCACTTTTCCAAGGGCCAAACCATATCAGGAAGAGTGCAGGGTAAAATTTTCATGATGGCTAAATTCTAGATAGATATTTATTCAGTCATTTCTATATCCTAGATCACTCACACAAAAAATCAAGGTCTATGTGGGCAATTTGTTAAATAATAATAATAATTGTTATTATTATTATTGCAATTGTTAATATGGTTGATATTGTATTAAAATTGTTTTTATATTGTAAGCATTGTATTGTCCTGTGTCCTTTGCAAAGCATTAATAATAGGAACTTGGAGAGATTATCATATGAAAAAAAAGAACCAGAAATAGGGCATTGCAGAAGTGCTTTTTCCTCCACTCATGTCACACTAATCAACCTAAAACTGAAAATGCAGCCTTCAAGTATATATCCTGATTACTAAGGTGGACTTTGCTTCTATGTTGTAATTTTGCTGCAATTCTTTATAATGGGCAATTATAGTAGTGCTGGGACATAATTTTTATGTTGTGTACCTCTTTTTTAAACCAAAGGGAAAGAAAAAATTTGGGTCTGTCTTAAAAGCCCACTGGCTCTTATATTATAGCTCTCTGATTATACAAGAAAAAAACAATGTCCGAAAGTTTTCTAGAGCATTTTCACATATAATAAATAGTGTATGTATGCAGTTCATTTTCTGTGAACCAAGAGTAACTCAAACAGAAAATGGAAAGTTTATTAAAGCACCCCATTTCATGTAATTAGTCTTATAAAATATATTGTATCTGCTGTCAATTTTATTTTCTGGTCTCATCAAACAAAAGCTTCTATCAGCAACAACTAATGAAAGAAAAATACCACATGGTCTCACTCATTTACATTTTTAATTGAAATTATCAGGATGACAACCTATATAATAAAATAGGGATATGCTAATTAGCCCATATATGCTAATTAGTCATGACTACATATGTTAATTAGTCACAACCAGATATGCAAATTGACCATCACTCCAACACAATAACAAGAGCAGAGTGTGCTAATTAGCCCTGATATGCTAATTAGTCATGACAAGTATGCAAATTGACCATCACTCCAACACAAGATGGCCACCCCCATGTGGTCAAAGATGGCTGCCCCCATGTGGTCAAAGATGGCTGCCCCCATGTGGCCACAAGATGGCCACCACAAGATGGCCTGCAAGGGAAGGCAGTTGTGGGTGATCAGGCCAGCAGGGCAGGGCCGTTAGGGGTGATTGGGCTGTCAGGGGAGGGCAGTTGGGGGCAACCGGGCTGGCAGGGGAGCAGTTGGGCATCGATCAGGCCGGCTGGAAGTGGTCAGGGGTGATCAGGCTGGCAGGCAGAAGGGGTTAGGGTTAATCAGGCAGGCAGGTGAGTGGTTGGGAGCCAGCAGTCCTGGATTGTGAGAGGGATGTCCCAGATTGGAGAGGGTGCAGGCTAGGCTGAGGGAACACCCCACAGTGCACGAATTTCATGCACTGGGCCTCTAGTTGGTTAATAAAATCCTATAAATAGCAGGTACACAATTTTATAAATATACATTTTTAAAGTAAGACTTTGCCTAAGGGTGTTAGCATTCTGCCCCATATTTATCACGTGGCAGGGAACAGACAAAAACAAGCAAGTTGATCCACATTGCAAGGATAAAATTAAGAACTGGATGATTTAGAACATTTGAAACTCCAGTAATGCCCTTGAACTTCAATCTCTTCATTTTAAAATATAATTTTGAAGTAACATGCATAAAATGCAGAAAGAGAAATAACATATTCAGACTAAAAAGTCAAAATTATTTCAGACTATTTTATCTATAAATCATAAAGTGCATAGGTTATGCATGATGGAATAAAAATAAAGGACATGGCTTTGAATCCTCTCTCTTCTAATTACTACTAATCCTCGACATTGGTATACTAGTAATATGGGAAAAATAACCTTTAGTGTGGTGTATGCAGGCATGACTCACAGCTCCTAAATGGAGTAATTGGTCAGTGGATGCTACTGATTTTTATCCCTCAAGTCTGCATTTTCTATATCTGTTCCAAAAACTTTTGTTATTTTGGACTCCTGCTTCATCTTTTGTTCTACATCGATGACATGTACACCCAGCCCTCTGCAAGTTTATTACTCTGCTCCAATCCCACTGCCCCGTTCCTCTCAGAGAAACTGCTGCACCAACCTTTTAATATAACCTGCTTCCCTGAACCTGCTTTTTCTCAATCTGTTCTATACTTTCAAGCATTCCCATAATTTTATCCCAACCAACTACTCTGATTGGGCCCTACTAAATTCTATCTTATATGTTATGCTCAGAACTATGTCCCACAAATCTTTGGTCTAGTGTCTGAAATGCCTTGCTGCTACATTGCTATAAATTTCACTCAACTAAAAGGCAAATGCCATCTCTTCTACAAAGGCAGTGGAATAGGAGACAGCCAAGCAGAGAAGAGAGGCCTCAGAAACACACACACAGACGCACACACACACACACACACACACACACACACTCTCTCTCTCTCAAAAAAAAAAAAAAAAAAAAACAACCTTTCAGATACTTTGATTTTGGACTTCTAGCCTCCAGAACTGTGAGCAAACAATTTCTGTTGTATAAGTCCCCGAATCTCTGCTGGCCCTAGCAAATTAAAATAGTAAAAGTGAAAAAAAAATCTAGTTTTCCTCCCTGACAAATAAATAACACATAATTTTTCAATGTTCTTCAAATATAATATTTTCCATCAAGAAATTAAAATCATGAAATAAATTCTTATATAAAATGATGTCTGATTCTCAAGAATTGTATTCTGTTATTTGTGAAGCTACTTATCATATTTTTAAATAGTGGGTGACAGTCTAATGATGTCTTTAGAATACCAAGTATGTCTACCGATTAATAGTGAATATTTTTATTTATTCAAATCCTTAGCCATTTAATAATATTTGGAGTATTCTTTAGATAAGGCATATATATTTCTCCAGTATGTTTTTAGTATTTTATTAAGTTTTTGATTTTTTATCCAGACATCACACTGAACAATCACATTAATTCTTATCATTTTATCTAATTTGGATAATACAAAATGACCGTTTTGATCTCCTTCTCTCATGTACAAATTTTTCCTTTATTTTTCCCCACAGAAAACTTTATTTTCATTTTTTTAATCAGTTTTTATTTTTCAATTATAGGTAACATACAAAATTATATTAGTTTCTGGTTTACAGCCCAATAATTAAGCTTGTACCCATCTGACACCATACATGGTTATTAGAACACTATTGACTATATTCCCTACACTGTCCTTGATATCTCCATGACTGTTCTGTAACTACCAATTTATACTTAATCCCTTCAAGTTTTTCACCCATTTCATCAACGCTCCTCCCAAATGGTACTGTCAAAATGTTCTTTATATCTATGAGTTTGTTTCCTTTTTGCTTATTTATTTTGTTTTTTAATTTAATTGATGATAGATAGTATTTATTGCCATTTTATTATTCATATTTTTATCTATATTTTCTACTTCTCAAAGAAAACCCTTTAACATTTTATGTAATACTGGTTTGGTGGTGATGAAGTCCTTTAGTGGGTCTTTCTTATCTGATAGCTTCAAGAATACCTCTCACATTTTTATTTTTCTTATTACGTTAGATAAAAATTCCATTACAGTGAAACTAATAATGGTGATAGCAGAAATATTGTTTTCAATAGATTCTTAGTCAAACATCAAAACAGATATCCATTTCCTTGGCTGCATTCAATTTGCATAATAAGTTGCTTTGGTAAGTCAGTGAGTAAAACGTCCACAACTCCAGAAAGATAACCATCAGTTACTGTATTAGTCAATGAGAATTATTTTATTTTCAACTAAAGTCGGCATTAATAATCAGGTATAACCTGCATCCTTTTTCATCTCTTGACTAATGAGGGTTAGTTTCTTGAATTATTTCAGTTGTTGGAGAACTCCCCAGCTTCCCTCCCCCTACCACATACACATATCTGCACATTGTTTGAGGAGCACAGACTCACCCAAGGTCCCAACTTTATGATCATAACTTACTAGATCAGACTTCTATCATGGTGATCTGCCCCTCCTCCTTTTTTTTAAAAAAAAAGGTATATAATGAGGATATCTAACTACGAATTCTACAAAGATGTAATATCATAATTTTGGTAACATAAATAACCATACTTCTAAACCTGGTTCTTTTTTTATTGTCATTAACACCTTCTTCATTGGAAAGAGTGTGTGTGTGGGGGTGTGTGGGGGGAGTGTGTGGGTGTGTGGAGTGTTTGTATGTGTATGTACATGACTATCACGTCTTAATTCATCTACTGGACCAGAAGCTCCTCAAGTGAAAAACTCATGTCTGACATATATCTCCTGAGCCCACTCCAAACCCTCTACACTGTGCAGACATTCAATGAATGTTTGGTAGCAGACTGAAATTTATTATTCTGTTTTCTGACATTGTTATTTACTCAATGCTTTGTTTCCAAATAGTCCTAAACTAATCAGTATGTCTTTCTCTTTCACTTGTATTAGAAGAAGTATATTTATAAAGAGTTCTTAATTGTATTGTTATATATCTTGAGGGAAGGTTGTATCTTTTTGTTAATTACCCAAACATAAAGAATGTTACTGAATACTGGGGCAGGAAACATTAAGTTTCTGCCCCCTAAGATTCATTGTTAGTCACCTCAGATATTCAGCAATATTTAAATATATTTTTGAGAGCACTTGGTTATCTATTTCTTTCTTTTCTAATTTTTCTGCAAATTTATATTTGTTTTATAAATTATAAATAACATTAAATTTTTAATAAACTGTGTAATCTAAACATATTTGTATGATTAAAATTATAATTTTAAATACACTATGTTCACAATTATAGTAAGCTGCATAAGAACAGTCCTCAAAAGATAAATCCACATTACACTGAAGCATCATAAAAAATGCATGGAAAATGCAACAGGACCAACCATAATTACTCTGAACTTAAAAATCTGCATGGGGTAGAGAGACTAAAAATCTATCAAGTCCCTAGTTTATATTATCTTTATTATGACAAACTATAAGAAAATTATTATGATTAACTCCCATCCCCTTAAAATAAAACAAATGTTAAAAACAAGCTTGGGATACAAACAGAGCTTGAGCCCTAACTTTATTTTGTTGGTTAATTCGCTTGTACAGATGCACATAAGAAACACAGGGTCTTGTAAAAATATAGAGCTCTAGATCCCTAGATTCTGATTTGAATAGTGCAGATCTAGAGGTATGTTTCCATTCAGAATCTTTATAAATTATCCTCTTTCCTTATACATCAATCCTTGATGGTCACTGTAATAGTTTAAAGGGCTGCCATATCAAAGGACTACATACTGGCTGCCTTAAACAACAGGAATTTATTGTCCCAAAATTCTGAAGGCGTTGGCCGGGTTGGTTTATTTTAAGGCCTGTCCTCTTTGCACATAGATTGCTCTCTTCTTTCAGTATTTTCAGATGGTCTTCCCTATGAACATGTCTATGTCCTAATTTCCTCTTTTTATTGGTTCCCAAGTCAGATGGACTAGGGCTGACCATAATTATCTCATTTTAACTTAATTACCAGTTTCTGAAACATGGAATCCAATGAATCCTAAACCAGAAGGACTGGTGCCTTTATGAGAAAAAAATTCTGCCTGAAGATTACAGCAACAATTTCTGTCAGAGTTTCCAGCCTGGCAACCTCACTTGTGGATTTTGCACTTGCCAGCCCTCACAATCACATGAGCCAATTACTTAAAATAAACCTCTTTAAAAATCGTATTGGTGGTGTTTCTCTGGTGAACTCTGATGCTACAGTTAAATGAGTTCACTGACCAAACTCTAGGTCACCGTCAGCACTCTCCATTTCAGCTTACAGACCTAGAACATTTTCCTGTGATGGAGACTAAACAGATTGGATAAAGTATCTTCATAGCTGAGCCAGAAGAGATGGTCTGGTCTCTTAGAAAAAAAAATATATAAGTAAAATTTTGAACATGTGGATTTTTCACTCCCCAAATATTTTCTAAAATACATATTCTAATATATTTCATATGCAAGTCAGTAATTTGCTTGGTCTTTATTTTTAATTTGATACTACACATTTTATTTTATGGGGTTCCCTTGTACATACAATTCCTGTTTGTTTTCTGTTGCAACTAATCGAATGAAGAGGTAAAACAAGGACAAAAAGACAACTGAGAAATGTGTTATCAAGTAAACTAAAAATGGTCTGTCTTATTGGAATAATCTGGAAGTCAATGTAAAACTCAGACTCAGAATTCCTCCTACCCAAGGTGCTACCATTGTGATTAGCTAATTATTAATATTAATAATAGGAAGAAGGCAAAGGGAAAGCCAGACATTATAAGCATGCTCATCTGGGCAGCTTTACCTGAAGACTGCAACTTTGCACTCCTCAGGGAACCACTGGTCTATTCCCTGCAGATCACTGGAGGGAGGGGTACAACAAAGAAAAAGATGGACATGTGCACAGCAAAGCTGAGATGACACAGGGAAAATACCTGCCTGTCAGTCTAACCTGGGAACAGAGATCATTGGCCAGAGGAATAGGGCCACTGCACACTCACAAAAATTTGGGAATACATAATCCCCAGACAAAGGAATTCTCCCTGTCTTGTTCTCTGGCTTTGCTCCTGATTCCTTATACTCATCTGTATTCACTCCATAGCCATGTAGCCATGGAAGCCCTGTGGACCCTATATGCAATAGACTACAGCTGAGAATACAAGCTAAGCTAGCCTGATGTTGGGCTGGACTGTGCTCCAACAGGGAATGGCTTTAATCCTAGCTCTGCGGAAGATGAGATGGGACTTTTTCCTTCACGGGATGGAGGGAGATGGGACCTTGGAAACTAAGGGGTTTGATTCCATGCCATGAAATTCTCAGAAAATTCCTTTTCTCATGACATCGCAAGAAGCCCACTTCCACCAACAAACAGATGGGAACACAGAGACCTCCATACCAGTAACAAAGGGGTGAGGATCCAGGGTATTTAAACACCAATTTCTCACATATCATTGTTGAGTGGTACTTCTGGCAGATTGTTGGTCCTAGCAGTAAAAGAACTTCCTTTAGCAAGGAAATTCAGTTGCTGCCAGTGAGAAACTTGGTCAGTGTGTTCTTAGGTGCTAATGGTTGAGGATATGGAAGGTCACTACTCATGCTTGCTACATAGATCTTTGTACAAAACCACAACTCAGAGCTGATGGCTTTATGGGAACAGATGTAAACTATTTGTAGCTGAAGTAGGTTGGAACTGAATGGGCAGTCCAAGAAATAAAAATAAAGGAAGATTAGAATTGGAGAACTATCTTCGAGCAATTATAAATTCCACTAAAAGGATGGCTTATCTTTGTAAATAGCAATGCTTTCTCTATATTCTGGGAATAGAGTTGGCCCTCTCTGATGGAAAATATTAACTCCGTTATTTTTCTTTATCATTGAGTTTTTATGTTGATTTGACTTACAGCTTTTAAGCTATATATTTTCTAATTCCTTCCATTTTTGATACTTTTCAATTTTTCTATCACACAGTGTTTTATCCATTATAAAAAGTCAATCCATCAAGCAGGGAGGAGTCGGGGAGGGAGGATGGGAGAGTCTTCAAACATACAATAGGAAGTAACAGCTTGCAAGGTCACTATGGCAAGCAGGTGGAAAAATACCTTCCCTTCTTTAAGAATTGTTGGTGGCTTTCTTTTTCCTAAGAGCCTAAAGTGTTTTCCAACTCATAAACATTTTATTTTTTTAAAAAATAGTGCACTCATCACTACAAAGTTCCTTTTTTATAGGACCCAGAACATCAAAGGATAAATTATTCACCCCAAAGAAAGTAGCACACCCTACACAATATTTGAAGTGTTTATCACAGAAGGCGGAAACGCTGTCCTGTGTCTTTCAAGCAAAGTAATCTTTGCCAAACCAAGAACAGAATGACCCTCAAAGAAGACATAGTCTCTATGCTAATGAGTCTTACACCTTTCAAGTGAAAAATAAAAAACACAAAACTGATTGCATCAAACTGTGCCTTTCCCTTTGAAGCCAGCAGTAACAAGGGATTCCTGCCTTTCAACAATTCAAGATTGTCATGCATGTGTCAGCTCAGAACACGCACAAGGACAGCAACCTAAGGCTGCAGAGCTTCTATTTTCCATTTAAACTGTTACTATAATATCTTGGGAGACTGAGGGTGAGAGAGCAGAGAAAGAGAACAGAGAATGCTTCTGTGACCTTCTACAAGAAAAGAAAAAGGCCATCTAGATCCATTATAAATTCACAGCTAATTAAAGGTTAAACACGAGTTGTCAATTAGTACGAAAGGTAATTGTTCTTCTTTGGAAAACTGATTGTGTGTACTATTTGGTAAGGAAAAATGAGTATTTTCATGTTATTGGTGAATGCGGTCACTAGCTCACGCTGCAGCTGTAACTTTCAAGACACTTCTCCTTGGAGGCTGAGGCTGAGATGAAATCCTCTACTTTTGTTTGGAAAAAAATGAATGAATGCAATTTGTATCACTGTATATTTGTGATGATTGTTATTCTTTTCATCTACAGGGTTTAGGTAATTATTAGGGAATACAAAAAATTCTATATTAGGGAGAAAGAACCTTTCCAATGCATCTTCTTTGCTAAAATTATACAGGATATCATAAAACATGGTGGGGGAACTAATCACCGTTGCACAAGTAGACAATGTGAGACATATATGAGAGAGATATATAGAGGATGTGTGTTGGCAGTGGGTGTATGCATATTAGCATTTAGAAGGAAGTGACAAATTATGCAAGGATTGCATAGTGTGGAGAGCCTGCCTAGTGATCTCATCCCCGCATGGCACAGAAGGAGAGGATCTAAGGATAACAACTCAGAAATACATACTTTCGTTACATAGCAAACTCCGAACACCATGCAAGTACTGCCCAGAGATGATTTTGTTAATGTTTCCATCATTCCTTGGCTCTGAAAACTGAGGTATAGGCTCTACAAAAAGGCTCATGTTATTTGACTGTGTTGGTAAACAGATTGTGTGTTTTTTTCTGACTTTGTGAGTCTTTGTATAAGCACTCAAGAAGCTACTTCACAAATATCTTTACGGTATGTTTTCATTTTCACAGAATTTTATATAGGTACACATTTGGCTAGGTATATCATAATGGCATAAGTACACTCTTTCATTAGATTTTCAGTTTAGTTTAATAACTACTCAATGAGTAACTTCTATGTTCCAAACATTGTTTTAAATGTTGTAATACTGTGGAAATACCCTGGTACCATTTTCAGTTGTGTGACTGTGAATATGCTATCTAGTTACTCTAAGCCACTCCTTCTTTGTTCAGCCACTTATGCAAAAGGGGTTAATAATACCTATCTTTAGGGATGCTACACAGAATATAAAGGTAGTATATGTAAAAATATTTAACAAAAAAGAGTAGATTAAGTGCCTGTGTTCTTTCCACATCCTATTTTAACATGACACAGAGTCTCTGGAGAAATAAAGGAAAAAAAAGACCTATTTCCAGAACCTCAGAATTAGAACACAATAACCAATTCTGAATGTTTGTAGACATATTCTCAGGGAAAGACTCAGACTATGGGCAAGGGGTATTTCCTAATTAGCTTGACAGAGGGGATACGTTTTAAGCCCCTACATCATAAATATGTGATGTTGTTTGTTATTTATAAGAAATATTACTAAGTCAGTGTGAGAAAGAAAAAACTTTTCTTACGATTTTGTAGACCAAGGAATGCTTGGTAGGCAAAGTAAAGGAATGAGGGAGAGAAGAATACCACCTTCCCCTAGTACTCTATCATGATATCTAACAATTACTGTGTGTTCAGCATGTGCCAGGAACTGGGACAGCTGGTTTACATGGATTAAGTCACAAGAGTCCTATTAGAGTAGGTGGCTTGCCCAGTAGACAAACGGGCTGCATGAAAGCTCTGAAGAAATTGGGCTCTGAATTCCCCAGTTACTATGTGTGTTCCCGATCACTCTACTACACTGTGAAGACACTGCCAAGAATAAGCACATAAGAAATGAAATTGGACACAATGGTACTAAAAAGATATCCGATATTATTTTCCTAAAAAGTGACCCTTCATATTGTCAGTATATTAATAACCTGTAGTTCCTGGGTTTATACCAAACCAAGTATTTTGTCTAATGCCTTAAACTCAAAAACACTGGTATGTACATTTCAAAGGGCAGTTATAACTCTGAATATAAAAATTATAATCTTTATGACCGCATTCCAAAATAGATGTTGCTAGTTAAACACAGGCCTGATTTATAATTGTCAGTCTAGAGAATATTGATTGTAACATAATAGTTTCAGGATAATCCCATTTTTCTTCTATTTTCAGAAAACTGTAGCCCAATTACTGAAAAAATTATTTTTTTCAGTCACAAACATTATTTTTGGTTATTTAAA
Source organism: Myotis myotis (assembly GCF_014108235.1). Lineage (NCBI taxonomy): Eukaryota > Metazoa > Chordata > Mammalia > Chiroptera > Vespertilionidae > Myotis > Myotis myotis. The sequence continues at coordinate 10,610,823 of NW_023416368.1, forward strand.
AATAAAAACTAACAGTTTCTTTCTCAAGAAAAGAATAATAAAATCCTATAATGATGTGTTTTTAAGTATTTATCATGAAATACACAGTTGAAATATCTCAGTACCTTTCAATTTAATTTATAAATTGTTTTTTAAAAATTGAGACTATGAAATATTTGAGGTATTTATTCAAGTTATAAATGTCTTAATTTGCTGAAGTCTTGATTTTATGTATTATAGCAAAAAGAATGAAAAAAGATCAAAATATTTATTTAAAAATATATAACACTAAAATCATAAGTCAAAAAACTCTGATTTCATCTTTGGTTTACAGTTCTCATGCTCATTTATACTGGCAAATTGACTTGATTATTGAAAATTGCTTGATAACTTTAAACAACACTAATTGTATTTAGTTGAAACGAAAAGACCTCTCTTTTTCTGAAAAAGATGTGTATTTTTTATATTAATTTGATGTTTTATAGTTCTGATCCTAAAGATAAACTTATGTAGGTTCAACTACAAATCTTGAAATTTATTAACTGTATTATGCTGGAAAATGTACCTAAACCAATTTTCATAAAAATAATGTTAAAATTGTAGCTGCCTCATAGGACTCTTCCGTGGAACCAGTGAGCTCATGTTCATGATAACACCACAATGTGCCCAACAGAGCAAGCATTCAACACATATTAACTATACTTTTTTGTTTTATTTTAACACTGTAGTCCAAAACACGCCTTATAAGTGGTCAAATAGGTAAGCTGTAGCAGTGCATTTGCGATGCAGTGTCTTTATAGATAGACCTTGATGCCTTTGGTTCCAAGTAATCACAACCTAGGAAATGAAATATTTGCCACTTACTTTGACTTAACCTGAATGGTTACACTCTAAGCCTTGAATTCCTACACTGCTTTCCAAAATCTACTCTGGAGCAAACAGAAATGAATTGCTTAGTCATTTTTTTTTCTATCCCTGACACATTTTTCTGTTTTATAGCACCAAAGGTCTTAACATAAAACAGGAGAAAGTTTTCCAAGAAGTATGTAGATATTTTGGAAATCTTTTACACTTGAACTTCAGCTCAGAAGTATATTTAGAGCAAATATAAATCCTTTCTAACCTCATTCAGTCAGTTGCTTACATTTTAGGTTTCAAGATTTCAAACGGTGCTCTATATTTATTGAGCTCAGTGAGGCAAATGTCTATTAAAACCACAGCAAGCAACTTAGAAACTATTAAAAATCCTCCAAAGGGACGTCACTGTTAAAGTCAGTCAATAAATTAACCACTGGGTTAGACAGGATAGGGGCTCATCTGTCTTTCTGAACGCTGCTAATGAAGCCTACACTTTTGTATGTTCCTTCCTGAGAAACTGCCTGTGACACATGTTTCTTAGTGCCTCAGCCTCGTGTCCAGCCATTAAGAGTCTCGTAGTTCATTAGAACCCTGATGATGTGTAATTATCTCACGAAGGATGTCACCAAACGGAAATGTAGAGAACAATTATAATAGTCAGAAATTAGCATTAGAGACACATTATCTGGCCATGCTACATGGCTGCTCTTACACAGACCAAGGAGCCTTCAATGATAAACTGAGGGTCTGACCACTTGTAGTATTATGTTTTTATACACTCCAAATAGGAAAGTTTTAAAGTCATGTTTGAATACATCAGGAGTTTGGTGTACCTGACATACATTGAAGTCTTTTTTACTTCATTACTACCATAAATTCCTTTAAAGTGTGTTTGTGTTTTTATAATAGATAACCATCTAAAAGAAATAGGGTATGATATTTCCCAATAAGCACCAGGTCTTTCACTCCAACATTCAGTAAGTGCTGCACCAAATGAAAAGGTAGCCATTAACCAGACCTCAAAGACAATGGCCGTATAATAAATATGAAAAATCCTTTTGAATGAACTATTCAGATTAGATGGGTTAGTGCTATTTAAAACATGAATAAGAGACCAGCTCTTCCATCTGGTAGGGTACAATCCATGTAGTGTGAGTCAGTAGCACAAAGTGCAAGGGTAAGCAGCATTTTAACAACTATATTAATGACACATAATTGAGGGCTGAAAAATAGAACCTCCCTGCCATTTGATTTTTTTTTTTTTTTGGTCAAAGTTGCCAGGGCTTCTTAGAGAAATGTCTTATTCCAGTTATAAGTCAGGCAGGAAAAGTAAACCTTGCAACCTGATTGTAACCATGGCGATAAATACAATATTCTTCATTCATAGAATTAAAAAGAGAAAAATAACAGAAATAATAAGGATAAATTCATCTATCACCATTGGAAGTCAGTATTGCATGGTCTTTACTATGAAAATTGGTAATGAAGGGGTAAGAATGAGGCATCTACCTACTATCTTTTGAAGAGGTTTATTCTTCTTTGAATTACAGAACTTTAAATTAGAAAATCCAGTTTACATGCCCAGTAAAAAATTTTTTCTCCAAGCAAGATGGCTAATAAATGTTAAAAGTATTACTTGTTGCCAAATATTAGCCAAAGAGCTCATTTTGAAGAGGACAAAGTGCCGGGGTCCGGCCCCAGCAGGTCCAGGGGTCCCCAAAGGTGTGGACGGAGTCGACGAAGAAGGAAGGACATGGAGACAGTGTTCAGTTGATCAGCAGCCTAGCCAGGATCTCCAGCCAAGTTCTGGTCTGGATCTCCAGAGAGATTCTGCTTAGGATCTCCAGCCAGGTTCTGTGTCCATGTTCTCTTGCTAGGTTCTCCAGGTTCTCCAGCCAGGTTCTGTCACCAGGTTCTAGTCAGGTTCTCTTGCCATGTTCCATAGTCAGGTTCAGTCCAGGATCTTTTGCCATGTTCTCTCGCTAGGTTCTGTCTCTAGGTTCTGAGGCCAGTTTCTGTCCAGGATCTTTTGCCATGTTCTCTCCAGCGAAGTTCTTCTGTCTCTAGAGAACGTTCTGTGTAGGTTCTGTGCCTCCTGGTTCTGTCTTCTTCTAAGTTCTGTCTTGTTACATCTGTATTTATACCAGTTGATTCCAATCCTATCAATCTCTATTCCAAAGGTTAGGGTGTTTCTTATCTCCATTCCAGGGAGTAAAGATTATGTAGCTTAAGCATGATTGTTCATAGTTAAAGTGATTAATTACCCGCCTGGCACTTAGTTAAGAGGTTTTATTCCCTCCCTAACTTCAGGGGAAAATCCCTACCTGGGGAAACAACCTTTCTCAGAGACTTTGGTTAAAACACATAGTGCCAAGAAGGTGAGCAAACATATTAAGAACAGTATGCCATATATGCCAGGTCCCTTGAAACAGCAAGCATGGACCGGCTCCCGGCAAATACAAAGTACCCCAACGATTCTGACTACTGCATCCTGAAATGAATAATCAACTTCATTGTCACACCCTGTAAGAAAACCTGACCTTATAAAGCAACATGGAGAAATGAAAAGACAGTGGACTTTGGAGACAGATGTAGGTTAAAATCTTTGCTTTGCTATTTTTCTAGCAAACAAAGTCTCTGAGTCTTTACATTCCTCATCTGCAAAATTGCTATGACAATGTGCAACCCACAGATTGGCTGTGAGAATTAAATGATGAATTAAAGCATGTAAATGCTATATTGCAGGGACCAATCTAGTACAGAACCAATGATCTGAGCAGAAAATACTTTAAGATGCATTGCTAAAATGGAAGACAGTTAACATGAGACAGACTGTGCCATTAGAAATAGAAATGGTTTGTATTTACAGCTCAGAGACTCTGTGATGAATGGATGCAGAGTGTGAAAAAAAGACTATCAAGCCATTTCTCTGATAAAGAGCAATGAAACTTAAGCAATCATGGCCTGCTAATGTAAGCTATTAGGGGAACAGCAGGGGGCGAGAATTTGTTCACTGTAAGGGAATGTAATATTTATCAGTGCTCATTAGACTGTGCATATTACATGGCTTTGCTCTTGCTGAAAATGGTCATTATACTAAAAATTAAAGTACAAAAAGCAAATATGTTTTGTAGCTAGATTGCCAGATAAATTTGTCTGAATAGTCAAAGGAGGCCTCTTACTAAATAGGGTAAGTGATTTCGTTGGAGATTTAATGTGGAAGAGGAATAAACCATGTCAGAAAAAAAAAATTAGGTAAAGAAAACCTAAAGCAAATACTGTATAACAGGTCAATTTCCTGTCCATTTCTATACTAGCCATCTATAAAATGGACAGGTTGGATCTGGCTTATTTCCAAAAGTCTTAGGACTCCAGCACTCCTGAGATCTATGAGGATACCTCTGTTATCCAATACCAACTTCATTACCATTATTATCATATCGGATGATACATAACTTATTATTTTCTACCTTTTCTCATTCTGCTTAAGCCATAATTTCCTCTGGCTGATCCTTCAAATTCTAGGGCCATTCCTAACCTCAGGAATCTGTACTTGCTATTCCTTCTTTCTGTAAGTATCCTTATCCAGGTAGCTATAGGTTTATTCCTCTAATTTTTCAACTCTGCTAAATGTTTCCTTCTCAGTAAGGTCTTCTTTATCAGTCTTAAAATAAGCAGTGTAGATCTATCTATCTATCTATCTATCTATCTATCTATCTATCTATCTATCTATCCATAATTTTATCTAAGATGGAAAGCAATTTCTCCAAGAATGTACAATAAATACAACTTTCATTTCTCAATAGCTTGTGAATGGAACAATACTCCTCCTGAAACAATTAGAAGAAAAACCTAGAACATTTTTTAAAATTATATTTTTAAAAACATCAGAATCAGAGACCCATGGAAGAAAGAGGACTAGATGAACTACAAACCTTAATAGAGGACCCAATAAACTTCATGGGGACATTTGCTGATTATGGACATGGACTAAAGATCAGACCAACCACAAGCAGAGACCTTTGTTTGGAGCAAAGAAATCAATACATCGCAATGGCCTTAAATGTAAGGCCAGACTTCTCCAAGGGGCATTTGCTAAATTAGGACTAAAACAGTCCTGCTAGGAGTAAGGGGTCTATCCCAGGCATGCGGCTTGTCTTTCCCTCAAGATAGTTATTTGATTTTAAAGCTTCATTTGGTAAAACTGAAGAAAGAATGGCTAGGGACTTCTGAAGGAAGAGGAAACACATTTTCCACAGAAATTCAGGGCTGTAAGGACATATACCAGTCAGGTTCTCAAATAAAAGCTCAGAACACTAATTCCTAAACACAAGGATATTTGAGATAAAGTGAGTCTTACTGAAACTGCAGTCTGGCCCCAAACCAGCGTAATTCATGATTGCACTGAGTTAATCAGTCTCTCACCTTATTCTCACCTTATTTTCTTAACAGAAAATAATACTCTCAGGAAGTAAATAACATCACCAGAAGTCTGTATCTTTTCCTTATACAGAAGCTTTGGCATATAATTAACAGTATTCAAAGCAGCAAGAAAATATTGTGAATATAAATACCATATATATATATATATATATATATATATATATATATATATATATACACACACAATAGAAGCAGATGCACAGATGGTTCAGATACTAGAATTTTTGTCTCCATTCATCCCAATGTATTTTCTAATTCTTCTTGTTATTTTCCCCTTGATACATTGGTTATTTAGGAATGTATTATTTAATTTTCAAATATTTATTCATTTTCCAAATTTCTGTCAGTTATTGATTTCTAATTTTATTCCACTGTGGTCAGAGAACATAATGCTGTATGATTTCAATCCTTTTTTTAAATTTGTTTTTTGGCCTATGATATGATCAATCCTCAAAAATGCCCCAAGTCAGCTTGAGAACAATATATATTCTATTGTTGTTGGGAAAATTATTCTATACACTTCTGTTAGGACTAGGTAGTTTATAGAGTAACTTAAGTCTTTATGTCCTTGCAGATATTCCATTTATGTGTGCCATGTATTATTAAATATGTGTGGGGTTTTTTTTTAGTTTCAAACTGTTACTGTTGAATCATCTACTTCATACTTCAATTCTTCATTTTTCTGCTTTATGTATTTCGGGTCTCTGCTGTCAGATGCATATATATTTATTATTGCTATATCTTATTGATGAGTTGACCTTTTACCATAAACGAGCGGCCCAGTGCATGATATCGTGCTCGGTAGGCAGCCCGCCACTTCCACAGGAGCCTGCAGGAGCTGCGCTGCTTCCGGGAAGCTGGCAGAAGGGAGCCGTGTTGCTTCCACAAGAGCTGTGCCACTTCCGCGGGAGCCGTGAGGGGCCCACGCCAATTCTGTGGGAGGCGGGAGCGAGCCACCACCACCCGCGGGAGCTGGGAGGGAGCCGCGCCACTTTGGGAGGCAGGAGGGAGCTGCCGCCGCTGCCCATGGGAGCAGGGGGCGGGGGACCAAAGGTGCTCCATGCACGCGCAGCCTGTTGAATGGTCATTACTGTGATGCCGTAACAGACAATTTGCATATTATGTCTTTATATATATAGATAGATAGATATAGATGTCCTTTTTCTGTAATAAGCAATTTTGTCTCAAAATCAATCTTAGTTGATATAATTATAGCCACTCCAGCTATCTTTTGGTTTCATTTTGCATGGTACTCCTTTTACTATCAACCTATTTGTGTCTTTGAATCTAAAGTGTTTCCTATAGACAGCATATAGTTGAATCAAGTTATGTTTGTTTCTTTGATTAAGACCTGCCTTTTCCCCCCTCTTCCTTTTAACATCTAAATTAGTGAGAAATGTCTTTCAGGTGAATTAACACATTGCATACCACATAGAAATCTCTAAGACATACGCCAGGGACCGCACATTTTTGGGCAAACAGCATGTTATTTAAATCATCATAATGCACTTTAGGTGTTGTTTTTCAATAATTATAACATTTTTATTTACAAAAACAATTAAGCAATTAAACAATTAAAGTTCCTAGTACTTTTTTAACGTATGGTACTGCGTAAAACATTTTCCTCTATGAAGAGGGACCAAACAAAATTTACATAAGTATCTAGACTCGCTCCTTTTTCCGTGGGCGTGAAAACCGAGAACACTCGTGAGCGGTCCTTAACAGATGGTGCGCGAAACACGAGAAAACTCCTGAGCGGTACGAAGTGTGTTAAGAGAATATACTACAGATAAACAACTAGGAATCATGGGTACTGAAAGGTCTCTAAGACTGAAAAAAAACAAATATATACATAGGACCTTAGAATCTAAGCAACAGGGTATTAGAACTATGGGCTGTATTTGGCCTCATCTTTCTTTTTTAATTTAATTATTAAATTTATTTTTTAAAATCTGTATTTAATTGTTTTCATTAACTTAATTAAAGTGTTTAATTTACATATTTCATGTAAATGTAATGTAAGTTTAATTAAATTTAAGTGTTTGCTTTATATACACTTAATGTAATCACTGGCAAAGTAGAAGTTATCTCTGACATTTTGCTATTTCTTTTATATATTTTTTACATCTTTTAGTTTCTCTATTTCTTTATTACTTCCTTTTTGTTCAATATTTTACAGTATACCACTTGGTAGGGAAAGGTGATGTTTATCTTCTCTGAGTTTTAACTGGATAGAATTGGCTTTTAGTCTTTTAGGAGGACTTATTTATTTCTCATTTGCATTTGTCAATTCCCTACTGTATATTTGACTGTCAAACAGACACTCCAAATATAGTCACTATGTGGTTGGAAATCATGATGAAGAAATAATAGGTTGCTTAAAATTTGGTCATTTTTTTGGTGGTTTATCTAACTTGCTGCACTTGTGTTCATTTCAACTCTACTGTCTTATTTGGGGTAATATACTTCCAAATAAAAATTTAGAAAACTCCATTTTCATCCTGTTCCCAGTGTACCATAACTCCTATCTCTCTTTCATTCCCTACTCTCTTATGGTGAAACTGAGGCTCATCTTCACAACCTGGGCCTCTGTTTAATTAGTAATGTAAGAGACAATATAGTCAACTCTTTGGCAAAAGTAGACTTATGATCTGTAATATCTTAAATGACTTGTTCCTTTATAAATGGGTAGGCTGAATAAGTATTTTCTCATCCCCCTTCAAAATAAAATAAAATTATAATTACAACACACTAATTTTTTAAATTATGCAGACCAAAGACAATGTTTTCATGACAAAAAAATGATAGAATTTAAGCCTACTTTGGAAGTTTCAAAATGGATTGATATCTAGCTTAGAGTGCAGGAAGCTAAAACTGAACTTCCTACAAGTGATAGCTTACAACGAGCTTACAACGATTGGGTTGCGGCAAGCCTTAGAAAATCAAGACACTATATATTAGGGCAAGCATATGGAGTAGAGGTTAAAAACAGAAAGACTGGTTGAATGTCTGAATAAAGGAGTAATTAGACCTTGCCTTATATAGGGATAGATTCTGAGAAAAATTATCCAAGATGAGAATTCTTATGCAAGTGACCATATATATATATATATATATATATATATATATATATATATATATATATATATATTGATTTCAGAGAGGAAGAGAGAGGGAGAGATAGAAACATCAGTGATGAATCATTAATCAGCTGCTTCCTGCACGCCCCCCCCACTGGGGATCCAGCCCTGTGCCTTGACCAGAATCAACCCTGGACCCTTCAATCTGCAGGCCCATGCTCTATCCAATGAGCCAAAACAACTATGGTTGCAAGTGACTTTTTGATTGTCCATAGGAGTAACCTATTAGGAAGTTAAAAAAGCAGGATAGAGCAGGGGAAACAACTAAGCAAAATGTAGTTTTAGCTGCAAACCAAACTTGAGAACTCTAGAGTTTCCTCCCCTTCAGGAAATGAGGTCAGGTTTTTGTACTCTTGTATGAGTCATTCATTGGCTGTAGGGACTAACACTAAAGTGAGTGGTGGCCCTGAGCAAGTATTTTGTAATGGAGCTGCATCTATTAAAAAATGTTTTATTTAAAAACATCATAAAATGAATGAGCTTATTTAAGATATATTGATTTGTTGATGGATATTTTGAACAGGTGTGTGAGAGATGTTGATATTAGATTTTCCATTTTAGATTTTTGGCATAAAGATAAAAACATACACGTTTCACCTGTGACTTCTCTTGGGACTCTTTCAGCTATAAGCACTGCGTTTTCAGAGTTTGCCAACATTCCTGTCTTTGGAAACCACCAACAGTGAAGATAGGGACGGAACCTATAAGCATAGTGAGAAAAGCCATTCTATAACATGAGCCATGTCCATCTTTTGTTCAACATCGCAGAAAACCAAACTAGAAGAGCACAACCAGACCATATAAGACAGGGTCAAGAGAAAACATTGATTGAAAAGCATTGCAAAACAAACTTCTTAAAAGTTTTAGGAGGAGACAAGGACAGCACTAGAAGATCACCTGACATGGTGAGGTGGTTACAGGGGTGTTGATGACACTGGTGAAGTGTGAATAAAGTAAAAAAACACCTGTCACTCCATCATAGGGGCTGTAGAACAGAGGTAGAACTGTGCTGGGACACAGACAGGCAACAAGCAATAGATAGGCCACACACAGGCTCGTGTGCACAGGTCAGTGATAAACCATTGATAAATAAGAGGTCGGATCTTATCCTGTGTCTGCCTTGAACAAGAGTCAGGCCAAATAAATATGTTGGCACCATTCAGTAGCCCAAACTCACATGATTGCATAAAAGAAATATCTTTCTGGCCTGTGCGAGTGATTCCTTTGGTAGACTGCCCTTCTGGAATTGGGTCAGCCATGAGACCCTGGGATAACACCACAGGCTTGAGTGAATTTCCATGGATATCTGGTTAACCTCCCAAACATAGGGTTAGGAACCACAGTGCAATAAGAAAGACGAGGTCCAAAGTCCGTGATCAGAAATCTTCCCGTACCTCACCTTCCCAGATGGTGCTTCTGGCTCCAGTCAGTCCAAGTCACGTGAGGAGACTTTTGCTGAAGAAGGACTCTATAGCTCAGGGCCCTCACTTCTCCCTTGCATCCAAGGAAAAATAGCATACTATTCCTCTCAGCACAGGCTGAAAAGTCCCATAGAAAACATTTTCATACCTTGAAGGATTCTTAGGAAAGTAGTCATGCCCCGCTCCACCCCTATACAAGGCTTGCTTCTAGATATAGAACAATCAACTGATTATATAGTTCCTTATTGCTAAATATGAATAAGCAGTCAATAATCAAAATTCAAAACTTCCTAATTGAAAAAACAAACAGGAAAAACAAACATATAACTTGGAGGAAACAAGTCATGTAGAAAAAAGCTAACTATTTCAAAATTATTCAATTTTGAACACAAAACCAATAGTAATAAAAAGCAAATATATATATATATATATATATATATATATATATATATATATATATATGATTTTGAGGACAAAGAAGAATTCCTATAATCAAAACTAACATCATTGCCGAGACCGGTTTGGCTCAGTGGATAGAGGGTCGGCTTGCGGACTGAAGGGTCCCGGGTTCGATTCCGGTCAGGGGCATGTACCTGGGTTGCGGGCACATCCCCGGTGGGAGGTGTGCAGGAGGCGGCTGATCGATGTTTCTCTCTCATCGATGTTTCTAACTCTCTATCCCTCTCCCTTCCTCTCTGTAAAAAATCAATAAAATATAAAAAAAAAAAAACTAACATCATCAATTTAATAAAAATTAGATAGAAGGCTCAGATGAAAAAATGGATGAAATCCCCCCCACAAAATAAAGACAAGAAAATAAGAGAAAAAAAGAAACCCTTCAAAAAACAAGAGGAGAGTCAATGTCCAATTAGAAGGAATTCCTATTAAAACTGGAATAAAGTAAATTAAATAATAATACAAATTGTCAGTGCCAAAGGATATACATTTCCAGATTGAATTGTTAAAGATTTATGCCAACGCACATCATCAAGAAATATCACAAGAAGAGGAACAAAGAAAAACTATTTAAAACTTCTCAGTTTACAAACAAACGAATAGTAACAAATAAAAAAGATGACATTAAAAGATCTGGATATCAGGTAGTATCACAGGGTATTATTTCTAGCAGTACTGAATTAATCAAGGTTTTATTATGAAACACATTACCTTACTCTTACTATGAAGTAGATGTTAATTTTCAAAAGGATTATACCTTTACCTATTAGAATTAATTCAGGTGCCACATACATTGGCTGAGAAAAAAAGTGTGAGGTACTTGGATAAATAGATAATACTTTTAAAGGTGAGAAAGAAGCACATATTTATCTTGTTAAATAAAAACAGGTGATAGTTCTGTATAATAAAAAGGAGATGGGTGAATTTAACAATTCTACCAAGGAAAATACATCAAGAACTGCTGATAGGATATCCCTTGACAAGCAGGGGTAGTCTATAAAAATGAACCAACTTCCTTCTTCATGTGAAGAAAAAAAAGGGGTGAAGGGAAAGACAATCAAGAGGTCAAGGAATTATGTCTAAGACTTAAGCAAATGATGATAATTCAGGCAACAGCAAGAAAATCATTTTGAAGAGGTGTTAATTATATTCACATTTTGAAAGCTGCATTGTAGAAAGGTGAAGGACCCTGATAAAATCCTCATAAGCCTGAAACAGTCACAGTTTAAACTTTAACTGTCCTTTTACCTCTGTTAGTTTCAGAATTAAAACATTCCAGTAGGTATTAACAACTTAGGGTTCACTTTCAGTTCAAAACTACAAGATGCTACATCATCAAGAGAAGAAAAGTCACAGGCAAACACATAAGCTCAATCCATAATCCACTAAGGCACTAAATTATTTTATATATATTTTTTTTCTACCAGCAAGTTGGCTTTCTAGCTCTCTGTATAAAAACAGCGATTCACTTCTCAGACCCTAATGCCTGCTTTACCCTATTGAGCCCTGTGACCAAGTGTCCTAGAGACAGAGGTAATTATTTGGCTTCCTGCTTAGACCTGACATTGCCAACCACTTCACTTTTATCAGTGGTCTTCCATTCACTGATATCTGGAAATCTTATTTTTCCTTTTAGAAAACACGAAGACATGGAAGGCAGAGATATTGCTTGGGCTTTACAAGGGTGGTAGTTAAAACCCTGGGGGCAGCCCTGGCTGGGGAGCTCAAAGTGTCATGCCCAGACCCCAAGGTTGAGGGTTCAGTCTCAGGTGTGGGCACATATAGAAAGCAGCCAATTAAAGCATAAAATAAGTGGAACAAGAACCTCCCTCTCTCTCTCCTCCCTCCCTTCCTCTATCTCTCTGAAAAATAACAATAATAATAAAACAACCCTTGGTGCAATTTTCCAGTTGGTCTTTAGTGGTTTCCAGGTGTTTTCTAGAACCAGGGACCCAGGCATAAATTACGGTCTAGTATGTCTCTAACCTCTTGTAAACTGTTGTAGAAATGTATTATTCTCATATTTAAAATCACGTGTGGTTAAAATAGTAAGCACTTGGGCATAAATTTATGATTCTATAGAACATTTCATCAAAGAATCAGGATGTATGTTCTTCCTAATTGTTTTAAATTATATTTTAACTAGTATTTGGCTGAATTGCTCTTTTTTTTTTTAGGGGGAGAAGATAAAGATATCTTATGAATATTTATATGCAAATGTTAATTTAAAACTATGTGAATTACAAGATTAAATTAAAATAGAGTACTTTAGTCTGCGATATAATATCATCCATTCTATATTTAGCAGTAAAGCCTTGTCTATAAGGTCAGCCATCAAGGCAGATGTCAAATTCTGGTGTGAGGAATCCAGTATAGCTGTTCAAATCATTTTCTTACCTACCAGTAGACAAAAATATGCTTTAATTAAACAGTTACAAAGTTTAGGGGTAGAAAAGACTTTGTAGATAATCTAATCCAATGCCATTATTTTAGAGAATGGGAAACAAAGGCTTTCAATGGATCAGAACCTTATCGTTTGCAAAGCATGGCTTTTATGTTAATTTACCATTAGCGTGTACTGATATTTATAAGATTTCAAATATCTGATTGGAATGATTTTTCTATACTTGACTACCTATGTGAACTAAATGGTAGTCAATACTCAAATGGATGAAGAAAACAAAACATTTCAGCAATTATTCTATCCTCTAAAAGAGATCTTACAGGAAATGTTCATTAGAGCTCAAATGATCGTTTTTTGGCTCCCAGATTTATGAGCTTCACCAGTAAATGACAACTTCCCACTTCATTTAGCCTCCCTCAAAATGGGCCAAAGGTAGGAAAAAATTGTCGGAACAATATGTGACTCCATAAACAATGGCATGTCCAGAGGAAGCCATGGATACATAATTACTCTCTAAACCAAGTTAGCACAGAATTTTAAAGGGGGAAAAGAAAAAGTAAAAATAACACAAGCTGAGCCAATACTTTTCAAGAGGGATGAGAATAATAATAATAAAAACAGCAACTGTCCTATGCTACTGAATCCAATTTTGCTTTTTGCCCTACTTGCTGGCAACATCTTCAGAGTTTGTCTTTTTATGTGTGCCTATTACGTTCTGTCCCTTCATCGTTAGCCGTCTTATCCATTCTTCTAACAATAGAAATCTCAGGAGAACATTTTCTCTAATCCTACTCCCAACTGTTAGTTCAGTTTGTTTATCTACTTTCTTGACTCACAGCCCAAACCTTCTGTATCAGTTTTGTTCCCAACGTGGGGAGCAGGAAGAAGGCTCGTATGGCATGTTTAGAGCCATTTGTTATTGTGGCAGGGAGTAATCTGTAACGCTATGCACAGATTGTCAGTTTGTCCTATGATGGGAGAAATGGTAGGGAGACAAATAGGAAATTTGTAGTTTGCATTCTAAAAACACTTGCGCATTTTTACAACCGTGATGGAAATGAAAGCGAAAAGAGTCTAAGAAATGGAGAGTTAGGAGATGAGTGTTTATCCTCCTTCTTGTTATAAATTATAAAATTAAAGAGGAGAGGAGAATGAGTTTATAGCTTCATATCCTTTTATGTCTGGACAATACGCCCCCCAAAATACAGGTTTACAATGTTTGCTCAAGTCACCCTTCTCACGTTCCCCATTACAAAGAGTGAGATCAGCAAAAAGTAACCTCCAGCCTAACATTGTGTGAGACGTTATGCCATCTCACAAAACAGAATCCATGCCACCATTTGACTTCATTAAAAAGAACATGATAAACAGAATCCATGCCATCATTTGACTTTATTAAAAAGAACATGATAAATTATTCTTTACTCTGTTTACTGAAACTGAAACTCTTGGTTTCTGAAAAATTTCTTCCCTCTATTCATTTCAAAGTGGGATTTGCTTTGCTTGGTTGTAATTAGCTTTAAAGCAAAAAGAACTTCTTTATCCAACATTTTTCTTTGTTAGTATTTAAAAAGCGTGGCTCAGTGGTGGAGTGTCCACGTATGAACCAAGAGGTCACAATTTGACTCCCAGTCAGGGCACATGCCCGGGTTACAGGCTCGATCCCCAGTGGGGCTTGCAGGAGGCAGTGGATCAATGATTCTTTCTCATCATGGATGTTTCTATCTCTCTCACTCTCCCTTGCTCTCTGAAATCAATAAAAAATATATAAATTGCCCTGACCGGTTTGGCTCAGTGGATAGACCGTCGGCCTGCGGACTGAAAGGTCCCAGGTTCGATTCCGGTCAGGGGCGTGTACCTTGGTTGCAGGCACATTCCCAGTGGGATGTGTGCAGGAGGCAGCTGATAGATGATTCTCTCTCATCGATGTTTCTGGCTCTCTATTCTTCTCCCTTCCTCTCTGTAAAAAATCAATAATATATATACACACACACATATATATATATATATATATATATATATATATATAAATTAATTAATTAAATTAAATTAAAAGTAATATACTACATTGTGGAAAGTAGTAAAATATTTTTTGGCACATAAATCTGATTTTTAATACAAACACAAAGATAATTTTAATATATTTTCCAGTGTTTTTCCATATCCATTTTACATATTTATAATCATGAGGGACTTAGAATATTATCCAATATTTTTAGATAATTTATGCAATAAGCATTTTCCATGTCATTTCACAGACCTTAATGGAATTATTTTTATGATTGAAATGGTCTAACCATCCAGAGAATATATCCATATTTTCTAGTCTGTTTCATACTATCGGACATGTAAGAAAGATGGTTTACAACTTTTTACTATTTAAAAAAAGTTTCCATAAGCAGGTTTATGCAACTTTTTTTCTTTAATAAATATGGCTTAGCATTTGTAGCTAATAAAAATTTGCATAATTTAGAGTAGTTACAAATCCATGTAGTCACTAATTGTCACCTGCTAGTTCACCTCCTTGGAGCACTCCAGCCCACTTCCTTAGTCTAACTTGCATTTTTTTCTCTAAGTCTCAACCTAAAATATTACCTTTTTAGGGAGTCCATCCTTGAGCCTCTCCACACTATAGCTGGCTCCCAAGATTATGTGCTTTCACAGTACTTCCCTTTGGTGTTACGTGAAGTACATGTTTAGTATTTAACATTAGTCTTCTTCTAATAGAGTCTAAGAAGTATGACAATGGGAAAACACTGTCTTGCTCATCATAAAAAAACCCAGTACATACAACAGTGGATTTCTGGTGCCTACTAAGTATTTAATAAGTTGTTGAAAACTTTATTTTGAGAATAGGATTAAGAAGAGGATAAAAGTATGTATGCTTTGATAAATGACAGGGATTCTACATAATCAAAATGACTTTCTTGGAGGATTTTAATTCTAAGAGCTCCTTTTTAAGTGACAGACTTAAAACCCAAATAGATTTAATAAAAATAGCTGTAGCCTCTATATTAATGGCTATCTGCTTTGAAACCAGCAAGTTACCAAAACGGAGACACCCATTTATTGTTTTCTTAACTCAGTGAAGATGATTTCTTTCTTTATCAAATTGCTTTTGGTTTTCCTAGGTGGATGTAAGTATATTTTAGAAGGACCCTTTCAACTTTGTTTTAGCATTTTCTCTTGTAGGTTGCATGGAAATCTAATGAGTAAGTGTCCACATACTTGTTAGAGAAGCAGATAAAACCAGTAAAGAAAAGGAAACATTTGAGATAAATTCAAATTAAGAAGAATAACACATACATGCATTTTAGAGAGAACAGGAATATTTCTTTAAATGACCTGGCTTGCAAATACAAAGTGCCAAAGTAATATTTAAAAAAATGAAAATTCATGCAAGGTTCTTGGCATCATGTACCTGTGGTTTTTCTATGAAGCTGTGTAGAATTGTTGGGTTATCTGTGGGCTGCCCTAGGATGTCAAAGTGAGCTGGGCTGTTTATTCATCCTAGTATATTTTTATCTGCTTTTTTACACTGAAACTTAAATATAAAGTTTTTTCTTGATAAAGAGTTTCTGCCACTAACATAATTTTCTCTAAAGGATTTCATGCTAACTAAATATCTGATTAAATATTTAACCTCATTACTCATTCCTAATATGCATATAAACATAAACTATGGGCAATGTTATTTAATGGGAAAATCAGTGAAAACTTGATATTTGAACATATTCTTGTTGGTAAACCAGAGGACAGACATTAAAGTAAAGAAGTGGGCAAGGGCACATTAAGCTAAGAAGCCATTCAAGTAAAGAACATGGCATAAAATGAACAATACATGTGAAAAACAGACAAATTGCAAAAAGTTCGCTGTGGCTGGAGTCTAGGATATATTATGTAGCACTGGAAAAGATATTTTTGAAGAGGTAATTTGGGGCCATATGTGAAAGAAACACAAATTTTTGAGAACACCATGAAAAAAAACCACAAAAAACCCCAACCAACCATAACCGAACATAACAGAAACAGACAAACAACAACACTGAGCTAGGACATAGGAGAGTTTTGTGTTAAGAGAACCATATGGGACTATCAAAATAATACACATGAGAATTAAGGAGGATTTAGATTATAAGAGGTACGCAAAATGCAGAATAGATTTCTGAGCTATTTTTGAAACAGAATATATAGAACTTGGTGAGTGACTGTGTGTGAGTGGCAAAGACAAGATAGGCATGATTTTAAATATTCTAACTTGAAAGGCAATCCTGCAGGGAAACAGAGAGGCGATAGAGATAATACATTTGTAGACAGACCTGGGCTGGAATACTGACTCAATTCTACTTGCTAATCACTTCACCTTTGGAAGATGTAATTTCCTCTTCTGATTAAAAAAGATGTTTTCTTCTAAATATTCAAAGGAGCAATGTCTACAAAGGTTTCACACTGTCTCTGGCACACTGGAAGTGTTCATTACATCTTTATTAATAGCGTGACTGGTTCAGAGGCCAGTGTTTAATATGACGTCATAAGATTCCCCATTCTTTTTGCAAAGGTGCTGACCTTTTCTTTAATAGATGGGTTAGGTGTGAATATCTAGATGTGTGCATACTGACTTTTCTGCTGTTTTTCTGTTGTCCCAATTAGTGGGATTACGATGGACTCCGCAAATTTCTATTCATCACTGAATAACTACCTAGTACTCTTCCAGGTGCTCAGGACACCGACATTAAAAGGGCAGAATGTGAAAAATAGGCAGAGGAACTGAAGTGATATTTTTCCCATGAAGACCAACAGATGGCCAAACAGGTAATGAAAAGGTGGCCAATATCAGTAATTATTAAGAAAATGCAAATCACAACCACTGTGAGATGTCTCCTCACACCTGTGAAAAATGCTCTTAGCAAAAGAACAAAGGACAACTTGTTGGTGAGGATGTGAAGAAAAGGGAACCCTTGGGCACTGTCGACAGGAATGTTAGTTGGTGCAGCCACTACGGTAAATAGTATGGAATGGAGGGTCCTCAAAAAATTGAAAATTTCACTTCTGGATATGTATCTGAAGGAAATGTAATCACTATGTTAAAGAGATATCTGCATACCCAATTTCATTGCAGCATTTGCATTTATTTCTTTGCAAAGAGCCTAGTTCAGAGACTGATTCACAGAGGCTAGTCAATAAATAGCTAGTAATTGTAAAACAAGAATGGTGAGAGTTCTCTGTTTTTATTTTATTTTGAACACTGAAAAATATGTATTTGTACATATTTATTTGAAAGGAATTAGAATACTACTTCTGTTGAATTATTACATTATTTTCTATCTCTCACATCCTCTGTGTTAACTTTTTGGCCTCCAAAGGTCAAGTAAAACTAACTGATTCACAAATTTCTTAAATCTAACCCTTGTTGTAATATTTTATAGGAGAACGTCATTTGTTGCTGGCATTTTATCAGAACTGGAACTGCTTAATTCACACAGTACTGAATTTCACCCTTTTATAAATTTCAGCATGCAATACCGAAAGGGTGATATGGTTGTTGGCCTCAAATGACTGATTTCTACTCAACAAGGCATAAAGGAACAGGACTCCTGGGCAATTTGATCTGAAATGTGTCATCCACAGGTCGACAGGCTGCAACCACCCAAACTCATTTGTTTAGACCTGTTTAAGTCTAGCAGGGGGCGTATGAAAATAAGTTCAAAAGGATCAAGTAAGAGAAGCATCAGGAAAACCAAGTAGCATACGCTTTCATTTATTCCTACAATAGGAAGCGGTTGCCCTGTGCTGTCAAGTTCAGGAACTTGCTAACAGCCTTTTACAGGAACACTACCTTTTCAACATTTGATATGAGAGAGGCACATCTGAGTGTTCACCAGTGTCCACTTGCACCTGATTTGTGGCAGCGTGGAACTCCTCACTCTCTGACATTTTAAAGTTGGCCTTGTTGCCTTCATGTGATGCCTTGCGTGAGGTAAACCTACTACACTCCCTACACTTCCTTGAAAAGGTTGACAAGAAAACCCAAAAGAGACCATGTTTCATGTCTGGTTGTCATTTTCTGGTAGAGTGAAAGTTGAGTTGTGGGGAAGGGAGAGTGGTGTCAGGAAAGCAAAAGGAGACGTGTGATTGGATTGCTAATATTAATAAGAAAAAGCTCTCTTTATCACTGATGAATAAGGTAACATTTTTAAATCAATAATAAGGGACAACTGATATCTTAAAGTGTTATTTCTGCTTTAAATATTGAAGTGTTGGGGTTCCGTGCTTTTCCCCATCTTTTTGCTCCAAGGATCATTTAGATGTTTTAGGAACAAATGCGCTCAAGTAGATGCAGGGTTTATATTGCCCCCCAGTGAAATAGAATGCGATGATGATAATCTTATGTTGGAGTTGGAATTTCAACGCCCTCTACTGTGCCAGTCTTTGAATCTTTCATATTCTCTAGCATGAGTAAAACTCACCATCTTTCGCATTCAAAATTTACTAGCTAGAGATTCTGAACTTATTATATGTTCTTACTTTCAGCCGTGGTTTCCTCACCAATTAAATGGAAATATTAATACCACCTACTTTAGGGGGGTAAGAGAACTCACTTGTATAATCCAGGTGAGTTCGATTGTACAGTGCCTATCCATGGAGACCACTTGGTAACAAGCCAGCTCTAATAATAAGTAATAGTAATATTCCCAGAAAATGCATATTTAAAAAAAAAAAAAACTACATGGGGTTTCCTATGGAGTTTGATTTTCTTTGTGATATTTAAAGCTGCAAGCTTGATGTCTGCAAGTTTGAAACCAGTAAGGTCCCTACCTATACAAGTCGCTTCACTGCTTCCCCAGGGCTATCTCCCACTTGAACTCTACACAGGATACCAAATCATTCTAATCAGAAAGACCTGGTCAGCCAAGAAATGTTCACACTACAGGTCAGGACCAAACAGACAATTCAATTCTCTATCTATTTAGAAAATGCCCATTCTGAAAGGCCACTCAAAGTGACTGAAGCAATATGGAGGCAAGTCTTATTTCACATTGCCCTGGCAAATAGAAAATATCTATCCCAATAATTAATTCCTCGGCTGCCTCTGCCTCCTGCTCTCCGATGGATAATTCCATTAAGTATGTGCTGAGCACATATGCTACAGGCTCTTCGCTGCAATTTACACACAGTGGCTCCTGACTCCTTTTATGAAACTTTCAATGGAGAAGAGATAAACACCCTGATTATCTATGTGTCTGATAAATGAATGCCACAATCACATTTTACAGCTAAAAAGGTTATTTACTTAAGTGAGATTTTTTTGTGTGCATTGAAAGGTCAGATTTTTTTCGTTCCTCCATTGCTGTGAAATTGCTTCTGCTTTTTAGAAACCTTCCAAGACTGCTCTCCTCCTTGCAACGCTGACAAGGACAGGAGAAGAATGTGGCCAGAGAAAAACAAATGAGCAGCATAAAATCCCGGCTGGCATCGCAGTTAGTCCACAGTTTGTGGTTTTTGATAATCTGTCAAAAAAGTTGTGTTGTATGAAAGTGGAGACAGGACTTCTGAACAAAAATCAATAGCTGGATCCTTTGAGCTGCCCATGTACAAAGTTCTAATGGAAATGTCCTTGAGGGGAGTTCTAACAATGGACTTTGAGATCAGCTTCACCACAGGTCTGATTACACCACGAGCATTTGAAGTTTTCAAAGAATCCAAGCCCTGAAAAGTTTGGCCCAAGCACCAAGGATGTAAATGCCTCTGAGGGGTCTGAAGAATATACAATGTATGTGTTTCTGGAGCCGTGTCAAATTTTAGCCACAGGATACAATTAACTTCAAGGGGGTTGACAGCTCTCTAAAAAGCCGCACTCCATGTTCAAACTAATAATTGATCAGGCGCCAGGGCCAGGGAGTAAAGGCAGAGGGATGACTAAAAATAAATCACCAAGGAGAGCTGATTAGAACAAGATATATTTTCTAAATATATTTGGTTTAATCTCCTGACTAGGTGGGTGCTCATATCATATATTCATTGATAATGTTTTTGCTTATTGTTGTTGTTCATCTGGATTTAAGCTAAAAAAAAAAAAAAGTATTCCTGGTTCGAAAAATCACCATGGTAGCACCAATGTACAAATCAGTGGTTTACATTTTAGGTCACTTACTCCCAATTCTTTTGTTTTCTCATCTCCAAGTTTTAAACAGAAAAGTACCCATTACTTGTGGATGAAAATATCTGACACATAATAAGGGTCCAACAAAAATAATTACTATTAATTATTTTTCATTCTGTTTCAAACAGATCTATTCAATGCCCTGAAATATTCCTTATAATTTTCAAGCAATAATTTTCTGATAAATTCTGTCAACAGCTATACATTGAGCACCTAATTTGTGAAATGAAACAGTACTGGTTTAGTGGTATTAAAAAAAAAAAAGAATTCTGTCCTTATGTAAATTATAGTCTAAAGGGAAAGCGGGCATTAATAAAGTAATGCCAATAAATGTCCACATGCTCATACCATGTTCTTCCTCTCTCATGCTTGAATACTTTCCTTCTCATTCTCCACCTATTGGTTTCTATCCTACTGTTTAAGGTCTACCTCAAATTAAGGGGATTTACCTCCTTGGAAGAGGGTGCTCATGACAAAACAATTTTTTTTTGTACTGAGTGTTGCTCAGTATTATTCTACTCAATTATGTTCTGTTCTATTTTGAAGTTATTAATTTATGCATTCCTAGTACCTTCTTTTAAAATGCAAACCATCATATTCTTGAGAACAGACATCAAGAAATTCTCTGGTGTCTTTCTTCAAATGCCTACCAATGTCGTAAACAGGAAGTGTGGAAAGCATACTAATTGCCCAGTGATCCATCTCTCAGTCTGTTGCCTCAGACAAAGACTGTGGCCTCGGGGTCTGATGTCACAGATGTTGTATAACCTGTTTTGTACGGATGGACTAAGAGTCTCACTCATCAAAGAAAGAATGGTAGAGAGTGCCCCACATCTATCCCACTTGCCAAGGGGAACTTCAGTAAGAACCAGAGAACACTGAAGACTAAGTTTTGGAATTCTCCAATGTAAAGAAATAAAAATGTGAGATCCTTGTTGCTCAAGGTATGGCCTTTCATAGCAGGGAACTCCTTTGAGATAGAGAATTTATCTAGCTTTCAGCTGATCAAACAGATTGCAAAGAATGTGGGCTAACAAAGGGATTTCTTAGAATATCCATAGTGCTTGCTGTAGAAGCAGAATTCTAGTCTGCTATACTACACACCCCACATTGTTATTCGCTCTGAATTCATCCCACTTGCTGCCACCCATATGACATCAGTCTGGATTCTTCTCATTGTTAGAGCCTTGAACTCTCCTTGAACCATCTCAGTTTTACCCCAGCTGGGAATCCTTGAAAATTCTAATTCCTTATGGAATTAACCATATATTTGTAGGTTACTTCATTTTAGGCAAGCATTATTCAAGGGATTTGGGATATAATAAAAAATCAAAGAGGCAATGTCCCTACCCACAAGAACCTCAGGAAGAGGAAGGCCAAAAAACAAAACAAAACAAACAAACAACCCCCCAAAAAACTATTATAAGGATTATGAAGAAAATAAATGGTATAAGAGGATGTAGAATGTCAATTTGATGGGAGTGGAGTGGAGTGGAGGGAGTGATTGCTATTTTATAGGGAAGAACTCTCTTTATACAGTAGCTATGAATTCAGGATCTATAATCACATTTTTTGTATCTGAATCCATTTCCTGGATCCATCACTAATTAGTCTCATGATCATTGCAAAATTTTGAATGTTTTAGTCCCTCACTTATAGAATCCTATATAATAAAAGGCTAATATGCAAATTGACTAAACAAAGGAACGACCAGTTGCTATTGACAAGCTCTAATCACCAGGAGGCAGAAGTTCAATGCAGGAGCTGCCCGCTGGTGGTCAGTGAGCACTGCTTAGCTAGAAGCCCTTAGTCGGGCTCATGCTGGCTAGTGCAGGGGCAGTGGCGGGAGCCTCTCCTGCCTCTGCAGCAGTGCTAAGGATGCCCGACTGATGGCTTAGATCCGCTCCCCTAAGCTGGCAGTCAGACATCCCCTGAGGGTTCCCAGACTGTGAGAGGGCACAGACCGGGCTGAGGGACACTACCCCCCCCAAGTGCACAAATTACATGCAACGGGCCTCTAGTGTGAATATAAAATAATATCAACAGCATAAAGTTACAATAAGGGTCAAATGAGATAATATTTTTCCAACACTTTAAAAATGGGGCCTAGCATATATTAAGTACTTCTCAAATACTCATGATTATTGTTATCATTATTAGAGATCAAATCTAATTGCCAACCCCTCAAAAATCTAAGAAAAACAAAACTTGCTCTTTTGTAAGAGCTAGTACATGTTTGGAGAAACAGTGACTTGAGGCACTTTGACTGAGCATCTTATTATCTAGTAACTTCTAACTTTCTTTTTCATAAAGCATATGGGGCAGTAAAACTATTCTCGATGTTTAAGGCAGTACAGACATACAGGCTAAGATATAATACAGAGTATGATTTTTTTTCCCCATGGGAATAAAAAGAGAAAGAAATATAACTCACCACATTAAAAACAATTCATGTGTTAAATGTTAATGTGAGTTTGGATTTCTCCATAAATGCTTTAAAAAGTTATAAGGAGGGAAAAAACGTTATAAGGAAAAGTATTCTAATTTTGAATATTATGGGTAATGAAATAATATCAGCTATTCATAAATTCAGCCCTCAAATTAATAGGCATTCTCAGTGACTTCTTATGATTTGTTCCTCCCAGACTACTAGCCAATGCTGAAGAGAACATACAAAATCATGTGTTTGTTTGTTTTTTTAAAAAAGGTTTTAGAGAGAGGAAGGGAAAAAGAAAGAGAAAGAGAGAGAGACATTTATGTGAGAGAGAAACATCTTTTGGTTGTCTCCTGAACATGCTCAGATTGGGGATCAAACTCGTAATCTGGGTATGGTATGTGCCCTGACAGGAACTAGAACCTGTCAACTAAACCACCAAGCAAGTGCCCAAATCATGATTTTTTACTTTAATGGTTAGAGAATGTTACCTTTTTATTTTATACCTCCCATAAAGAAAAATAATTCCAAAGGACTACCTCCCTCTTCTATAATGCACTGAGTCAATTCAATATAAGCGAGAGATCCAGAGACATAGAAGCATGGAGAGTGAGGACTCTCAGAGGATATGGTATGCTGTGTGTGTGTGTGTAGGAGGGAGATTAACCAAATCATATATATGCATATATGTATAACTCATGGACACAAATAATAGTTTAGTGAAGGCCTGGGGGAGGTGAGATTAGGGTGGATGGGGCCAATGTGGGGAAAGAAGTGGGCATCTGTAATACTTTGGACAATAAAGATCAATTTTAAAAATGAAGCAGGAGAGAAAGAAGTCAAGAAATGAATCATGGTTTGCCTCTTGGTTAAATTTATAAAATCCACTTTCTCTACTGGTTAATGTCACTTAGTTCTAATTGAATCAGTAAATACTACAACCTGACTGAAGTCTTTGGAGAGATTTCTCCACCCCACCATTAAAGTGTTTCTACTTTAACTACAGTCAAAATATAAAGCACGTCATAATTTTCTACCACTGTAACAAATGTATAAGGTGGAAATATAAGTTATTTAAGGACAGTTGGAAATGAAACATGACTTTTGTCATTATTCTTATTCTGCTAATCGGTTTTGAAACACAAATGCAAATCCACAAGGAGAAGCTTAATGTAAAACAATGAAAAATGAATCAAATGAATTTTTCATTATGTATTTTAAACTAACACAACATACAAAAAAGCAAGTTTTCTGCTCTACCGAAAACAAATAACAAACCAATGGAAATTAAAATAAAACACAACACAAGAATTATAAAAGAAAAATATATAATTTAAAGTCAAATAACGTCAATTACTTTTTTTGACTGAAGTAAACACACATAGTTTGGAAGGGCTAAATCTGTTTTTCAGTATAAAAGAATTAGCAAATTCTACTCATGTGGGACATTTCAGTGTTGGTGTGATTTAACAGGGAAAGATGAGTAATAGTCATTTAATTCAGCCAGGAAGTAATACTAGCAAAACATGATGATCTACAGCATATTTTCTCCCTAAATATATGAAAATAACTTCCATTATTATTATTAAATTGTAATCTAGATAAAATTTACTGAGGCCAACAATATACTACACAATATTTGATCAAGAGTGAATAAATATGTCCTCTAGCTAACAAGGTTTGTATAAAAACACCTTGCCAAAATTTCTCCTTACAGCAAAAAGCTCTCAAATCTCATCCATGGAAATCCTGATCTGGCCAGTAATCCATCCAAGATCAAAGCAATGGAGTCCCACAGAGGAGCTCATCCCTCCCAGCTTGGACAGGGTGGAAGTATCTGTGACCTTTGAGGCTGAACAGAGCCTCTGAAACCAATAGCTTCAAACTGAGTTTGAATGGTTTGTTGAAGTAAAAAATCAGCTTAATGTAAAAGGGTTGGAGGCAGGGCAGGAGAGAGAAGAATACATATCTCTTCATAACTTTGAATTGGTGAGTTTCACTCATGGGTAGAAACTCTCTCAATCTGGGGATAAATTAACTCAGTCATGTCCCCTTAGAGATGCCCCAGGTGTGAGCACCCTTTCCTCTTGCTTCTTATCCTAACACCCTGCATGAAACATGCACACTGACTGAGCAGTGTCTTAGGGAACCATAAGTGAACACCCAAAGTTAATAATTTAAGTATTAGTTTGCATTATTTAAAAAATAAATCTGCTGTTTAACAAAAATAATTATTATTCAAATAAAGAAAAAAAAACAGAAATCATATTTTTGTGAGAATATAACATAGGACACTCTATTAAACTGGTAGGAGGCAGGAGCCAGTGGTGTGGAATTCTATGACTTTCCAAATATCTGTTACATATTATCTCATTTCACTCCCAGCAGTTAATCTTGTTAAAAAGAATGAACAAATCAACAGAAAATGATATGGAAAGATATGTACTATGCATTGAGTAAAGCAAATAAACACATTGGTCTTGATCTCATTTTTATAAGGATCTATTCATTTGTGAACATATAAGGCAACAATCTAGCAAAAATATATATGGGGATTGTTATCAGTAATTAACAATTGTCAATAGAAATGAGATTATGGATGCCTTTAAATGTCTATGTAGTATATTTCTGTATTTTCCAAATTCATTTTGTAACATGAGTGTGTTCTTTTGGTAATCAGAAAAAATAGTGATACTTTAATAAAGATAGCAATTGTAATAAGTTATTGACTTGCCAACAACTCTAATTTTTGAGAACACAGAGAAAATGACTGTAGTCTCTGTTCTGGGCAATACAGAACTGGGGAAGAATGTTAAAAAAAGGGTTCTTTATCCATCTTTCACTTTCTTTCCTCCTCATTTTCAATTTTTGTCTTAATTTATTATCCACAGAATCTTTTCTACAATGTGTTATCCATGTGACTCAATTTTAATTTCTATCTACAAATGAGAAAAAAATGAGAACAAGATTTATTGAATATGTCCCTAAACATAGAGCTAATAGGGAACCTACCAAAAATTTGATTCTGGTCTTAATTTCTACATTAATATGTTTTCCTTTAGTGTACATTACCAAATAAACATGTTACCATAAATTGATGATATTCAAGTAAGCAGTCCTGGTCAAATCTACTTAAATCTGACTTTGTAAAATCACAGAGGGAAAAAATAGCATAATCATGTTCCAGATGGGGGAGCTACTACTGTGAGGGCTTTGAGAGACATAAAATGAACCTCTGATAGAACAATCAGGAAAGATCCTAATAAAGTAGAAATCGGGAGTTCAATGCAAAAGAACTCCACAAGGGGAAACAAAAGAATCAAACCCTTCAGGGATGAAGAGAAATGGTTGACTGGACTGTAAAAATGGTAATGGGAAAACAAAAGCTTGCAATGAATTAAACTAGTGAATACTGCTAAAAGTAACAATTCATAACAATGGGAACAAAAACCAGGCAAATAACTAATGCTTGAAGAAGCGCAAATGGTATAATACAATCAAATACTATTTTTGTTTAATATTATTTGTCAAGAAAATGATCTTCAGACTAGAAAATGTAGAGCAATAATTGAAGCCCAATTAAGTGAATAACTTATTTTTGAAAGCATATTTAAATGAGCCCACACACAGATAAATTACATTCTAGGCTCCTGAAAGAACATACAAATGTGATTGTTGGCAGACAGGCAAGTTTTTAAAAATTTATATGAGGATACTTGCTAACACATGAAAAAGGTGAGATTAAATAAACAGTGGACCGGAGAACTTGTAATCAACTCTGGGGAATTTTTGAAAAACATGATGCATGAGTATTTAGAAAAATAAGAAATAATATTCAATACCAAAATTCCAGCACCATGACTAGCTTACTGTGCTATTTGGAAATGAAACTAGACTGATAGAAAAGTATGCAAACACAGTATATCTAGAGTTGAGAAGGAATTCACTACATATTTCATTATATTATTACAGGACATGATATTCTTACAGGACATGATGGAGAAGCATCTATCCTAGCTAATAAAGAGGTAATATGCTAATTGACCCTCATACCATTACAAAGATGGTGGCACCCACAGCCAATAAGGAGGGAATATGCTAATTGACTGCCCTGCCCTCAAAGATGGTGGCACCCACAGCCACAAGATGGTGGCATCCAGTTCCCTCAGCCCCACCAGGGCGGCAGGCACACGGCAAGGCCTGGGGGTGGGCCTGGCCACTCCGCACCTGCCTCCAGAGTCTCCCAGTTCCCTCAGTCCCCCAGCCACCCAGGGCCGCCCGAGGCTCAGGTAACCAGGGCCGGCCAAGGCTTGCACTGCCTGCAGTGGCAGCAGCAGAGGTATGATGGGGCATCGCCTTCCCCTGATCACTGGGTCATGTCCCACCCTTGAGGGCTCCTGGACTGTGAGAGAGGGCAGGCCGGGCTAAAGGATCCCCCCCTCCAGTGCATGGGTTTTCATGCACTGTGCCTCTAGTATATATATGGCTAATATGCAAAGTGTCCCCTTGGGAGTTTGACCAGTAGAACAGGAGTTTGACCAGGAGAATGGGAGTTTGATCGCTTGCTATAATGTGTGCCAACCATCAGGGGGCAGCATGGACCATGGCAGGTGACCAGTGGCAGTGGGGCGCTGAGGGAGCAAGGGAAGGAGGAAGTGGGGAGATAGGGTGGCAGGGAACCTGATTGGCCCTGATTGCCGACCCGGCCTAGGGACTCTACCAGTGCATGAATTTTGTGCACCAGGCCTCTAGTGCTTCAATGATATAATTCCATGGATTTAAAATTGATATTAAAACCCTATCTTGAGGTCCTGATGAAAGGATAGGTGACAACCTGTGGAAAATGTGCTACAGGTATGGTCTATAGTTCCACTTCTAAATTTGAATGAACTTATCCTCGTACCATTCAACATTTGCTGGATGTGTTGCATGAGGACATTAATCCAATGCTGATTATGTTCCATTTGCATATGACCCTAATTTGGAAGATATGACCCATAAAGATCTAAAATAGTGAGAATGATAGACCAAATCTAATGATGATACTTAATTTGTAAATGTATTTCCTGCACTTTGATCTATCTAATAAGCAGCTGTAAAATGGAGAATAGATGAAGCTTGGATTAATATTAAAAAATGAAAAAAATATCACACATACATAGCCTAGTAGGGGACATCACTTATTTTTTTGTACATCCCAAATCCATTTATTCTTCACTAGAGGCCCAATGCATGAAATTCTTGCAAGAGTAGGCCTTCCTTCGCCCAGCTGCTGGCACTGGTTTCCCTCTGGCACCCAGGACCCAGGCTTCCCTCACAGCCCCGGCTTCATCCGGAAGAACGTCTGGTCTAATTAGCATATTATGCTTTTATTATTATAGATGTAATAACATCATGGTTTCCATTAGAAAACCAGTTTGCTTAATTCTCAGGCCAATATCTGATTCTCAATGCCGGACCCCATTTTTTGACTCTAGGGTATGAGCATGTGATTCAGATCTGGACAGTGATCAGTCTGCATCACTGTATCCTTAGGGATTGTCTCAGATGTAGGATGGTACCAGGAGATGGATGAAACACACCATTTCCAAGACTTGGGCTAGACCTATTGAGAAGATGGCTGCCTTCCTCCTGAGGCTGCTCAGCTATAGGAGGATAAGCCTGTAGCCTCCGGCAGCCATCTTAGCAACCTATGGAAAGAACTTGACTAAGAATTGAGCCAAAATGGAAAAGAAAAGCCTGACTGATCATTAGAAAAACATATATTTTTATTGCATTGCTTGAAACTAGGCTCTAGACATTCTGAAAGCCAGAGACCATCCTTGAAGTATTATTTACAATTCTAAATTATGCAAGCAAAAGCAAACTGAAGAATATTACATGGTGAATTTAATCATACTGTGATTGGTTTAACTAGCGAAATGCTAAAATTGGCTTCCAAACCTTAAATATGATTTCAAAAATTATTAAAATTTATCATTATAAAATGCTCACTCACTCAAACCCAGCTTCTATACTTCTGATTATTAGAAACTATTTGCTCCTGTATAAAATTCTGATGAGGCTCTTAGTTCATTATTTTTGAAGATTCAATTATCCCATTTGATAAACTACTATGTGTCAAGAATACCTTAATTCCAGTTACATATAATTGGGAAATTACTATAACTGATAAAAAATATTACACATATTGCCAAAATAAATTTGAAAACTTCCAAAGAAAAATTTCAGTGAGATTCATATATACACACTTCAAGCTCCTCTATTTACAAAAAATATACAAAATGAAAGGGCAATAAAATAGCTTAAAAGATATGCTATTATGATTCACAAAGAATGCTTTAAAATAAAAAAATAAACTTCCCACCTAAAATGGAAATGGATCATGCATGGAAATGAGCTACAGAAAATAATACAATTATCCATTAAACTACTTAAAAGTTAATTACAAGAAAGTATTATTCAAATTAAAATAATAATAAGATTATTTTGTCCATTTGGCAGTTAAACTTTATTGTTTTGTTCCTATCTGTTGATGGGAGTATAAATTGGTAGAATATATTTTAACTATACTTTACAGTGGGGCCTTGACTTACGAGTGTCCCGACTAAGGAGTTTTTCGAGATATGAGCTGTCTCTTGGCCAATTTTTTGCTTTGAGTTGCGAGCTAAAATCCGGGTTATGAGCCAGCTTCAGATACCCCACCGCTAGTTGGCGCAGCGAATGTCACAGTGAACTCCACAACATCAGCCCAGCATCATGTGTCTCACTCGTTCACTTTAAGATTTGACATACAAGTAATTTGAGTTACGAGCTCCGTCACAGAACAAATTAAACTCGTAAGTCAAGGCCCCACTGTATATATTTATCAAAAGCCCATAATACAGGGTGGGGGAAAAGAAGGGCTATAATTGTTTGTATGGAATATAACACAATCCTATATAATAAAAGCTTCATATGCAAACCGAGCGAATGGCAGAATAACCAGTCACTATGATGCATACTGACCACCAGGGGGCAGACACTCAATGAAGGAGCTGCCCCTAGCTCCAAGGCTCCAGGCCAGCCAAGGTGGGTGCCTGCGGGGTCCTTCCCTAAATCGCCCTGCCGGTAGCCCCACAGATCGGCGCTGATCACTGGCCAGGCCTGGGAACCCTACCCGTGCGTCAATTTCATGCACCAGGCCTCTAGTCATTAATAAATAATAATACAAGAATAAACTGTGTTTCACATACAACTGTCAGCATTTGACATTATTATTTGTCTTTTATTATTTCAGCATTCCAGCAGGCATGTAGTAGAATTCTTTAAGTAAGTACCTCCCTCCTGCACGTGCCCCACTCCCCCAAAAGCAAACAAATCTCTTTTAATGTCTCCAGAGTGCAGCTCCCTTCTAAAGGACAAGAGGAAATAGCTCCATCATATATTTTTTATGATTAGAGAAATAGGCTTAAATGTGATTTTAATTTTCTTCTTTATTTTGTTTTGTATTTTTAAATATCTCTATAAGAAAGCATCAATGCAATCATTACAAATAAAAATAAAAATGTCTAAACAATGTATACTTGTTACCATACAATTTTTCTAAAGTAAATTGTTGCTTGTACCTTTTATCTCTGAAATTAAATTGCAACTTCTAAAACAAGAATAGCATTCTTACATCCCATGTAGCCAAGAACAAAATATCTGTACTTTGGAAGTTTTAGTTAATAAAAATACTTTGCTTAAATTTCTTAATCATCTGTGA
The DNA here is from genome assembly GCF_014108235.1 of Myotis myotis. Lineage (NCBI taxonomy): Eukaryota > Metazoa > Chordata > Mammalia > Chiroptera > Vespertilionidae > Myotis > Myotis myotis. The sequence continues at coordinate 10,641,866 of NW_023416368.1, forward strand.
AGGCTTAAGCTTGATACCATTTATTTCTTTTTTAAAAAAATATTTTTATTGATTTCAGAGAGGAAGGGAGAGGAAAAGAGAGACAGAAACATCAATGATGAGAGAGACTCATCAGCTGCTTCCTGAACGCCCCACACTGGGGATCCAGCCTGCAACCCGGGCATGTGCCCTGACTGGGAATCAAACCGCGAACTCCATGTTCATAGGTCTATGCTCAACCACTGAACCATGGTGGCTGGGCAATACCACTTATTTCTTATGCAAGGAGGGGGGAAGGAAGGGACGGAGGGAGGGAGGAAAAAGAGTGAAAGGAAGAAATAGGGAAAAAAAGAAGACTAAAGCTTTTCCCTGTAATTCAATTGGAACTATGGCTCTCATTACAATGTTAAACATATATTCCAATGCATACCTTTTGCAGTTTTTGCATGTTTACTATGAACACGTATAACCATTTGAATGGGGAAAAAAAGGGTTTTTTAAATAAATATTACAAAGGATTGCAAAAGTTTTGCAACTTATCCATATGCTCATCAATGATATCAAACACTTAAGAAATACTTATCTCATATAATCAAATTGCTTTAGACTAAATATTTGCCTGGGAAGCTCCTTCCTCATGCTCAGGGAATGGTCAGCCACCCCAGTTCTGCATGATCCGGGTTCCTAGCACCTTTCACTAACAAAGACCTGTCTGTGCCTGAGTCAGTCACTGCTGGAACTATGGGAGAGAGCTCTTCCACCTTCGTAAGTCATGGGCATTTGACTAGAAAGTGTCCTTGTTCTAGCCTTTTCCTCATAGTGCAGAATGCTGGCGAGAGGGAAACATCGAGTTTCCATCGATTGGGAGGTCAGGAGAAGGAAAAATCAGGGAGGCCTTCATTTTCTTCACTGATACTTAACTGAGAACTTGGATGCAGAAAGCAGAAAATCAGTTAGTGTAGAAACGCTGTTTCTGAGAAATACAGTGAAAGAAGCTCTGCTCAGGGCAAAGAACACACCAAATGGCCGCAGGTGGAAGCGAACGCTCACAAAGCCTGAATTAGTAGGTCTGTCTCCTCTTAAGAATCGCCTTTATCTTTCTTAATCCCTAAAAGATAATCCTCCAGGGGAGCTACTTCCTCTTGTCCTTTAGAGCGGCGCTGCACTGTGGAGACATTAGAAGAGATTTGTTTGCTTTTGGGGCAGTGGGGTACGTGCAGGAGGGAGGTGCTTGCTTAAAGCAGAAGAGCATCGCTGTGGAGAGGGATGTCTCATACTTAAATTAGGAAGCAAATGAGAAGATTATAAAACATTTCTCATAAAAATCACAAGAATCTTTTAGACACTAAATCTGATTTAAGAAGATAAACATGTTGTCACAGGATTTCGAATGGCATTTTGAATGGCATTAAATGTCGCAAACTGAAGATTAACTTTCCTTAATATAAATGTGCGTGTACTTAAACAGCTCAGCTTCTAAATAATGTCTGGATTTTAAATACTGGGCAGAATCTGGTCGCTTGCAGAAGCCTTTTACTCTTCCTGAATGTGGAAATAAACTGCAAGAGCCGTTATGTCTAAGGAAAGGGTAATCAAGAAAAGTATCATCAAAGTGTATTTGAGACTAATTGTTACATGCACGAGCTCATCTGACACCTTACACAGAAACCAGGTTTTCTTTCCCAGTGTATGCCAATCGGCTCAACGGGCAGGCAGACTGAATTGTATTTTTGCAAGACTCTTCACTAGGCAGCCAAATAAATAGCTGTCCCCCGCTGCGTGGTTTGCTGTTTGCTTAAGCAAAAAGCCAATTTTTGGAGAGGACTCTGCAAGGGCTAAATTCCCTGCCACTTACAAGTGTCCCATCAGAGTAGCTTTCTATATGGAAATAACATTCCAAGACAAGGAGAGAAACATTAGGTCTGAGGTCCGCTGTTCCTGATGTGTTTTATTATTTCTTTTTCATTTGAAGAGTAGAGCTGTTTTCCCAGGAGAAAGGAGAAAGAGAGAGTCATGTTTGAATATAAATGTCTCAAGAAGCTGGAGCTCTTTTAAAAGTGAAATCTCTCTCTCTCTCTCTCTCTCTCTCTCTCTCTCTCTCTCTCTCTCTCTCTCTCTTTGGTATGCATCAAGGACAAGGGGAGAACTGACAGCTTCACATTTGGGCTATCTCTCATTAAAAGGTTTTTTTTAAAATTATGAATTCAAACGATGGAACTCCAAGTAGAGCAGCATATATTAGTGACGGTGAGGCTTGGGTTTGATTACTGTTTTGCTTTAGTACATCTGGATATGCTTTTATTTGAAAACAGTCACGATTAGAATGAGACAACCTGTGTGCCGGGCTTAGAGGGCGCCATATTAAGGCCATGCTAGCTTTGCAATAGTTTTGTTTTTCTAGGCAATGAGAGAAATGGATTTTAATAAAGGTTCCTAAATTTCCAGGCATGTTTTAGCTCATGAAACTAGTCTTGATATTAATAAAATGCTACTTTTTTTAAAAAAAATCAATGAGTGGGGTATAAAATTTCTGTAATGGATGGATTCAAATGCCTACTCTACTATATGCTTGCTTTATTAAACAATTAGTTTATATTCTTACAAATGAGTAGCCACACAGCTTTACATTAGCAGCTTTGATTTAAAATTTCAATTTAAAGAACTAAACACAAATTTAGTAATGCAATATAGTTATCTGTAATAATAAAAGCCTAATATGCTAATTAGACCAGACAGCCAAAAGACCTTCCTGATGTCCTTCTGGACACCTTCCGGACAAAGCCCGGGTTGCAAGGGTTGAGGCAGCTGCTGTGGCTGCGAGGGTCGAGCCCCTTGCACGAATTTCGTGCATCAGGCCTCTAGTTTAAAAATAATGTACCTAAAAGAAAAACACACACACACACAAACAAATGCAAATGCATTACAGTGTTAGCTCATTTGAATTATATAAATTATATAATTGACTTGATTGTTTTGCAAACTGTAGGAACTAAGAGATAAACTGGTGTTTTCAAGAAAGCTACACTGAAAGAAAAGCTAAGGCATAACCATAAGGACAAGATGATTCTATTTCTCAAATTTCTTTCACAGACAGCTGAAGGAAGGAGGTGTTTGTTTATTCATGATCATCAGGGCTCTACTTTAATATTACTAAGTGCATTAAAAAAAATAAGAACAAATCAACTAGAGCCCCAAAACTACACAACCTTTTGGAAATAAATCTAAAATAAAAAGTCTAAAAGTTTTTCTTTTCCTAAATCCCCTCTCAGACTACACATTAAAAAGTAATGGAAACAGTGTAGAGGGAGGCAAAGGGGGTGAGGCAATGGGACACCTATAATAGAGTTAACAGTAAAGAAAAAAAAAAAGTAACAGAATTGTAAAACATAACTTTAACTAGGAGCCTTCACTTAGTGCAAAGGGAGTATTCTTCTTTGAGTATCATGGACAAAAAATGAGAAAGACACATAATCCAAGACAACGAAAAGAGGCTGTCTATTAGAGAAGTGTAGTGCTTTGACTTGGCCCAAAACCTTACACAAATGTATCCAAAGGAGGAATAATTGAAAAAATATGGAGGCTAAGGTCAAGTCCATGATATTGGTCATGTGCCCCATTTCTCCACCTTTTAGTTTTCTTATTTGTAAGAGCACCGACTTTCAAATAGTTTGTTTTTTTTTAAGTTTATTTGACCTTCCTATTTGGTAATTCTATATGATTTATTGGGCTCTATATAAATTACTTTTCTCATGCATTCAGCTGTCCTGAATTTTATCATATTTTCTGACTTACTCACAACATATAAGCAAACCTGGCTTTGTCTTTAGTATCTCTTTCATCAAGATGTTGGTGTTAAGACAGGAATTTGGCTAAGATAGATTTGCTTTCACATCTTTTAAGTAGTTGCTTACAGTTAGAAATAGAACTCTATTTAGGGGATTTGCATGGTCTAAATACTATAATTTAGTTTTTTGCGATAGCCAAACATTTACTCATATTTCCTTCATTTCTGAGGTGTAGTTATAGTTGACACGCTGTACAAAAGAGACAGGGAACTTCTCCAAACTCTTAAATTATCAGTCGAGCTGAGGAATTGTGTCAGCCAGAGGCCAAGACAATACTTTCAGGTACTAAATGTGTTCACTTAAAAAGGGGATGAAAACACTTCATTCGAATTAGAAAAAAATGCTTTCTAATTATTTGCAGGTGTCAGGAAAAGAAAAAAGAATTAAGTACCCTACACAGTCATATTCTTTCCTGCCACTAGGACTTAGAATTTCATTTTTGAGAAGTATTTCTCCTCTTTGCACTACTGAGCTAGAAGCCTGTTGTTTTTTGTTTGTTTGTTTTGTGTTTTTTTAATGGCATTTTAAGATGAAGCCATCAAGGTACTTTAGGTTCTGGCCACTTAATGTCAAAGGGGTGGGCAGGGGGAACACACCATTTTCTTTCTTGATTCAAAATTTTAATTGAATAATTGGGGAAGTTGATAGAATCTGCAATATGAGGTCTGAATCCATCACCCAAAGACTGCTATCACACCTTTGTTCTCAGTGAGGGCTGGATTTACTTTTGACCCACAACACGCTTAGAATGAGGACCTCACAGGGCAGGGCTGGGAGGTTTGCCTAGGAGCTGCCTCCACAAGGCCAGCAGCTAAAATGAGAAGGCAGCACCTGTGGACATTTTCATTTGGCAACATTCTGCCCGTTGCTGAGATCCTGGAAGCATTTTGATTGTCTCAGGGGGTGCAGAGGGAGCTGAACAAATCCAGGATGGAGTCTTAATCTTCTCCTTCCAGTAATCTCCTTCCAGTAAGGAAAAACGGAAAGTTTTGTTCGACTGTGGCATGGCTGTGATCCATGCCATCTCCCCTGGATTCAACTTAACAAAAACATTTAGTGAAATAAAAGTGAAATAAAAACGTGTTTCTTGCCTACTCTATGTAATATTTAGCATATTGTCTCCATCACTTTTTATTCTATCAACTGTATTTTGTTTCCAGTGACCTTAGGGCTATATTTTCTTAAGTGTTCTAGAAATATTTAAGATTGCTTTATATCAGTTATCTGTTAATAATTAAAAGTACCTATGGGATTTGTGCTAATAGTTTTCAGAACCCTTAAAATCTATAGAATCAAATTATAATTCTATAATAAAAGTCATAATATGAGAACTTTTTTGTTGATTATTGACAGGGATTAGGCGTACATATGTGGGTGAGTTTCATAAGTGCAACTTTTTAAATTCAAGTGTGTCTTCGAATTGAACTCTGCCGATAACTGAAGACTGTCAGTGTGAGTGTAGGCAACAGTTCTGTGTGCCTGCTGAGTCTGTCTCCTTTATCTGCATCATTACCAGCTCCCTGTTCTCCATTATTACCCATGGCCACTGCCCCCAAGGCTCCTGCTTTGATTTGACCCAACAAGTCCTACTAAGCACTCTTTCCTTAGCCAGCCTTGGCCACAGCCACTGGATTGAAGGTGAATACCTCACCCAAACTGGATCATTCACATTCTCTCTAACTGGCATTTAGAATTAGAGTTAAGGGATTCTATGCAAATGGTGAGATTCTGTTTTCCAAAAACGAGGGCACCAAAGGGCAGAGAAAGTCAGTGTGTGGAAACGGAAATGAGCACGTGTGCATGGAAAAGGAGAGACAGAGGAGCATGGAGCACCAGAAAGATGAAGATACCTTCCTGCCATTCCAGTGCTTTGTTCATTCCTTTATGGATGGAAAAAAAAACAAACCTATATCTCCTCACCTTTGCTTGAAATGGCCTGTGTTCTGATAAATTCTACTACTCGTTTTATTTTTCTTTCAGCACTGGCTAGTCTGATTAAGAACCCGTTACTTGTAATCAAAAGAATCTCATCTACTACAGCAGACAAGAGAAAAAAAAAATTAACATCTAACTACCCTCAAGAAAGGAGATACCAGGAAAAATAATTACCCCAAGTAAGTTTCAAAAGAGGAAAGGAAACTGGAAAAATATATAGCACATTTTATTATTTTGTTGGAATATCAATTACTTTTTAATTAAATGACATCTGTATTAGGAACCTCAAAGGTTATCCTGAGCCAAATCCAAGTTTATCAATACAACTTCTGAACTTTGTCTTATAAGGAAATGGTTCCGATTCCTACTTTAATACTCATACTCAAAAAACTTTGAAATAACTCAAAATAGATGTGTTAAAAGAGTGTTCTGATATAGTGCATGTCATCATGGAGTTCTGGATTTTATGCTTAAGGCAGGAATAACAAATATAGAATTGCATTAATCTTGTTCAAAGAACTTTCTGCAGCATCTCCTTCTGACAATTATATTTTATACCAAAGTCAAATTTTTTTAAATTAAAAAGTGTAGAAGACTTAATCCCAGGCAGATCTCAGAGATATAATAATGGTAGTTTTTTTGAGGAAATTTATCTTTAAGAACTAACACAGGAACAAATTCAATTAATTATGTTTCAAATCTTTTAGGCAGCGAAAGTTTTAGAAACCTATCACCTTCCCTTATTAATAAAAACATATATTCTCATTAACCTAACAATGTGGCCAATTTTCTGTTAGTAGTGCAATGTCAATTTTAATCATTATGTTAGCAATGTGATTTATAGGAACATATGCGTATCACTATTCACATATAAATACATCACTCTTTAAGTTTTTTATAAAGAGCTAACTTTAAATTAGTACTGTCAAGAGTTTTAATAAATGTGCAGAATTTGCTTGGTGACTTATTTTAAGAATAAATTTTGCCTCCATGTAAATTACTCTTGTTTCTCTCCCTTGCCTGCCTGTCAATGCTGTGAATATTTTACTAATATATTCAAAAATTGATATTTCAAGTGCCATTAAAGAATACGATCAACAATTTGCCATAGCAAATCTAGAAATTCACACTGGAAGTAGCAGAAATTCTCAGTTCTCCCCCCCATTTCTCCTCCTATTTCTCCTCCATTCCTTCAGATTGACAAGTGTGGTGATTCAGTTTCCATATTAAGCTTTGCCACTTCTACCAAAAATTACTGGAGTTGAATGTACAAATTTTATGGTTTACTGTGTGATTAACTAAAATCTCTTACACACACTCATGGAATAAAACTTTAAACATGACTGTTAGGTAACTGCCTATCGTTTTATAGTTTTATTGAAACTGTAGATTGAGAAAAATGGGTCACAAAATATAGTGTGTAACATAAAATTAAAAATAGCTGATGCTTATAAAGAGCTTACTATATTTCAGGAACTATGCTTTATATGTTTCAGCTATTAGACCTTAATCACCTCACAATAAAGGGGAAAACAGAAAAACGATGCATACTGATAGAAAGGCATATACTGAGTAAAGTATCATTTCATTTGTACAAAAATCTGTATTCATAATAAAAGAGGAAGTCCCAGGGAGATTAAGTAACTTGTTTAAAGAAACGCATATTTGGCCTCTCCTCCAGATCACAAGGTTGCCTGGTTTCAGTGGGAATGTCTTTGGTTTGTAGACAGTAAATGAAAATCAAACACAAACAGGCTTTAGCAATGTAGTGGCCACTGACCATCACCCAGGACCGGAGGACTTAGTCTCTCCATTGCCAGGAATGTTTTGGGAATTGCCTTGGATGATAGAGTTGTTGAGCTCCCCTTCCAGGGCCATCCACATCCACTTCCGGCAGGGCTATAAATACCCCATATCCTGCTGTCCTAACTAGGGACTTCTCTGGAGGAATATCCCTTAGCAATATTCAGAGCAATTAGCATTGCAGCCTAATTTCATCCTCTGCCTAACCCTGTCCCCCTCCTTCCAGGAGCACTCCCTAATACATCTCTTGCAAGTTTATCTGCATCTAAAAGTTCATTTCCCAGAAAACCCAGCATGCAACACACGGGAATTTACTAGCCCATAACACTAGAAGTCTAGAGGTAAGTTTGTCTTCAAAGTTCATTTGATTAAGAGGCTAGAATTCCTTTCTTTCTGCTTTCTGTTTTGCCTTTCAGTGTTAGCTTCACTCCATGGTTGATTTCCTTCAATGGTGGAAAAATCATGATAGCATGTCCACATCTGCACATTGCCACATCCAGAAGATTCCAAACGAAGTCCACTCTGATTGGACTGTTTAACTCACAAGACGGTGAGTTGGAAAGTTGGTTGGCTTAAACAAATGAGTTTCAATGCCAGGAGCTTGAGGTGGAGTCATGGTCCACTGGATTGCTTTGAGGACAAAGGGCATGACCAAAGGAGAGTGTGGCTACTTTTAGAAAGGGAGGATGAGGCGGTGTTGAATGTTGAGTAGTTGGCACACAGCATGTATGATACTCCATACGGGAGAGAAGGGAAACAGAACAGTCAGCTGTTTTTGCATTTAGTTTCTGCCACTTTTTTTTTTCAAATGAGACATATTCCCTTTAGTTTTCCACTAGATAACTCACATTATCCATAGCTTAAGATTCATTTCCTCCAGAGTGCCTCCTCTGTCCCGTCAAAGACAAGTTTATTCCCATGGAGTAACGTGTTGACTCTATTACATTCTCCGTAATCATTTGTTTAATAGTTTTCTCTTCTCATCGACAACTAATCCTTCAGGGCAAATTCTACATCTTATTCATGAATGTACCGCCCCACTGGTGACACAGAGACTGGCAAGCAAAAGGCCCACCATTGTTTTGGAATAAAGGAGTAATTAATGAGAAAGCTGGCTTTTCCTGGACACATGCCCAAGAGGTTTTCAAAAGTGATGAAGGATCCATAATTCTAACTTCTCTACTGATTAGCATGTTAATGAAAGAAAAAAATAATATGTTGAGAGGAAGAAAGCAAAGACCACTCTACCTCACCAGAGTGTAACTTATTAGAGAACAAAATATACTGTGTTAGCACAGCTAAATGTTGACTGTTGGGTGTGCAGTAAATGTGCATTCACAAATCAGAAAAGGGAGCAAGACTCATTAATACTGTTGTCTGAAATGTAGTGAATTTTTTTAAAAAACACTTTTAGGAAAGCATTTCACAGAAGAGAAGGTGAGGATTAATGATGGTTTTTAAGGTGCTAAATGAATTTAAAACCATTAAACAAGATCGGCAATTCAAAAGAGGGAATCTTTGTGTTTGAGATTGGTACATCATGAGTTTGGTTTTGAACATGTTGAATTTGGGAACCTGAGGGAGATTTGAGTGAACAAATGCAGGAAGTAAGAAAAATCACCAGTCTAGAATAGTTGATATTACCATCTAAGAAAAATGTATTTTGTCTATAGAATGCTACTTTGGTAAGAATTTTGTTTGTAAATAACTTTGCTGGTCTTCTTAGAAAATCATACACGCCCATCTCTTGCTTATTCACTTCAAATTATTTCTAGGAACCCTGCTACTAAGTAAAATATGATGTCTTGACATGAAAAATTATTTTTCTTTAATTTAAGAGAGAATTGTGATATAGTCCAACCTAATCCAAGATACACAATGTTTATAGGTAGAAAGTTATATTAATTAACAATAAAAAATAAGTTTATACAAGTGATAAGTAACACTCTGAAAATAAATAAATGCAGAATTTTGTACATAACATATTGTATTTGCCAAAGCAGGACACACAATAGTGGCTGTTGATTAGCAGAGACTATATGTAAAGGAGTCATTTTTTTTTTAAGATGTGTTTTTATTGATTTCAGAGAAGAAGAGAGAGGGAGAGAGAGATAGAAACATTAATGATGAGAGAAAATTATTTATCAGCTGCCTCCTGCGTGCCCCCTACTAAGGATTGGGCCCACAACCCAGGTGATGAGGAAAATAAGACTTTTTCTGGGGGGGACTGGGAGGCCTAGCAGCCTGACTCTGTACCTAGTTAATCAGTATTCCTAATGCACATTCTTGTTAGCCTATAATCCAGTCACTGCCCCTTCCTTAATTATCTAGTCTTACAAGACCTGTTTACCTAAATAATCCCATTTTACAGAGGCCATAAACCATGAACCATACACAACCCCCGGAAGGGGTTATCAGCACTGGTGAAAGGGCCAGGCCTTTAGGTGTAGTCTCACGGCCCCCATCCCAACACGCGGAGCTTTTTGCAAAGCCTGCAAAAGGTCCAGAAGTCTGGTCCATATTTGGGGGACAAAGAAACCAAAGGGTATAAAGAGAAAGCTTCTTCCATATTGGCATGCTCAGGATTTGGAAACAGGGTCCCCCGAGGCACGGTACTAGTACATCTGGAAATACATGGGTTTTTCCTGTATCTCCTAGTATTCCTGTGTGTGTTTTCTGGTTGTCTGGTAAATTCTGTAACACAGGCAAGTGCTCTGACTGGGAATCAAACTGTGAACTCCTGGTTTATGGGTAGACACTCAGCCACTGAGCACCAATGGCCAGGCAAGGAGAAATTTGTTTGAAAGTAAATTCATCCTTTTTGATATATTTTCTTAACTAATTTTACAGACTTTACAGACTCGCACTCATCTTGCATTCAACCTATGCTTACATATAAAGTTCAAGCACTTTGGGAGCAAAATTAAGGAAACATAAGTATGAAAAACATGGATAACAAAGAAATATTTATAAAAGATGCTACCTCTACATCCACCACACTATAAAACATAGACAAAGAAAAAACATTGGAATCATTCAAAACTGAATGTGCACAATTCAATTTTGTTACATATGATATGCTCTGAATATAAACTATTATGTCATGAAAATTGATGAGTGTTTCATTGCCTGAAATCATCATGTGAAATATCAATTCTTATAGTGCACTTAGTATGTTTTAGGATGTAAAATTCATTATACTGAAAAATGGAGCCTTTGTCAACAAATGGTTTAACTTCTCAAGAGTTGTTATGTGGGAAAGTAATTAACTGAATAGTAGTTGTGAGAAATAAATCTCTACATGTTTCATTATATACCCTGCTATATTAGAACTTAATACATTAAGAAAAATATATTGCTCTCTTCACTCTAGAGTGCTTTTATTCCCATTATATTTTCATTTTTGTGAAAATATTCTTAAGTATTAAACTTGGTTTTATATAAAGTAGTCACTCACTCACTTAGAATTCATTATTGAAACAATAACGAATGCAATTCATTGTATGCCTACCATTTTCTGAGTATTGTATTATGGGAAAACGTAATTCTAAAAAACTTTCAAAAGCCAGACTAAATCCATGTTTTACCTAGAGCTTATATGACCCTTTCTAAATTGTACAACTCATTAGTGCAATTTAAAATATATAGAATGGATGCAGAAAAAAAGCACCAGTCATAGGTTTAAAGCACCATACATTTTTTATAAAAAACAAAAACAAACATAAAAAACAGCTTGTATTCTGCAAATAAATCCAGAAAAATAATATCACTGGAACTCAAGAAGGTTAATCACCCCCTTACAAACTGTTTCCATCGAGAAATGACTTCTCATACCAGAGATAGTTTGGACTTTATATAATAGACAAAAGGATGCAGGTAGGTTATATGCAAATACTATGCCATTTTATATTAGCGTCTTGAGCATCTTATTTTCTTATAGTGGCCTCTTATATATCATACAATTTCAAAGTGTTCATGGAGACAAGTCTGATCCCCATTATTCCATAATGGTTTAAATCAGAAATCTTTCCATGGTATCTAAATAATTTTGGCTATGAGACATTGACATAAATTTTGATCTCTTTCTTGAATATTTAAGCAACTCTTTAGTACCACTGCCTCTTTCAAATAAATCTCAGAGTTGTATTTAAGGTATATTAAATAGACCCTTCTGCATGTGTGAGATGCATCTAATATTTTTTGCATGTGGTGAAAACTATAAATTAAACTATATTTATATAGCTTTTTATTTAAAAACATTCCCTGAAAATAAGAGCATATGACCTATCCTTTCTTCTTATTTTTTTTATCCTCGCGCGAGGATATTTTTCCATTGATTTTTAGAGAGAGTGGAAGTGACAGAGAGAAACATCGATGTGAGAGACACATAAATTGGTTGTCTCCCACAAGTGCCCTAGTCAGGGCCAGGGATCGAGTCTACAACCGAGGTACGCGCCCTTGACCGGAATTGAATCTGGGACCCCCCCAGTCTGCAGGCCAATGCTCTATCCACTGAGCCAAACCGGCTAGGGCTGACCTATCCTTTCTGATCACCAGTTGGCCACTAACACAACTCAAAGTTCTAACATTTTAGAAAGAATAGTGTGTAAATCGTTAAAAAAATGTGTAAATTGGTGGTTCATTGTTAACTACCTGCAAACCTACAGGTAAGTTTACCAAATGAGATAAAAACCTAGTGATGCATGTCTTCATTGCCTGCATAGTGCCCAGCAAAGTTTGAATCATTGATACTCATCGGCTAAGTTATGGAAGTAAAGTCAGTAATTCATACTGTTGGAATGGCACACATTTCTATAATTAATGAATCATCCTGAATCCAAAGTTTCAATGCCCGTTAGCAAGAATTTAGAGTATTTGAGTGGGAGAAGGAGTACTGATAACATAACCCAATCCCTTCGTTTTACAAGAAAAAAACTAGTGTTGGAGAGATAGCACAGAATGTGAGGAACAGAAACTTTGGGGTGAGAAAGGTCTAATACTGAATGCTGCGCATACTGAATGTTGGTCTACTACATAACTGTTGTAATATATGAGGCGAGTCCATTAGTGTTTCTGAAGCTCGGATTCCTCAACTCTAAAATGGATACAGCACTGGTAAACTTACAGAATTATTATGATAGTTGCAATTCACCTGGAAGAAATGTCCAATTAAAAATATTTATATATTTTTTCCACTTTATTTTCTCAAACACACATGATAAGCAATTGACAGCGCTATAATCAGTTCCAGTGTTCTCTATACACACCCAGAGTACTTCATGATGGGAAGGGTCTATATTCATTCCTACTTAGCAACTCACCTACAAAGAACTTACACAAGTTATATACTTATTACTTTATATGTGTGGGACAAAGAAGGGCACTATATGGTAAAACTCCAAAAAAGTTTGTGGGAAGGAAAATTTCAAGTACTTTTCAAAGGACTTACTGCAACTTCCATATTTCTCATGTCGCATTAATGAGAAACTTTCGAGATAATGTAATCTATCCAGGGAAGTGAATGCTAGCTTCTATCTTTCCAGCCTGATTACAGAAGAACTTCTAAAGCAGTTTAATATGTTCAGGGATGCTAAACAAATATGTCCACATTCATTTTACAGTTATGTCTGCAGCAGTTAAAGGAAGAAATGTAGAAATAAACAGAATTTAGAATCTGTCCTCTTCTTTTTTAAGAACAGAGATACTCCAGTGCATTTTATTTTTATATAGCGGATTCAAACTCCTGACTGAGATAAATGTTTTTCAGACTGAAGTTTTTAGTAGCTTTACTAAGCAATTTATGGATTGGCACTCTGCCATAAAGTGATCTACAACATTATAACTCACTATTATGCAAAAACAAATTTGCCAAGAAGACATGTGTTCTAATATTTTTCTCTAAGGACAATCATGTATTTCAAATTCTGAATAGAAAATTATGTTTGACATTTAATTTAAACCTGGCTTACCCTTAAAAATAAATAATATAAAATCTGTCCTGTAGTACTTTGGTTGCAACCAGTGGTTTTCTCCTTTTCAATATATCAGGTTTAGTCCTTTACATCTGCAGTATGTTATCACATTTGATGTCCATACACACATTTATGCATGTGCCTCCTGAATGTATATAGAATTTTGGAGAGAATTTTCTCTTGAGAGAAACATAAAACAGTGTCTCCAGAAAAACATAATATGTTTTAACAATTTGTAATGTTTACTGATGTACATCAGTAAACATTACAAATTGTTAAAAATCATACATCCAATCACCATTAATTAATTCTACAAAATGAGGCTGACAAGTTCACATGCATTTCAAGCACGTTTTACAAGGATTTAATATTGGAGAATGACAGATGAAATGTAATCAAGATTGGATATAATTAATCTGGGATAGGTCAGCTGGGGGAAAAAAGTGTTCCTCTCTATCTTCTTATATTCAGTAAATGTGGGTCAGTTCTATAGCTGTAGCAGACAACATTTGCCATCACTCGTGTATCTAACTCTGATACAAAATATAAACTGCTGTCAGATATCAATCCTAATTGAGCTGAACAATAGTTTAAAATCTGAAAATATGCTAAACACTGTGGACTATTTACAGTTTTCCTAACAATCTAATAAATGCCTGGCAAACTTCGTTTCATCGTGCTGGGTACATCAGCACACACATTAAGCAAGGTGTATTATGTACTTAAAATTCATTGCAGATTTGTATGTTGTTCTGCATTGTGTTGGAATTTTCACTATCAGATTAAATTGCATTATGAATCACCTCTAAAGAATGTTATGTTTGTAATGTGGCGTCATGAAACGTACACTGTATGAAGTAAAATATCTCAAATTTTAACCTTATGCTGAATAAAAATAGCAGGTAGAGGTGGATCTGCATTTATGAAAAGTGTTTTCTTAACACTTTTGGGAGTGTTGGGAGGAACATGTAGACATATTGCGACATCTTAGTCTCTAGACTCTCACTGCCACGCACCATGTAACATTCACTGTATTGCCTTCTTCCTTGGATTTTCACTCCCTAAGGCAGTTGAGGTCAGCACTTTGTGAAGACACGACAATTGGGGTAGTTTAAATGATTTCAAAACTTAATCCAAATATACATTCTCTTACACCCCTATCACTGACATTACCAATATCCCTCAGTCTTTGTCATTGTTTGTTTACCTACCCATCTACTCATGCTCCCAACATTCATCACCCATTCAGACATACACATTTATGATGGAACAAGTATATTTACGCATATTTTCTTTCTCTGTTTGAAATTCAGCAAACATTCTGAAGTAAGCTAGCATGATGACGGATATAGATTAAGAAAACAAATGTCAAAGTCCCTGCCCTCATGGACTTTATAGTTAGTTCAATAAACACCCTAGCCAACATTCAATAACCATAATCTAAGACTAAAGATCTTGAAATCTGGAGCCACAAAAACTAACATTAGAATATTGGTCTTACTGCTTATAAAGTAAGTTATAGCCAGTTATGTAACCTGCCTATCTACTTCCTCATCTATTACCTGGACATAATCATACCAGATAGTGTTTTTTAGTAAGATTAAATGATGTGATTAAATGATATGATTATTAAGATGACTATTAAACTATATGCCTTGCACTATCTAGATAAAGGTGATATATAATTTCAGGAGTTAGGCATTAAGTAAATAATTATATGAGTAATTATAAAGAGAAGTGCAGGGAATCTAAAGTTTTGAACATGTAGAAAATGTCTCTGTAATGATAAGAACTTAAAGGCCAACAAGACATGAACTATAATCAAGATTTATCAAAGGAAGAGCAGGGTGATATAGAAGAGAAGATCAATACATATTGAGGGTGTAGCATTGTCAAGATTACAAGAGGGGTTTGGGGCATCTGAGGAACTTAAAGAGGCCAGTGAAGCTGAAGAACTCTGAGGAAGAAATATAGTTAGTTGAGATGATAGGGGCTAGATTTAGCTTAAACTAATGTACAAAGAACTCTTGGCAGAGAATCAGGTCTATGGTAGTCTAAGTTATAAAGAGGAGGAGAATGACAATGATGATGATAATAATGAGAAAACAATTTTCTGAAAAAAAATTATTTGAACATAAGAGTCATCCTGTATGATATATCCTGTAAAGTTACAATTTATTAGCCTATGTTCTGTATGTTTGTCTAGCTACTTAACACGTTAAGTGCCCAGTCAGTCACTGGTGACTGACACTATACTTTCTGTCCAGAAGACAAAACAGGCTGGGTGCTTAATGTGTTAATGTTCTAACCTTCACTTTCTAAAAGTAGAAGTGAGGACAGATCTAATCATGATCCTGATCACACTGGAGGCAACTGATGTATCAATGTCTGAACTCATGGCCATGGTGAACAGTTAGTTATCCTGGTGATCTGCTATGCTTTGTATTTAAATTCAGTGAGAAGAAGGAGAGAGGGAGGGGGAGAAAGAACAATAACACAGGATCTGACCATCGAGGTCTTTCAGTCTGATGAAATGATTTTTTTAAAAATTAAGTGCAAATTTCACTGATTCCAACAAATAGTTACTGAACACCAATTCTGAATTCAGTTTGTGCTAAATGCTTTGCACAATGACAAAACAAAGTAACATAATAAGGCTATGTTTCTGAATGCAAATAATTGTCTTTGAAATTAGGTATTATCTGGGATAAACACTGAGGTAAAGTAAAATTCTTGCCTGCAAACATATTCTCAATTATCTGTATATGAAATATTTTTTAACAAATATTAAGTCTAGGTGTGATATCTAGGAAGTTTTGGACCACATGGCTTTGTCATTAGTTTGAGTATCATCAAGAAAGGGTTATACTTCACTGTAGTCAAAAATATCAGAAATTTAAATCAATGATAAAAGCATTTTGTCTAAAAGCATATGAGCATTCCAAATATCATATGTTAGTAATTATTGTCATTGGCCATTTTGATTTCAGAGAGAGGGTAGGAGAGGAAGAGAGAAATAGAACATCAATGATCGGCTGCCTCCTCTATGCCCCTTCTGGGGACTGAGCCTGCAACCTGGGCATGTTCCCTTACCTGGAATTGAACCATGACCTCCTGGTTCATGGGTTGATGCTCAACCACTAAGCCACACCGGCCAGACTATCATTGGCCATTCTGAATTCAACATTATACTGTATGGCTTTGAGAATTCCTATTTAAATGTTATCTATACATACACAATTGTAAGTTGTGGCAAGTTGGTTGCAATATCAGCATAGCAAATCTTCAATACTAGTTCATTTCAAGTTTAACAGAATTGTACAAGATAAAATAACTAAGCTACCTTCCATCTGATCTTATTAACTGAGGTCCAGGATTGCAGATCTGTGACCTCAGGAACACAGGCTAATAAATCCCAACTTGACAGCACACATCACAAAGTTTCTCAGAAAACTATGGTTTGATTTAATCATATGCTTTTTCAAGTTGCAACTTATGGGGGGGGGGGGGATGATGGGAGGGAGGGAAGTTCTATTACACATTCACTACCCAGTCTTGCATAATAAGAAAATGTTAATTATCTAACAGCATGTTCACATTTTCTACTAGTTGGCAAGTATCGAATTTTGGCTGCTATCACTTCTCCAATAGGTACTGGAGTTTTGCACATTTGTTATCAGCACAGAATTTGCCTTGTCTAGTTGTACTGCCTACATATTCCACTGTTCCAGGAGTCATTTAAGCATATAATGAATTGAGTTTCAATGAGCTGGAACCTCCTGCTTCAGCCGATTTTTTCAGCAAATTATTTTCCAGCTGTAGCTTCAGCAGGAATTTTTCCCACTCCTGAAAAGATGGCTTTAATGGCCACATATTTTATATGCCAATTCTAAAATCATTGTAATCAGCTAGTGATTATGCATTAAGTCAGTGATGAGCAAATTTAAAAAAGGTTCAAATCACTCTATGAATATGGCAAGTGTCTTTAATAGACTTCGTGTTTTGGCACTAAGGGTGGATGTGACAAAAACAAGGCCAATATGTCTGGGGCTTTGCCACAGAGCAGGAAAAATGCTGTTTTGCCAATAATAGTATACTTTTATGCATATTTATGTTCCAACAAACATCACTGGAGTATGAAGCAAGTACTGATGTTTGAAGATCAGTGAACCCCAAACTTTGACTAATTTAATCACTTGCATCTGTTCTCATTTAAACCTGCATTCTCTCTTGAAGCAGACAGATATGAAAAGTATTAAAATGAACCAGACTGAGGTGGACTTTGTGTTAAGGATCACTGGTTTATCCCATTTATAATTTTATATATACTTAGCAGTAACTTAACTGAAGATACAGATACTTATAGTTAGAGCTATAGTTACAATATAGGTATCTCTCTCTAGAATATCTATATATATAAAAGCCTAAGCAACCATTATGACTGAACGACTGGAACGACCGGTTGACCAGTCACTATGACATGCACTGACCACCAGGGGGCAGACACTTAACACAGGAACTGTCCCCTGGTGGTCAGTGTGCTCCCACAGCCAACCTCCCGCGGCCCCTCTACCTGGTGGGCCCCCCAATCAGCCTCGATTGCGGGGGGGGAGGGGAAGGCGGCCAGCCAACCTCCCATGACCCCTCCCCCACCCTCTGCCTAGCTGGCCAGTCTCTCACTGCCCCTCCCCCTGGCTGGTCAACCTTCCGGAGTCCCTCCCCGTTGCTGGCCGGCTCCCCAATAGGCCTCGATTGCCAGCCAGGCAGATAGACCGATATATTATACACACATCTATTGTCAATTGTCCGCTGTAGTTCTGACCATACCTTGCCTTTATTTTGATATTAGAACTTCTTTTATTTGAGAAATTCTTCGCACCTCTATGTGGAATGGCCAAGAACAAGGGGAGATGTAGGCAGAAATCAAGTAGAGTGCATACTTTTAAAAGTTTGCAGACCTACTGAAAGAAGTTATTTTTCAGGCAGGAGTTGAAGACAGTTGCATTCAAGAACTGGCAAACTTAAGAAATTAAAAGGAAATCTGATAAGATTCCACCACTGTGATTTTTCTGTGAATGTGCCTTAGTTGTTATTGGGGTACTTCAGAGTCTGCTGAGCACCCCAGGTACCATTTAGGGCTGCCATCTCTCTTCTAAAAGGGAATGTGCGCTCAGCATGGTATGACTGTGGAGCTCTAAACATTAGCAATTTATGTGAATTTAGTCAAATAATTTACTAACTTTGAATCAACATTTTTTTAGCAGTAAGTGTATTCAGTTAAGTGATCTCAAGTTCCTTTTCAGCTCTAAAAAGTTTCTTCACAATGCGAAGTTACCATGTGAAAAATGTATAATTTTAACAGAGTGATATATCAAAACTTTGGGCATTTTGGTCAAGCAGTCTTACAAAAAGCCTGGCTATTTCTTTTTTCTTTTTTTTTTTTAGAATAATAAATGTATCTATATCAATTTTGTGACTGCTACTTGTTTTTTTATTATTATTATTATTATTATTATTATTTATTGTTTAAAGTATCACGTCTCCTTTTTCCATCATTGACCTCTCCCCAAGCCGCCTCCACCCCCATCCAGAAATGGAATTGCCTCTAAGAAAAGATCTCATTCCATACTCACTGCAGAAACCAACTTAACATGTGTCCTGTGTTTAAAGTACTTTCCCTGGCCCATTTTACTTCACCTGTACATGCCTATCTACAGTTCTGATGCTTTCCTTGAATAAACAGTCCTTCTTCAAAGTCCTTCTTACATACCCATAAAAATAAAAAGTACAAAGGTCCTTTCTTTTGAAAAGGGCAACACAGTGCTGCTGATTATTTTATTCAAGTTCAAAAATCTTATTGATTTTATAATCTGGGTTTGAAGCCAGGTTGTTGTTACTGTTGCTGCTGTTATTGTTTAATGCCGCCAAAGCTCACGCTCCTAACAACCTTACAACTCTGCTTACCATGACAATATTCTTTGTTCTGAGGAGGGCATAGCCTAGCCTACTCGGGTGAAGAGCCTGCAAATAGAAAAATTTCTACAAAACAAACGTTTTAAATAATCTGTCCTTCTAATTTAATCACTCGCATAATCTTTCTTGCATTTCATTTTTTTGAGGTATTCCTCTACATGGCACACTCTTTAACAGACTGACGATTGCCATAGAGCATGGGGGTTGGAGGACTGGGTGAAAAAGGTAAAGGGGTTGAGAAGTACAGATTGGCAGTTACACAACAGTCATGGGGATGTGAGGTACAGCATAGTGAATACAGTCAATAACACTGTAATAGCTATATATGGTGCCAGGTGGTTCCTAGAAATATCAGGGGGAACACTTTGTAAAGTTTATGATTGTCTAACTACTATGCTGTACACCTGAAACTAACACAAAATAATATTGAATGCAAACTGAAGTTTAAAAATATATATTTTTTTAAAAAGCACTCTTTGGAACTCTAAACATTAGCAATTACTTTGTTATTCTTCAATCGATCTCTTAAATCCTATTCTCTTGCATGTTCTATATTGTTCTGCTATATATATATATATATATATAGAGAGAGAGAGAGAGAGAGAGAGAGAGAGAGAGAGAGAGAGAGAGAGAGAGAGAGTATCATGCTGACTAGCTACATCTATGGACCACACATATTATATTTTGATTCTCAGTGGGATTTACTTGTCTTTATGAAGTGACTCTAAATGAAATGGTCCATCTAAATCCTTCAAATTAACAAATTCAATTCCATTTCATTAGTCTCTGAAACTTACCTGTTTAATTCAGTTGATAAATATAGTGAATGATTACAATATCAATAGTTAGTTCCTGTTTTACTGACCACCTAACGTTTAAGCTTGGCTGCACCAGAGTTCATGCTCAGAGTCCCACTGGACTTTCACTTCACCAGACATGTGACCCCACTGCAGACATCTGGCTTGAGACGGACACCCTGCCTCTCCACTTGTGGACACAGCCAGTGACCGGGACTTGGTGCAGGAGCTGGTTCTGCTTGCTTCTATTGTGTGATCTCCCCATCTTTGTGTGACTCCACTGGTTGGGGGGGTCTCCCAAAACAAACCAGACATTGTGGAAACACACAAACATGTGTGAGTGACTCCTTTTAGGGACAATCCCTTGCTCATGACAGTGCAGGTATTCCAGAGGCAAGGAGGCAAGAGGACATGTTCAAGGAGCTACACAAAAGCAACGTAGCTGCAGTGATGCAGAACAGGAACAAACACTTAAAAGAAGGTCAGAGACTTAATGTGGGATGGGAGGTCACGCAGTGCCTTGTTGGCCATCACAAGGATTTTTATTTTTATATTTGGTGAAATGAGAAGCTACTCTAGTGCTTTGAAAATGATCAGTTGGACTGTAGTGTTGAGATCAAGGTGGGAAGACCACTTAGAAAGCTATTACAATAAGCAAGGTTTCGGGGAAGGGGTGGTTTGAATGAGAGTGGTAACAGTGGAAATAATGAGAAGTGATCAGGTTCCTGACCTGCCTGGAAGGTAGGGTCACCCAGATTTCCTGATTAGACAAAGTGTATGAGGAAGAGACAAGGACAACTTAAGCTTTGCCTTGGGGGACTGGCATTCCTCTTTAAGACAACAGAGAAGATTCCAGGAAGGACTGATTTAGGAAAGGAGGCCAGGAACTCAGTTCTGTTGTGATGGTTCAGATGCCTTTGTACATCCAGGAGTAGACGGTGACTATGTGAGGCTGGTGTTCAAGGGAGATATCAGGACTGTAAATAAAAGTTTTCAGCATCAGCATATAAAAAGAACATAGAAATATGGAAGAAAGAGTGACACTTAAAAAAAAAAAAAGATAATGAGACCCAAGGACTAAAATTAATCCAATGGAAATATTGAAAGAAAGTAAAAATATAGAAAGTACATAAAAAAGGCACAGTAATGGAAGACAGGAAGTAAAAGATAAGAAAATTAGAGCACATGACTATGTTATCTCACATTTAAATAAGGAGCTCCAAAAACATTGAGAAAAGAAATAAAAGTAATGAACAAAATATTTAGAGAAAGTTTCCAGCCCTAAAGAATATGAATTTTTGGGTTAAATGTCCAACATAGTGTCTAGAACAACTACTAAAATAAATAAAATTCCAGAAGCACAGTGACAAAGAGAATATTATAAAACCTTTCAAAGAGAAGAGTATAGGTCATATGCAAGCATTAAAAATCAGAAGGGCTTGAGATTTTTCAAGGCACTATCAGAGGCTTGAGGACAAGGGAGCAATGCCTTCAAACTTCCGAAGAAAAATAATTTCCATACTAAAATTACATATGCAGCTAAATTATATGCCAATGGAGAGAGTAGAGTAGAGCCATCGTTAGTCATATAAGAACTTTAACAAAACTATAGTTCCCACAGCCTTTTTTTAAAAAACAAAACAAAGCAGAAAGTTACTAGAAAACGTACTTCATCAAAATAAAGACGCAAGCCAAAATAGAAGAATAGATGGTGTGTAGGGTATCTGAGCCAAGAGAGAGCCTAGAAGGTTTACCATGATGGAGAAGGAATAGAAATATGCTTCCATTGCACCTTTTGCTACCCTCACATCCCCCTGTACCTACACCATGTTCTAGTTCCCAGTTCATGCCGTGCTTTCCTTCTTGATGCCTGCTTTCTCTGTGCACACCGCACATGACCAGCGGCTGTTCATCTTCCCCCTGTGCACCTTTCAGAATTCAGTACAGAAATACCTACCCTTCTGCAGTCAGTGATGCCTGGCTCTAGGGAAGGTGACTTTGCTCTGAGTTACCCAAGCCTCTAAGGAGGCATTAAATACACTGTATTTTGTCTCCTTACAAGTCTGCCTCCTGCCTCCTGAACTACATATCCCTGAGGGCAGGGCCATGTTCTATTCTTTGTAGCTTTAGCATCCAGTCTGATACTCAATAAATATTGAATGAGTAAATGAAGTAACAGATTTACTTCATTAATTAAAGCTATGCCTATGACTAAGGAGCTCATTAAGTTCCAGAATGAAAAGAGGACTAAACACAAGGAGATGCCATGTACCTCTAGAGCAGTGGTTCTCAACCTTCCTAATGCCGTGACCCTTTAATACAGTTCCTCATGTGGTGACCCCCAATTTCATTGTTACAAATTGAACATAATTAAAGCATAGTCATTAATCACAAAAACAATATGTAATTATATATGTGTTTTCCGGTGGTCTTAGGCGACCCCTGTGAAAGGGTCGTTCGACCCCCAAAGGGGTCGCGGCCCACAGGTTGAGAACCGCTGCTCTAGAGCAACCATTTATCAAGAAATTATTATATTTAGTAAGTAGCTCACTCACAATCTCATACCTTTTAAGTTATAGTTTAGGGTTTTGAACTCGTATCTATTGTATTCCTGTGTCTGTCCATGCTCTATGCTACTATGCAGCTCTCCTTTTTAAGGAGAAAGGTGAAGTTCTAATTAGGACATTCTCTTTTAAAGAAAGATAAGTTTTGTAGCAAAAAAAAAAAAAAATGTAGTCCATGAACGCCAATTGTATAAAAATAGACAAGCCAGTATATTCTTTTTAAAATGTTAGGAAAAAAAATAACACTTTCTTCCCTGGATGAGATTTATCTGCCAAAACTAATCCTGGAGTGAGTTTTATGAGCATGTTATAAACCTCTGTAAAGTAAAGAATGCAATAGAAATGCTGACAGAGCCCTCCTTGTGATGGGTTTAAAAGGCACAGCTATAAAACAGAAGTGATTTCTGGAATTTGGAAATTATGCATGACTGTAAAGACAAACATATCTGCCATAAATTGAAGCCCACACCTGCATGGGAATAGACTGGCTCCCACCTAATTCAAGGTCAGCAATAACTTTAAAACAAATTCTATTAAGCTCTTATCAAGCTGTTCAAGTTAAATTAAAGGGGAAGGGGAAAAAAACAACAAATTCTCTGCAGAACATTAAATCATGCAAAATTTCAAATAAACAAATTTAGCTAAAGGAAAAAAGAAACAAATCCTCCCATTAAAATGCTTCTCCTAAAGCAGCAAAAGAACTCAACCTCTGAAAACAAAAATAGCAAGAGCTTTGAGTGTTTCAAAAACAAAACACTATGTATCTGGTTACACAGAAAATGACAGTGAAACAAATAACTTATCAGTAGTTGAAATAGCCACTTATCATCTGAGGTCTCCTTGATGAAAATTTAAAAATGCCCGTCTCTCATCACTAGGGACAAGGGGCAGACTAGGGGATATTTCAAGGGATTCAAAGTTATTTAGTCTACCGACACTCCTGTTGCGGGTTTCCTTTGTCCCCACGCAATTTCACCTATCCTACGTCTCTCGATTTTGCTGCATTAATAAAGTACACTTGAAAGATCTTAAATTGTGCAATCAAAGAGAACTGTACTCAACTCTTGTTTTTGTATATAATTGATTGGGTGAGAGTGGGCAAGCTATTCATTTATGTCTAATGCTTACTTATTATAAAGTGGGATCAATATAACTTACCCTCATTGATAGAAATGCCCAGGAAAATCCCGTTTTGTGAGCCAGCGCCCTTCTTCTCCTCTTATCTACTTTAGTCACCCAAATAGCTAAAGAATTAGGTGAAACTAATAAAATAAAGTAAAGCAGGCTGATGCCCTCAGATGACAATGCAGCTTGATAAATTTAGATATAAATGCCACATTTGAAATCTAAGTTCCTCTAATGTTCTACAATAT
Source organism: Myotis myotis (assembly GCF_014108235.1). NCBI lineage: Eukaryota > Metazoa > Chordata > Mammalia > Chiroptera > Vespertilionidae > Myotis > Myotis myotis. The sequence goes on from NW_023416368.1 coordinate 10,666,107, forward strand.
CTTTTTAAAAACATTGGTGGGTTATATGTATATGGGCACAGCAAGTCCAAAACCTGCTCAGGGTTGATGAAAGATAAGATTAAAAAACAAAACCGAAACAGTTTGATCCCTATTATTATCTGCTGAATACCCCTGAGATAATAGGACAAATGAGATACAGGCTCCTATTGTAAATTATTACATCTATAAAGTCTGTGTTGTTCTTTGTTTTAATTCTGTGGTTTGACACAATGCCTGGCACCCAGCAGGTATCAATCAATATTTGTTAAATAATAAAAATATGAGTGTAGTAAAGACAGACCAAGATGAGGAAGGGGGTGGAATAATATGGAAAATGCTGAAATTAAAATGATTAGATAGCCCGGCAGGCGTGGCTCAATGGTTGAGCCTCCACCTATCAACTGGGAGGTCACAGCTCGATTCCTGGTCAGGGCACAGGCCTGGGTTTCGGGCTCCACCTCCAGTGTGGGGAGGCAACCAATCAATGATTCTCTCTCATCATTGATGTTTCTATCTCTCTCCCTCCCCCCTTCCTCTCTGAAATCAATAAAATTTATTTTATTTTATTTTATTTTATTTAAATATATTTTATTGATTTATTTTTACAGAGAGGAAGGGAGAGAGATAGAGAGTTAGAAACATCAATGAGAGAGAAACATCGATCAGCTGCCTCCTGCACATCTCCTACTGGGGATGTGCCCGCAACCCAGGTCCATGCCCCTTGACCGGAATCGAACCTGGGACCTTTCAGTCCGCAGGCCGACGCTCTATCCACTGAGCCAAACTGGTTTCGGCAATAAAATTTATTTTAAAAAATTAAAAAATAATAAACTAAAAAGAGACTTCAGTTTTTTTCTTTTTTTAATTGTTTTATAATGGTGAAATGCGAGCATGTTTGAATGCTGATGGAACTAAGAAAGTGGAGAGAAGTAGACTGATAATAGAGATGGAGAGAAAATGAAAATAAATATAACTTACAGATCACAGCTCTGTTAAATGAAGAGAAAACAGGCTCTAGAAGAGAAGTGGACAGAGTGGTCTTTGTTTCCAGGGAATCCACTTCCTCCCTGATCAGAAGAGGGAAGGAGAAGCAGCCGGTAGGCCCATGCTCCTATTAGCTGAATGCTGACGTTGTTTTATGAGGTCCAATTAGCTGGGGTATGAAGCGTCTAACTGCTTTAGGGTCCTCTTTAAATTAAATAATTCAAAATTACAAAAAACATGTAAGTATCAGTGTTTGGAAGGAGCCTGTAAAAGTGAGTGCTCCAGAACCTCAAATTTCATTAGTTTCATGGAAAATCTTTCTCTGCCTGAAATTAAATCCTGGCTCCTCATCTCATTAGCCATGTGGATTTGTGCAATGCATCAATCTCTCTGTGCCTAGGTTTTCTCATCTGTAAAATGAAGACAGACATGGTAGCTATCTCATGGGGTTTTGGAGATAATTAAGTAAAATTCTCTCTCTCCCCCAAAATCAATAAAAACATATTTTTTAAAATCACCATAATTAAAAAAAAAAACAAACATGCAAATGATTAGATACAATAACCCACATAAAGATAATTCATGTCAGGCACTTAGTTGCTTCTCAATAAATGTTGATTAGTATTATCTGCATGTAGTCCCTGAAATATAGGAAGCAGATGATAAATGTTTGTTTCTACTCTAGCTAGATGAATTGTGAGAGTTAAGAGATCATGTTATAGTTTATTTGAAATCCAAATAATTCCTAGAGCACATTAGACTCATAAGAAGTACTTTTTCTTATTATCCCTCCCCCTGCTCCTCCTTCCACTTTCCCTCCTCTTCTATCTCTGGGACTATGTGGGAGCAGAAAATCCACAAGTAAACTCACTACATGCCCTCCCTGAGGATAGAAACGTTGCCATTTATATCTGAAATGAAGAGTATTGCACACATGCTAGCTATTGAGCAATTTTTGCCACTAAGAAAATTATTGATGTTATGTCATCATTCATTGTTCAAGAATCTAATAAACCTTGAATGCTAAAAAACGGTCTCAGAACCAGTGGTGAACTTGGTGACCTTGTAGAGTCTGGGACTACTTTCTTTCACTGTTGTAACCCTCAGTGTAAGTGCAGTGTGACCCTAACACCGACACAGTTGGCATTCAGAAAGTGCTTAGTGGGCGAGTGGTTTGTCATGAGAAGAAGGAAGGTAGAAACGAAGGGTGATTCACTAAAGTTCTTACTCACTTTGCTAAGCTCTAAGAGAGAGAATGCCTACAAGGCATTCTCTATAAAAAAATGTTCATTTTGATAAGTCTGCCACCAAAAGAAATGCAAAGCAATGCAAAAAATTTACTTCCAGTATTCATAACCAAAGAGCTGTTCATTCAAGTTTCTGCAGTGGCACATACTCAAATGATGCATAAAACATTTAACACTGCTGTTCTCCGGTTTTATTAATGCTTCCTAACTCATTTATTCTCCTGGTGATAATCTTGCCTGAAGCATCTCACTTTTTGTAAGGTACTACAGTGACTTGGGTTGCAACCAAATCTGTGGTAATTAGTCAGCTGAATCTGTGAGAAATTATAGAGACAATTTGTGATTACATAACCTAATTCAGAGTTCTAAGTAGTTACCTCTGAATATTTCTATCCACCACATGTCCATGCCTGTAGAACTTGCAGGGATGCAAGAGAATCCATGTAAAACTCTCGCGCATGCGCGCACACACACACACACACACACACACACACACACACACACAGCTTCCTTTGGCTTTGCTGGGTAGAATGATTCCCAATACGTGTGTGTAATAAGTAAATCACAAAACAAGAAATAAGGAAGTGACTGATGCTAATGGTAATGAAAATATGATTTTCTTCCTCTATAAGACATTCTAAAAGTCTTTCTTGGATGGTAGACAAATCTATTTCTCCTAAAGTTTGGGTGGAAATTTTAGAATATTCAAAATACAAACTTAGAATAATGTCATTCAATATAAGAGGCAGGATTAACAATGTGGAATGTCAACTCACAATGGGGCAGATTCAATCCTGAGTTAGTCCCCACTAGAGCCAGGAAGCTGGGCAGAGGCAATCCCTCCTCTTTGCATTTCCAAGTTTCAGTAGCTGCTGTACGGGTGTGTCTATCACCTTGGAATTATGATTTGACACTTTATATGACATCTTATATCAGAAACTGAAAGTAAACAGCATCTTGCCCACCTCCTGGCTACTTTTTAAACATCTTTTTTTTAAATATGTTTTTCTAATTGATTTTTTAGAGAGAGAGGAAGGGAGAGGGAGAGAAGATAGAACCATTGATGATAGAGAAACATAGATCGGCCGTCTCCTGCATGCCCCCTATTGAGAATTCAGCCTGCCACCCCAGCATATGTCCTGGCATGGGCTCGAACTAGTGACCTTTAGGGTGCATGGTTCAAAACTAAATCCACTGACCCATGCCAGCCGGCCCACCTCCTGGATTTAATGAGAAAGACTATCCAACTCAGAGAAGTGAGTGATCCAAGTTAGCACAGCTAATTTGAGCATCCCTTCTGAAGGAAAGCAAGGCAATCAGAGGAGGTATAAAGAGCAGAACCTTGCACTCATGCACCTGGGATTCGAAGTTCCAGCTCCATCACTACAGACCTCCACGAGAAGTGTATTGTGTAGTAGATCACATCGAGTTAGTGTCCGTTTCCATCTCAGCAAACAACCAGTGACCACACCGCCCTGTTCCAGGCTGTTTTAGCCTTTACATTAAAAAAACAGAAATGAAAGAGGCACTCAAGAACTAGGATGCATTTGTGAGTGTTCCATTTGAGAGACAAGCAGAGAGCTTGAGAAGAAAAGCCACATATCTAGAGCTGCTCCTCATGTGGGTTGGGTTCACAGACATGATGGGAACTTGGTGGCCTAAACTGGTAGGAAGATACAGGAGGCTATGGTAGTAAGGATAACAGATAACAAAGCATCCCAAGGACTGAGCACCATAGGTAACACTCGGACACATAATGTCTACTCACAGGAAGTTAGTATATTCAGGTTTGATCCAGGACTAATGTCAGGATCCAAGAAGATGTAATGTCGTAGAGGGGACAGCAAGGGTTTCCATAAAGTGATAACACTCAAAGTCAAAGGTTAACTAGCACTCAGTCTTGGAGACCAACCTTTTGGGACAAGCAAAGCCACAAGAAGTAACAGGAGTACAGAAGGAACAAGGAGGAGATTGGGAAAATATAGGCCAGTAATAGGGTCCCACTCAGGGAGGTTATGACTTTTAGGGAGATGTAAGTCCCCCTGGGAGACAGAACCACAGTAGAAGAGCAGTCATACCAACTTAAATAATACGAGTATCAAGGCTGAGGAACTTTTAAACTTCTAGGCCTACAAAAGCCTAATGCATTTCCACTTTTGCCCATTTTTATGAACTGTGCATCATATAGATCTCATGCAAAATTTTGCAGTGAATGGGATCTGTCTAGACCCATGGTTGGCAAACCGTGGCTCGCGAGCCACATGCGGCTCTTTGGCCCCTTGAGTGCGGCTCTTCCACAAAATACCACGTGCAGGCACGCACGTACAGTACGATTCAAACTTTGTGGACCATGTGCAGAGGTCAGTATTTTGTGGAAGAGCCTGTATTTTGTGGAAGAGCCACACTCAAGGGGCCAAAGAGCCGCATGTGCCTTGCGAGCCATGGTTTGCTGAGCCGCAGTTTGCTGACCACTGGTCTAGACAAATGAGAATCACTCAATAGACAAGAAAAACACAGCTGAGTTTTATCTAAAAATGAGTCTAGTTTTGTCTTGTCCTGCTTTTAAAATGAGCATTTATTTGTTCTTGAAATCCCTATTAAATAGGTTTTATACACAAAAATAATACAGACTTATCTAGGGATTATCCTACTTTTCAGCTATTTCATATATCTGTTCCTAAAATGAATGTTTAAGACCCAATGTTTTGTGCATGTGCACACACACACACACGTGTGTGTGTGTGTGTGTGTGTGTAAGGAAGATTCCAAAAGAAGATTCTACAGTGAGTCTAATAAAGTGACACAGTGAGTCAAAATAATAAGTCTATAACAAAGAAGTAAGAAATTAATCTCTCTTACATACCTTCTGAGCAAGAATCTAGTCACTGAATGAACCAACAAAAAACGAAGAGGATCACAGGGAGAAAACAGACTCATCTTCAAAGTGGAAATTTTTGAATGATGACGCTGGACAGAAATTACCTTTTCCCACAAAAACAAGATTGATCTTGACGATACTTTCTTACATTTTATTTTATTTTTTTATCCTCAGCTGAAGATATTTTTCAATTGATTTTAGAGAGAGTGAAAGAAAGAAGGGGAAAGACAGAAATATTGATGTGAGAAAAACACATCGATTGGGTGCCTCCTGCACAAGCCCTAGACCAGGGCCTGGGCCTGGGCCAGGGAGGAGCCTGCAACCGAGGTATGTGCCCTTGACTGTAAATGAACCCAGGACCCTTCAGTCTGAAGGCCAAGGTCTAACCACTGAGCAAAACTTGCTAGGGTTTTCTTACATTTTATTTATTTATTTTTTTAATATATTTTTAATTGATTTTTTTACAGAGAGGCAGGGAGAGGGATAAAGAGTTAGAAACATCGATGAGAGTGAAAGATCGATCAGCTGCCTCCTGCACACCCGCTACTGGGGATGTGCCTGCAACCAAGGTACATGCCCTGGACCAGAATTGAACCCAGGACCCTTCTGTCCACAGGCCAAGCTCTATCCACTGAGCCAAACCTGCTAGGGCTTTCTTATATTTTAAAGTGCAGCATTACTGAGAATCTCAGGCAAGGGCATAATGAGCAAGGTGTCCTTACCTTATAGTATGGAAGTAAAAGCTGCATAGTTCCTCCATGAGTAAACAATAACATAAGATCAAAATTCAGATCAAAAACTTACTGTATATATTTTATATGAATATTTATATATTTATCAGAAGGTCAGCAAGAGGGTTATAGGAGGTAAATGTTATCAAAGGCGGTGGTGTGAAGAAAGCATCCCCAGAGAAGAATTACCAAGGCTCATTACCATTCTGCCTTTATTAGTAATGAATTCTTGAGTTCCTATAACCTGGCTTTGCCTCAGTTTCTGTAAAATGGGGACTGTAATTATAGGTCATCTCTTCTAGTGTTCATGAAAGAAATGAAATAAAATAATTCATGTGGATATAGAATATATAATTACTTATGGTTGTCAGTCAATAACTTTTAGCTATTATTAAGGCAGATTTCAGTGAGATGTTCAGAAATTTACCAAACAACAACAACAGACAAACCCCAAAACTCATGCTAACACAGCAATACCTTAGAAAACCAGCATTAATATGCCCGTCCATGTTCACTGGCTTGTCAAAGGCTTGCTTACTAAATAAGATAATCCATTTATCAGACCCCTGTAATTAATAAGAACACAGCTCCTCTCCCTGAGCTCTTTTATCAGATACATGACATTAGTGGCAAAGTGACATGACAGTGATATAAAAATTACAACATTAACAGGCACTGAATAAATAAAACCTGAAGCAAAATCTTCCCTGGTGCCAAGAATAGAATAGCTGAGATGTGGATGGATGTCTCAGAATTGAGTGTAGAGCAGTAAATCACACAGTGCAGGCAGAACACTAGAGATGATACGTTTTCAAAATAAAAACTATGAAATATTGGAGGGGACATACGGCTCTGCTATTTCATTGTGAATGACACAGCGAGTCTAATAAAGCAGCTGATTTATTGAAAACCTTATCACATCTCCAAGGGAGATGTTCGCACTCATTCCCTTTACCCACGATAGGACTTGTGCTGTTGTGCCAGAGATGGTTGTTTTATTTTCCAAGCAAAAGTCAATTTCTTCTACATAAGGACAGTAGGAACCTCAGCCTTCACGCCTTTGAATAGGCAGTTTTCAACACTGACACTGACACCATATGATCGTGCTGAAAAAAGGGAATTAATTTTTATAATCAATGGCTATTATTGTTCCGTGATTTGTTTAGAGGTAAGATTTTCTTCTGTTTCACACCATTCTTTCCATGTCTACATGCTTTCCCTAAATTGGCCAAGGGCACTGGTGTCCTCTCATTTTTTCCAGAGACAGAAGCAAGGGATAGTCCATGAGAACAGGGACTGAGACAGGAAGGTGTGGGGAGCTTGGCCATTTCTTTAACTCTGTGTCTTTGACTTCTGGGACTCCCAAAAACATCAGTTTGGACATCTGTTTTGTAGCCGCTAAGAAAAATAGCTAAATTAATTTTTACTTTTAGCCCTCTTTCTGACTGATGACACATTTTAAATTAATAAAACAAGCATATTAACTATTCCCCATTTTTCGTCCCGAGAACCCACACACAAATTTTCCTCTTTGGACTCATTTTTCTTGTCCCTGCCTGCTCCACCCCGCCTCCCCTGCCGCCAGGCTAACTGTATTAGCTCACACAAATATATGTGCTTTGGTCAATAGTCAGACCTCGAGTCCCCTTCTTGGCCTCCCTTAAACAAATAATGGTCCTTCAAAAATAAATTTAAAAACTTTCGTTCCCATTTCGGTGGCAACCTTCTTTCTTTGAAAAATGAATAGAAAGTGACCACAAATGCTTTAGCTTTTGCTTGAAGACATCATGTACTTATTAGATATACTTTAAGATATTCTGCTACAATTTCCACAAAACAGCAGTGCACGGACAACAGCTAGGTAAGTTATGATTGGTTTTGCAACATTTGCAAATTGTTCAATGTAATAAATTCACCTTTAAATAACAGAAAAGTCACAGAAGACAGAAAGTCTTAAGCTATTTCTATTTTTTTTAAATACAGATTTTTGATCTTTCAATATAAACTCAAAAAGAGAGTGATTTTAAAAAGACATCTCAATGATCCAGTTTGGGACCTATTAATTTAAACGGGGTCACTGGCCTAATAGATACTCAGAAATTTTATTTTCTATTTTAAAATTTTTATTTTGGAACACTGCCATTACCCAGGTTACTGATTTTCCGTCTTTCAGCACCAAGACTCCTTAGAAAAAGTGTCACAGTAACATCAAACATAAAGATGCATTTTAATGCTGAAATCTGTTCTATAAGTGTCACCACTGGTCATAACATTGACTAACTCATTTCTAAAATATTTGACAGTATTCAGCACATCTCTTCCTGAATATTATTTTTCTATTTCTTTATTTTGCCCAGAGTTTTCTGAAATTCAAGAGTATTTTGCTTATCACATCAGTTTGCAATTTCTGTTCGTTTTTCTATTCGTCTCTCTCTTGCAAGATTTCCTTTTCAATTAAAAATGAAGAGTGCGAAAAGTCACCTAACAGATCATTCCAAACCTGCATGGCCTACTAGTGCTGAAATAAATTCATCTTTGTAAATACAACTTTACCCAGAATTTCAGAAGTTCTATTGTAATCATCCAAAGCTTTTCCAAGGAAACCTTCACCTCTCAGGCTTTTATCTGAGATCCTTTTTAGGACAATGGTTCTTTCACAAGTGCAGCAATTTAAAAAATGACTCACGTCCTCTGTCCCCATGCTCTGGACAGACAAATGAGTTTTGAAATTGTTTAATAATGTAACTATGCCAGAGTTCTAAGTACTCCCTTCCAATGAAAACATCCCCTGGCCTTCGCCCTCTTGAGTGTTTTATCCTCTTGACACCTACAGAAATCCTTGAGATAAGATCTTGCCACCGTAATGTAAAATGGTGAGTTTATATAACACCATCAAACTGCTGTGTCCACTTGTACAGATGGTTTTGCATATAAATTTTATAAAGTGTTTACACGGCTTAGATTAAATTCTAGATTAGCCAAGTTTCATTTCCTTTACTCTCATCCCCCAATCATGAATGACTGATATCAAAATACTGTGATATATTTAAATATGTAAAAACTGACAATAATAAATTTAAAACAGCTTTATAATGAACTATTATGTCTATAATCACTGCTAATAAAATAGACATGTCACACTTTTCATATATTACACATTAATAAAAATGATGCCTATAGAAAAATGCAAATATGTTAGTTTTATATTTTAATAATATATAAAACAATTCAGTGTATTATATCTGCCTAAGAAAGCATTATCCTAAATGGAACAAATTTATTTATTCATTTATTTATTTATTTTTAATAACTGTTTCTTTATTTCAAGAGGAAGGGAGATGGAGAGAGGGATAGAAACATCAGTGATGAGAGAGAATTATTGATGGGCTGCCTCCTGCCCACCCCACACTGGGATTGACCCTGCAATCTGGACATGTGTCCTGACCAAGAATCAAACTATGACCTTCTGGTTCATAGATTGATGCTCAACCACTGAGCCATGCCAACCGGGATATTACTATTTTTTAATCCTCCACCTTAGGCTATGTTTTTAATGATCATAAAGAGAAAGGAAGGGAGAGAGAGAGAAACATCAATGTGAGAGAGAAACATCCACCTGTTGTCTCCCTTACACACCCCAACTTGGATGGAACCCACATCCAAGGTATGCACTCTGACCGGGAATCTAACTCACAACTTTTTGCTGCACAGGACAAAGCTCCAAACATCTGAGTCACTGGGCAAGAGCCAAATTTATTTTTGAACAAAAATATTTGCCATTCTTCTTTTTCTTATTTTCTCTTAAATGTGCCATTGTTGTGTTTTGTCCTAAGGTTAGATAGCCTTTGCTCAAATACTAAAGTTAAAAAAAGAATAAGGACCCCCTAATTGAGACAATATTTTCCTCTTTAATATGTGGAATGGCAAACATTTTGGAGAGGATAGAAACTAGAAAACTCATGAAAGCTGTGAACATTCCTCCTGGGAAATAGCATGTGCCAAACACATGCACAGCACGTGGCATTATTTCTGAAACATGAGGGTAAGTACATCCGACCTGGAAAATTAACACATTCTATTTTTCCACTATTAGGAATCTTATTTCCATTCTTTCCTATTTCACTTTGGAATAAATGTCTTGATATTGTTATCATTAACCCAGTTATTAACTGCAAAGGAGCAAAAGGAAGGCCTGCCCAGTGAAGTCTGGGTGACATAGGGAAAGCACTTAGTCAGTCACACCTGGAAACAGGTCGCTGACCAGAGTAGGAGTGGCCACTGCAAGCACTGGGAGATTTGATACATAAGCTCCTGCACTAAGGAGGTCTCCCTCTTGCTGCTGGGGCCTGACTCCTGGCTCTGCATTTGCCCACACGGTCCACAGCCATATGGACCCCACACACACTGGACTGATGGAAGGGGACTAGCCTAATGTTGTGCCGGTTCCAGCTCCATCATGGAAGGGACACGCTAGACACCGGCTTGGCTTTCAGCTCTGCTGTATCCCCAGCTGCACCTCTTCCAGGACTGGTTTAAGGGAACTGGGATTCTGAAAACTTAGGGACTTAACTCCATGTAAATAAATTTTTCTACCACGTATCCTCCTCCCATGGATGGCTCCAGAAAATCTTATTCCAGCGGTACCCCAAGAACCCTACTCCCACTAGCAAAGGAAAAGGGCACTCCAATAACAATCCGACTACAATTTTTGTCACTGAGAACGTGAAAACTTAAGGGAAAAATGAGAAAATCAGAAGTAGAACTGTAAATGTGCCACGAACGGCACCATGTAGAATTAGTGCTCTAGCTGGAGGGTCAAATAACCTGAAGTCCCGCAAGATTCGTCATTTTCTATTTTCTCTTCAAAACACCCCCAGTAATTAAGGATATATAGTGCGTATGTTTGTAGTTTCAATAATCTTCTTCCTTATTCATATCCATATTTTTTTTCACAGGCAACTGAAGAAAAGGATTTGAAAGTGAACTAGATGGCTTCTTGTTAATATATGTCCCCAGGTTAAGGGTAATTGTGCATCTTGTTGACTGAGGCATGACTTGCCAGCCGTCAGCCTAAGAGAAAAAAACTCTTCCACTGATTTAATGACATGTTCTATCTCTCTCTTGATTAAATAGCTAGTTTAGATTTTTCCTTCAGTCAATTCATTCAAAAAGATGGATTATTTCTGGATGGAGTCAAGTACTTTCAGTTAAACTGCTTCGAAAGTTTCTCTTGGTGGTGTTGGTAAAAAATACATAAATAGTCCAAGAGAGAATTTTGTTACAGGAATGGAGAACGTTGCATTTCATTATCGGCATCTGACCTCAGTTCCCTTGATGAGAGAAGTAATTAACATCATCTTAATTTAGTCTCTACAGTTGCACGTGGGGCCATATGGTGACTTGTTGGAAGAGACTGTGAAATACTCCTAAGCAAGTGTATACAACCCAAGAACCGTGCTGTCTAGATTCAGATTCCAGTGCTTTCACAATCTGTCTGTGAGATCTTGGGGCAGGTATTTTACCCTCTCCATTCCTCAGTTTCCCTATTTGTTAAGTGGAGAGAGCAACTGATACTCTAAGGTACCTAGCTCATAGGAGTTGTTTAATAGGTTAAATGAGTTCATTAATTCAGTTACTTAGTTACTGTGTTAAGAAATTTACCCGGGACACAATAAATGCTACATGAGTGTTAGCTATTATTACTGGGAATTACTTACTTTTAGCTTCTTTAAATAAAATCTTTTCTGGTTAGAGGTATTTTTTCCCCTTTATAATTGCTACTGAGGTTAATCTGTAGATGTTGACACAAATTTAAAAAGACAATGGCTCTGGTGTTTATATTCCAGACATCATAGTGCTAATGGACTAGAACTCCATAACTATAAATTCATTTACTTAAAACTCCTATAAACACAAAATGCTAGAATACATGTCTTCGTCATTCTCTATGTTGTTTGTCATTATCGTCAACAATAAATGACAAAATTTACTTCCTATAAGTGTGTGCACTAAAACATTTCATTGGATTATATAATTAATCGCTTTATTTTTCTCTTAGAACTGTCAACATTTGTGGAGCCTTTATAATTTCTTCCAAGTTGAGATTCAATTTCTGATATTTCCCCCCATGCTTGGTTAGTTTCTTATTCTCAAATAACTGATAAGTTTGACGTGCCCTACTTAAAATTATGCAGTGATTTCCATATTTTCTAATGCATGATACAATGCTAAAATATAAAAAATGCCATGTCAGTCGCTCTCCACAAAAAATGTTCTTTCTGTAAGAAAGATATTCCCCCCAATATTTTAATACAGTAACCCCAGAAATCCTAAAGGTACATTAATGTCGTGGGGAAAGCTTAAAAAATAGATTCTCACAAGGAGAGGAATGTGACTACTTTCTTAAGGATAAATAAGTTCTTGTGGTTCTATTTGTAACACAAAATTATTTTAACCCCAACTGGTATAAAAGAGTTAAAGAATTTTCCCATCATCACACTGGACAAAGTGTTGTGTATAAATATATATAAAATATATATTTATATTTATATCCACACACACAATTAAAAGGTAGAACAATAATATATTTCCTTTATAATAAATATATACTTCTCAGAGCATTGTTGTTGGTTTTCTTGAGAACTCTCTATTTTTCTAAGTTTTCAAGATCTATTTCATGGAAAAGAAAAATACACACACACATATTTAATAGACATACTATCTTTCACTGACTATGAATATGATGCCAGAAAAACTTGCACAGAAATATACTTAAAAGAAAGTTCATCACAGTTTTACTTATAATTGCAAAATATTGGAAATAGCCTTGCTGTCCAACAACTGGAGACTCACACAAATTATAAGAAATCCACAAAATCCTAAAGAATAGGCAACTATCAAAAGCATGTTGAATTAAAATATTGTGTAATTTTCAAAACTTATTAGACTACAAAACAGCATATATTTATGTTCACATATACATATATGTTCTTTTAGTATAGTTTTAGATGTATACAGAGACACAGTTATAAACATGTAAATATAAAATATTCCAGGCCAAGCGCTTTATATACACTATCTTAAGAGGTAAAAATTAAAGCTCAGGAAAGTTATTTTAATTAGCTGAAGGTTACACAGCTAAGTTAAGATTCAATTCATTTGTGTCTGTTCTCGAGTACTATGCTAAACTCCCTATTTGTGGAATAAGGAAAAATTATAATAAAGGATGATAATTATTATTTTTATAAGAATGACTTAATTAAACATACATTGTAAGGGAAATAAAAACTATAACATAACATATGTTTACCAATAAATATTAATATAAATAAAGAAAATACTTAACAAGAGGAATAATTGTACTTATTGCCTTACATTCTTAGTGATTTTATTCCAAACTCCTACCGCACCTTTTATCTACACTGCAAATTAATTTTATACCTTATATTGTTTTATGATGAAAAGTTTTCTGATTATTTGGAGCATGATGTAACTTGTAGCCTTCACAACTTTTAGTTTTAAGCAATTTTATTACATTGGCTGCTGATGTCAGAGTTTTTAATATGGGCATTACATCAAAATAGAATCTTTGGCCTGCATTTCCTAAATGCAGATTTGGGGCACAACTCATTGCAAAAATACATTCAATCTTAAAGAGGATATTTTATTCTTTGTATATTATGTGGTGGGTCATATGTGCCTACAGACTTATGAATATGCAAGTGTGATATTAATCAAAATTTTCAGTAGACAAAAAATATAACAGCAAAAATGCATGAATAAGTATGTTGCAAGTTTAATCTTATAGTTTATTTCTCCATTTTGTTTTTATTATTACTGTTTATGATTGCCTTCTATCTTTATTGTTGCTGAACAGCAAATGACAAGAAATTTGCATTGCCGTATGTATGCCTTTCATAAATTTTGCAGAGCTTAACATGCAAAAAGTCTAATAATACTGAAATCTAAGATAGAAAGAAAAGTTTCACTTTAACAGATTATACTTGACAAAATAATATTAAAATAAAAAATTCACAGATGCACTTATTTTTTTTTCTTCCTGCTTTGGATATTCTTCTTCTTTGGTGACTTATATTTGGGAAGGTCTTAAGTGATTCATAGAAGTTTCACCTTCTATAGGATAGCTTTATTTTACAGGATAATTTCTAAGTGTCTCAATATTTCTATGTGAATAGGGTATAAGATCTCTGGTGTACTATTCACACATTTCACTATTTTTAGTACATGTATTCAGTATTTAAAAAATGGGGATTACAAACCCAAATAGATAGTTTTGCCTTTTTGCTACTGTTTGATTTTCAAAAGATACTTAACCTCTCTATGCCATAGACTCCTCATCCATAAAATGGGAATAAGAGCAGTTCTTTGGTCACAGAATCTCATTTAATCCTTACAGCATTTCTTTGAACTTCTCTATTTCCATTATATCACTGTACCTGACTTATAATAAATGTTCAAAATATAAAAGCTATTACTATTATTATTGCTATTACTTTATTTTACGATTATTATATTGCTTTTGTGATCTTTAGGTAGATTACTGAAAGTTCAGTGGTAATATCATTAATGAAGTCATCAAAAATCACAGCTATTAAATAATTAAATAATATATATATATTTTTTTAATATATTTTATTGATCTTTTACAGAGAGGAAGGGAGAGAGATAGAGATTTAGAAACATCGATGAGAGAGAAACATCGACCAGCTGCCTCCTGCACACCCCCTACTGGGGATGTGCCCGCAACCAAGGTACATGCCCTTGACCGGAATTGAACCTGGGACCCTTCAGTCCGTAGGCTGATGCTCTATCCACCGAGCCAAACCAGCTAGGGCGAAATAATTAAATAATATTAAACACACATTTAGAGATTAGTACTGGGCACTGTTTCAAGTTAACAATAGACATGTAACTTTATTGTTTATTCTTTGCATAATTTTCAAAAAATGCATTTCAGGTGGCTTAATTAATACAATCATAGTTATAATACAACTAGAGGCCCAGTGCATGGATTCATGCACCGGTGGGGTCCTCGACCTGGCCTGTGCCCTCTCACAATCTGGGACCCCCAGGGGGTGTCAGTCTGCTGGTTTTGGCCCGATCCCCACAGGCCAGGCCGAGGGACCCCACCTGTGCACAAATCCGTGTACCGGGCCTCTAGTTTCCATATAAGATCTTTGGTTAATCTCTTCCTATGGTCCTCCCTCCCCACTTCCCTCTGAGATTCATCAGTCTGTTCCATGTTTCCATGTCTGTGCGTTGAGCATCTGCCCCCTGGTGGTCAGTGTGTGCCATAGCTACCAGTCGAACAATGAATGGTTGCTTAGACTTTTACTAGTATAGATAGATATAGATATAGATATAGATATAGATATAGATATAGATATAGATATAGATACAGAGATAGAGATAGAGATAGAGATATGAACTGGTAGAAAACCACCTGTAATTTTTTTAGTAATAGTTTTAACAAATAATTATCCTCTAGATTAGTTTAAAGGTTATTACAGGTAGAATGAGTGGCTGTCACATATCCCAATCCATCACCTTAATTCACCTCCCTAAAATCTGCAAATTACAGTTTATCTTTGGTTTCATTTCCCCTGGCTTCATATGCATTTTAGTGTGATCTTACCTATTTAGAGTCTGGGGGAAGCACAGAGGGTGGGGCTGGGTGCACAGTTTGATCCGTGGTGTTCTGCACCTCCTCTGAGATGTTATCGGGGATCGCCCCACCTATTTTCTTTCATTTCATCTGACTTTAACATTCTTATTGAACTCTCATTTTCTTTTGTCCCAGTAGGTGGTAGAGGTTTTACACAGGCATTCACTAAGGCCTTCCTCTATACCAAGGAAATCATTAGATTAAACTTAGAACCTTTCCAGTGGCATCAGCAAACATCAATATCAAAACCAAAAATATTTTATATCTTAATAAATATTCTGAAACATGCAACAATTTTAATAAATTTACACTAAATTGGTACTTAAGGAATTTTAATTTCAAATGTTATGACTGTGATTTCTTGAGTGATCACTGTAGAAAGCTTGTACTCTAACAAATGGGAGCTCTTTTCCTGTGTGGGGCCTGAGAGAACTATAATTAAGATTAAAAGTCATCATTTTTAAGCAGGAAATACAATTGCTAATGCTGTAATTGTTAACTAAAATGAAAAGGATAAGCTTCTTCCTTCTACACTCATTTTATCCTGCTTTTGTCCTTGTCCCAATACTATTGATATTAGAGTGAGGGACAAAGAAGAAGACGAGCAAGAAGATGTAGTTGCCTAAATATTCTATACACACGGACGGAATCTTTACCGAGCAGCATTTGAGATCTATAGGACAGTGCTTCTTGGAGTGCTGTGAGAAACCACCAGTTTGCTTGTTCATTTAATTTCTTGCCAGTTGCAGACTGAATTTTTTAAACAAGTAAATTACTGGAAAAATAATTGCATACATGAATATGACAACAATAGCAAAATGCTATAAAAGATTCTAAACAGACATTTTTAAAATTTTTATTTCTGTATCGTCTCAATGGAGCCCAGCAATGAACAGTTAGAATGGCACCAGCTAAAGAGGCATATTTGAATAGGAAATATGAATATTAAGGAATAATTTCTGGTAATGAAGATTGCATATTCATGACTAATTAAAAATAGTTTTTGGAGAGAAAAAACACACAAAACTCCTACCACTGAAAAAATAGATGGTATTCACTTATATAATAGTACATCACAAAAAATGTACAATATATTTTGGCTCATAAAAATATGTGACAAGTTATAAGATTGTCTGGTTTGCAGCTATTTTGTAGTGGGGCAAATGATCCTGGAGAGGATAAAATAGTTTTCTGAATTTGAATTCAGAGTTTCGGTAATTCATCAGACACCCCTGTGATTTTTTTTGTTCTTCACTCTACTGACTACTTACTTTATTTTTTTAAATATATTATATTGATTTTTTACAGAGAGGAAGGGAGAGGGATAGAGAGTTAGAAACATCGATGAGAGAGAAACATCCATCAGCTGCCTCCTGCACACCTCCTACTGGGGATGTGCCTGCAACCAAGGTATATGCCCTTGACTGGAATCGAACCTGGGACCTTTCAGTCCGCAGGCCAACGCTCTATCCACTGAGCCAAACCGGTTTGGGCCTGACTACTTACTTTAGCACAGTCACCCATAAAACTGATTATGGTGTTCCTATTGTCAGCCTCCACCCACAACCTCCATCCTCTGCCCATGAAGTTAAAGAATTAAATAACTGGCATTCAGAGGAAAATACACTTTAAAAAATTGTTCAGTTTTGAGTTTTTGAACCAAGCCAATACTAATCAAAATCTACTTACAGTCAAGTCCAAAAACAAAGATAAATTACTGAGGTTTCTCCACTGACTCTATGTCTCTCCATAGTCTTGACTGTTCATGCTTAATCAATGAAGTATTTTTTGTTTTTTTCACATTCCTTTCAGATTAAAATAAACATGAATTCTGGACTGAAATCTCAAAAGACATTTGCTTTTGATCCCATATAATCTGATTACTGAAAAGGAAAGATTAAGTATATGTTTGAAATAAAACAAGTATATGAAACATTTCTTACAGTTGATGCCAGGAAAGGAACTTTTTTTATATATTAAAACACAATCCATAATAGGGGAGTTTCAAGATGCAGTCTGCTAAAGGGTGGTATTTATATCAGTGAGAGAACCAGATATCTGATCAATAGGTCCCAAGAAGATTTCAGTTAAATTACACCATAAATTTCATAATGTTCATTTTCCATTAAATACTATGTTAGTTCATTTGTTTCAGTGCAGCTCAAGGGAGTTCAGATGCAAGAAAAAGAACATCTAGAACAGTGGTTCTCAACCTTCCCAATGCCGCAACCCTTTAATACAGTTCCTCAGGTTGTGGTGACCACCAATTTCACTGTTACAAATTGAACATAATTAAAGCATAGTTACTAATCACAAAACAATATGCAATTATATATGTGTTTTCCGATGGTCTTAGGTGACCCCTGTGAAAGGGTCATTCGACTCCCAAAGGGGTCGCGACCCACAGGTTGAGAACCGCTGATCTAGAACATTGGCCAAAAGCAACTCTTAGACCTGACCAGGGGATATGCCTGTAAATTGTCAGTGACAGTGCCTTGAAAAGGATGGAAATTGCTTGAATGAGTTAATACATGTGAGCAGAATCAGTGAATATTAAACAGTAGGATAAACAGGCAGTATATGTTGAGTAATTATTTTATGTTTCAGGTGTGCTGGCAAGCAAACACTGGAGGGCCATGATATTTTAGTATTTGGGAACAGTATTCCTTCAAAAATGCATTGCCTAAAGTGATATATTGTTATTGCAAAATAATTTTTTAAATGAAATGCCATATATTTGCAGAAAACTGAAGTTATGGACACTAGAGAAGTTACTGATAGCAAGTAGAAATTCCTAATTTTTCTTAAATTTCCATATAGATATTTTGTTTTAAAATAAATTTAAAAATCTGATATTGAGAAAACGGAATTCTCAGAGATCTTAGTCTGAAACTTTTTTTAATTCTATAGATCTTCAGATAAGACTGAGATTGCTTTCTTTCCATTTATTATTTATTAACTGGAGCATCTAAGACAGGGCTTGCAGTAGATTTCTTGTAGTGATAAAGATGAGAACATTCCTGACCTAGCAGCCCTCAGCCCCAGAGACTGAATTATGTGGTTGGCTTCACTCAACCAATAAATGAATAGTTTTCCCTTGACCTAGAAATAATTAAATGGGAAATGAGCTCATTATCCAGCCTCCAAATTCAAAGAAAGTATAACATATTTGATGAACTCAGTTTTAAAACTGTACACACAGCACATCTATTGCATACAAATGAAAAATAATTATTCATAAAACAAATACCTCAACAATTAGAAATCTAAGTATATGAGTGTATTTTGCTCAACGCATATTTGTCACCTTTCTTACAAAATAGCCTGCACAGCATGTTATTTAAATATTTCAAATCCTTCTACATAATTTTTTCTTAAGTATTTCATTTTATGGAAACAGTCTAAAGTTATCCAGAACTAAAAGGTGAGTGATTTAGAAGACACAGTATGTGGCTGAGGCTTAAAAATAAAGTGAGATTATTTGCAAAGAGAATTTTATTTGAGCTTATAAATAGGTCAGGGACAACTGCACAAGAAGAAGCTTATAAATGTATGGGATAATGGTGACAAAACAAACAAAAGAAATCTAAATACCAGTATTATTATTTTTCTAAAGCACACTATTCATTTGTACTATATACTCAAATATAAGGATGATTTAATCTCTTATTAACTTAGAATTACATGAACAAATATTCATAAAATCTATAGGTATTACCATAGCTATGATGAAAGAAACTTTCATTACTTATTTTGAAGGTTTTATGAGAATTCTGACCTATAATAAACTATTTGTATTTGCTCCCAACCAGGTATTTCCTGAGGGAATTTAGGACTTAGGTTAAAATGATCAGAGAGGGATTATTCTATTAACTTGAAGTCCCCCATCTACAATCAATAACACATGTTAGTTTAGCAAGAGTTCAGTTAAAAGATTTGGGACTTTAAGTAGGGATTCAAATGCAAAATGGTAACTACTGCTTATATTAGTGATGCAGTTTCTTTGCAGCGAGATGGTCACAGAATTAAAATCACAATTCAGTTAAACAGAGAATTTTCAAGAGTATGTAAAAGTCCTCTTGCTGAATGTTGAGATACGTTACTAAAATTACTGTACCTTTTTAAAGAAAATATATAAATTATACGTTAAATATACCTACTTTTTAAAAATCATCAACTGAGGACATGCTTACTGATTTCAGAGAGAGGAAGGGAGAGAGAGAGAGAAAGATCCATAGATCTGAGAAAGAAACATTGATTGGCTGCCTCCCATATGCACCCCAACCTGGACCAAACCTGGAACCTAGGTAGGTGCCCCAACTGAGAATTGAACCCACACCCTTTTGGTGCACAGAAAGATAGTTCAAAAACTGAGCCACAATGGCCAGGGTAATATACCTACATTTTTTTTAGATGCCAAACTAAGTTTGAAAGAAATATTATGGAACTATATATATAGTCTCAAATTATAAAACAATGTCAGAGCAATTTTATAATTTGCAAATACAACAAGGGTATGCTTAAAATAAAAGTTCAAATTTATTTCTAACTATAGCAGACATACCAATTATCTTAGAAGTTGAGGTATAATAAATACATCTTATGGATTAATATAATCAATTTAAATTCACTGCTACTTGACTAAGATTTGTGCAGAGATCAATACACATGCAAAATGCAAGAGATCAACAGCACATTTTTTAAAAGCTAGCAGATTTTTTTAAAAATCACTATATTTGATTACTTGCAGATTCACAAAGTATAGCACACATACAGTCCTTTAGGATCCATGTATCCCAGACTTACTCTGAAGCAGTCAACATTACAAGGTCTGGGATAAGAGAAAGAACCAGCAAAGGAGATGAAGAAGAGCATCCATGGGAGAGCAGGAGAACCAGGAGAAGACAGGATATTGGATGTCAAGGCTGGAAGAGTCCCAGATGAATGGAGGACATCTGTAATACTCTCAACAATAAAAATAATTTAAAAAATATAAAGGAAAGATAAACGATGTGAAATGCTGCTCTCTTGTAAAATGTGGAATCAGATAATTAGACTAAATATTGTGGAGAGGATTAGTGACATTGATGAGATAGTCAGATGGAGTGGAGATAGCCTGATGTGTATGAGTTCAAGAGAGGATAGAGAGCATTCATTCTTTTGACGAGTTCTGCTATAAAATGGAAAGAAATGAAGTAATAGAAATGGAAGTGGAATCAAGAGAAGGTTATTTTGAAAGAAAGAATAGCATATTTAGGTGATAGTGAAAAATATTTGGGTGAGGTTGTGAAAAGATCAATATCAAAAAGGTTAAAAATGTTAGTCTCATAAAAATACATAGTGAGTGTCAACTCTTTATTTACTTTTTTAGTGAGAGAACCAGCATGATGGCAAAGAATATTGAAAAAAGGAGAGTTTAAAAGAAATTGGGGGATAAGATTGAACATTTATACAAAAACAGATTGATATCTTACAACAATTACTACTATAATGTTTGGAATCATTTTTTTTTTTCCTGCAGCGCAGAAATCAATTGTATCTTTCCAGATGGAAATAATTAGAAATTTATCAATCTTCTACAAGTTAGCACAGAGTTCACAGGTTTGAGGCCATAATCAATAGTAAATAGTACATCAAATAAAATTATATCAATTTTTATAATTTATTTTAAAATGCAATAATAGAAGATCAATAAGTGGACACATAGCAGTGATTGACTTGTGATAAAACAAGTATAGTAAAACAATAATTGTAGAATTTTAGTTATAAATATGTAGGTGTTCAATGTAAAATTATTTTAATTTGCTGTTTGATTTTTAAATAAAACATATTTAGGGCAAATATGTCCCAAAGAGTTAGATGATCCTTTTTTCTCTAAATTTTCAAAAAAACATATTGAATTTATTGGTGTGACATTAGTTAATAAAATTATATAGGTTTCAGGTGTACAATTCTCTAATACATCATCCGTATATTTTATTGTATGTTCATCACCCCAATTCACATCTCCTTCTGTCACTATTTCCCCCCCTTTACCCTCTCCTACCTCTCCTTTCCCTCCGGTAATGTCTTGTAATGTTTTAAGCTTGATTATTAGAAAATGCTCTAGTATAAATTTAAGAAAGCACAAAGTAATCTTCTTACCTTGTTTCCAAGTTTGTATATATTTTTCCTTTACAGGGAAAAGTAATAATCTAGAACAAAGAGGGAAGAATTGCTGGAATCATGGTCAATATTCACACATGCAAAAAGAAAAGAAAACCCTTACACAAATAAAGATGTTGGCCTTAGCCAGGATCACTGTTCACTCAGAGTATTGGGAAGAGGCAGAGTATTGTACTATTAAGGGTGGTTCAGGATCCGTGGTGGTGGGAGTGTGTAAATATTCTCTTCTGAATGCATCTATTGGAAGCAAAGTTTGGGATTTGAGAAATACAGAGATTTAAAATAGTTAATTTGGAACATGAGAGAGCAGAGGCCATATGTCTCTCCACCTGCATTCAATTGCACAGGTAGAGGTTGTATTTTAAACAAAGTTGAGTAAAATATTAACTACAGAATTTTATGGTATGGTTTTAAAAATCAGAGTTATGGTTTTCCAGGTGAGAATGATGGAGTACAATGTCTCCATGGTTCAAAGAGAACAGCTTTGGTCTGTGATAGTAAATCTTAGAAAATTATTAATGATAAGAAAGAAAATAATTTTTACCTAGAAAGAAGCTAATTCAAGCCAAATTTTAGATTTATGAGTGGAGTAATCCATCTTTCCATTGCAATTATTCAATCTACATTTTCCAAAAGATTCCCTGCTTTGTAGAATCAAAGAGAGACACTCTTTCTACATTTGGACATAGTTCAGACCTTTCAAAAATAATGCTGACATTGCTCTATTAATACTCATAAAAGGACATTGACAAGATTAGTTTAGCAAATAAGATACAGATAATTATGTATTGTTCTAGTGATACACTATATAACAAAGCCACTTAGCTCTTGCAACTAAAGTCACATTTCTAAAATAAAATTTAGCCCACAAGTAAGACTAGAAAATATACATAATGGAATTTCCTGCTGGGTTTTCAGGATATACTTTATGAAACTTGCATTTTAAGTGACTTTCTTTTTAAAACTCTGATTAGCTTTTAATTTAAATCTGAGAAATAATCACTTGTACTTTTGCCTAAAAAATTAGCCTATGTTATAATGTTAACTCACATCCAAACTTTCTGTTCTTAAATGCACGCATTAACTCCTCCTGGTTGTTTTTTTAAAGCCACTTCATGCAAATTTAATGAAAAAGTAATTATGGTTTTCACTAAACAGTGTACTTAAACGAATAGTAATTGTATTGGTCTGTCTTCTTTTCTGTTTCTCTGAAAAGTTGTGTTCCTCAAATGAATAATTACCTGCAGAATAATTAAATGTTGCTGATATGGTCTACTTATCCCCCTTGTACACAAAAACAGCAGACTCTGTCTTCTTGGAAATCTATCTCCGTCATGTTGGATAAGCTTGCTGTCCATCACACGACTGGCATCGATTTCTACTCAATTACACTAGAATATAGTACTATATTAAAAAATAAACCAGGTTTAATTTTAATTGCCAACAGTCTGTGAGTCCATACTCGATTAAAAGGACCAATTTTCAAAAAATAAAGCCCTAAAGAAAAGTCTTATGATTTGGAGTGGTGAACACACAATACAGTGTGCAGATGATGTGTTGTGGAATAGTGCTCCTGAAATCTGTATAATTTTGTTAATCTGTGGCACCCCAATAGCTCAATCAAATGAAAAAAAAAATCTTGTTATGAGTACATAGGCAGCATAGTTCTGTCTGCAGTCTGAACTGCACTCTCAGACAGTTTGTAAACCATCATACACGTGGCCATTGTTTTTATGTGAAAACAAATCCCTTAAAATACCTGAGAAATGATGACCACACTGCAGGTATCTACTCTCCTAACTCTGACACACTCCATTGCCAACCAGCTGTGTGGACATAAAGTTGACTGAATGCAGTGACTGCTGCCTTGGGCTATGCTGGCCTCTTGTCAGAGACGTGATAGGGGCTTCCTTCCAAGAACTACTTGAGAGGGAGTAGGCAGTGGTTCTCAACCTTCCTAATGCCGCGACCCTTTAATATAGTTCCTCATGTTGTGGTGACCCCCAATTTCATTGTTACAAATTGAACATAATTAAAGCAAAGTGATTAATCACAAAACAATATGTAATTATATATGTGTTTTCCGATGGTCTTAGGCGACCCCTGTGAAAGGGTCATTCGACTCCCAAAGGGGTCGTGACCCACAGGTTGAGAACCACTGGGCTAGAGAATATTAGATTACAGAGGTGCAGGTAAGAGGGCAGTGCATTCAGGTAAAAGTTTTCATTTTGGGCCCTTGGGGGCCTCTTGCAGAGTAGTCACTAGTGAATACATGGGAGTACTCTTGAATTCCAAAATGATCCGAGTGTTTCTCTGACTCCCCAAAAGCCAAGACTGCGGAGTCTCTCAGCCTTGGAGCCCAGAAACGCAAAAGTCCATCCTAAAATACCTTTTGGCTTCTCACCCTTGACAGGACACCTTCAGTACAGCACACCCCTCAACAAAAATTGAGTACAGCTCAGTGTGTCTCAGTGGTTGAGCATCAACCTATGAACCAGGAGGTCACAGTTCAGTTCCTGGTCAGGGCACATGCCAGGTTGTGGACTCAATCCCCATTAGGAGGCAGCCAATTGATGAGTCTCTCTCATCATTAATGTTTCTCCCTCTCCCTTCCTCTCTCTGAAATCAATAAAAAGATATTTTTTAAAAAGTGAGTGCAGTAAACAACAAAACAATACCAGCCTTCCCCAAGGATCCTAACAGCAAGATCAAAATCAGGTAGCATAGTCACAATACTTAGTGGAGCAGAACTCCTGGAGTGTTGGAGGAACAAGATAAACATCTAACAACCAAAATGACAAAATATGTGTATTCTTCATATCTATGAAGAGTACTTCAAAAGTTAAAATGCAACACCGACACATGCACACAAACCTTCCTCAGCCTCTTGTTTCACCCCCTTTCTGTCTTTAGTTTATTTTTAAAGTGACATTCTTTAGATGTAAATGATATACAATAAACTGCATATACTTAAAGTGTATGATTGTTAAGTATGCACCAAGGAATCAATCACCATAAGCAAGTAAATAAACATGTCCATCATCCCAAAAGTTTTCTCATTAATCACCACCACCTAGACTTCCCAAACACTGCCCCTTTCCACACTCCATTCCGAGGCAACCAATGATCTGTTTTATATAGATTAGTTTGAATCTGCTAGAATTTTATATGAACAAAATATGGTATATCCATAACATACAATACTACTTGATAATAAAAGAAACAATTTGCTAAAAGGAAAACATAAGTGAAACCTCAAAAAATTTTGCTAAGTAAATTGAGCCAATTCACAACATAAAACATATTATACATTTCATTTATATAAGACACTCAGGATAGACAAATTTATAGAGAAGGAAATTAGATTAGTGATTGCCTGGGGCTGGAATTAAGTGAAGGGTTGGCTAGTGGCTGCTATGGATATGAGATCTTTTATAAAAATATGTTTTTATTGATTTCAGAGACAGAAAGGGAGAGGGAGAGAGAGATAGAAACATCAATGATGAGAGAGAATCATCCACTGGCTGCCTCCTGCACACCCCACACTGGGGATTGAGCCGACAAACCTGGGCATGTGCCCTGACCAGAAATGGAACCATGACCTACATGTTCATAGGTTGATGCTCAATCACTGAACCACACTGTCAAGGCAAGAAATCTTTCTGGTATGAAGAAAATATTTTAAAATTGGATTGTGTTGATTGTGTTCAACTCTGTAAATTTACTAAAAATTATTAACTATGAACTTAAAATAAGTAAATTTTATGGTATATAAGTTATCTCTCATTAAAGTTGTTAAAATACCAGGTATAAATGGGAAAAAGAATGTATCAAATATTAGACACTATTTGAAATATAATTGTTCTTAAGTGTAATAATTACATGTGGTTTTGTATAAAAAGTCATTATGATAAAGTTATTACATAAATATAGCATAGAAATACAAATGTAAAGCAAATATAAAAATAGCAATAGCTTTTGAATAAAGGAAGAAATTTGCAGGTATTCATTGTACTAATACTCAACATGTCTAGTTGAACATTTTATATTAAAAATTGGAAATAAGTATTGGAGTATATCAGTAAATGTTGGAAAGACTCAACAGATTTAAAAAAAAAAAAGCAGCCATTCTTCATTAAGACTTTAAAGTAGGAATAGAAGTAAATGGCTTTAATATTTTTTTTAAAAAAAGGACTCAAATGGTTTGCATGAGGGACTATTGAATCATAAAACCAAGTTGCAAATATTTATGTATTACTTGATCTTCTTTTGAAAAACTATTTTTAAAACTTTGATGTATATTGAGGTGTACACTGCATAGAGGGGTGTACATACATGGCCCTATGTGTACACACGGAGATAGAAAGGATTCCTTATACATATTCCAATAGGAATCATAGAAGAGGAGTCAAAGAAAATATCACTCAAAGACACACATACAATCCTTATTTGCATCCAAATGCTTTGTTCATAGATGTCTTTCTGAATTAAAATAAAATGCTACAAATTTTAAAATATGCAGCATTGACATTCAATTTAACAGAAATCCCATTGAAGATCATGTCATGCCTTCACTATTCCAGTGTCCTTCTCATACAGTGTAATTTCATCACATTCACTGTGATCAAGTTAAGCTTCCTCCAAACCTACTTTCTCATTATCATCCCCCTTCTACTCAAATGGTATCCGAGGTGATAAACCATCTGCAAATGCAGTCTAACTCCTTCACACTACAATTGGAAGGTTGGGTTTATCACTCCTGTCAGACCTACCTTCTTGCTTGTCAGTGCACTTAGTAAATGTCTGTCCATCCTCAACTCTTCAACGTTATCATCACTTCCAACAAATCAATATGTTTGCTGTGCCAAATCGTCTATTAGGCTTCCTGCTGTTTCTTTGATCATCACAGTTCCTGCAAATAAAATATTCCCCAGCCTCCTCTTTACCAGTTCATGTCACTCATTTCCTTGAAAATACCACTGCATTGCAAATTAAAAGACTTAAACTCATCCTTAGCCATTGATCCATTTCTGGGAATAGTCAATAAGGGTCAAAAAGATTTAGTGGTAAGGGTGTTGTTCACTGAAACTTACAATAGCAACAACAGCAGAAACCACTGTATGTTCTAAAAGAGATAATTAATTAAATGAATTATGGCACGGCGATGCAATAACAAAAGAAAGGAGATATTAAAAGTTATGTTTTCCAAAACTATGTGATCACACAGAAGAAAATAATTTAGTGTTTATCCTTAAATTTTGAAAAAAAGATTCAAAAAACACAGCAATTGTTTAAGTGATGGAGTTTTATATTCTGCAACACTACAGATGTATAATTTGTAAGAAAACATAGTAATTAGTTTCACAGGGTGGTTTCTTATAATATTCTTCATGAATGGATGATGATGATATCACTGCCAAGATGAATTTGAGCACTATAGAGACCATTTAATGCAAAAGGAATGAGGTAAGAGAGTATATGGTGTTGAGCTGGATGGCTTACAATAGACTAGAACTTAAAGTATTTGGAATGGACAGGCCAGGTGCTCCAGTAAAGCCTTCCTTAGCATTGGGTCTCTTGGCCACAGTTATGCATAGTTATGCATACTTATGTGGAGGCAGTGAGTTAGAAATTATATTCTCTGGTATCTAGAGTGCAGATATTTTATGCTACCAGTTAAATACAATCAATAGTAGGAAATTTAAACTATCAGGTAAAAAAAAACTTAACACCTGATTGATAGATGTTGACCCAATTAGCCTTTACAAACTTTTCCCTGTCCTGTAGAAGTATAAAGTCCGAACAATTAAACACTAATTATCATAGCCTTCTTCACAGTTAGGCTTGACCTTGTAATATAGTTCTTTATACACAATAGGTCATAAGCAGAAGCTTCTTGCTGGTTTCTGGGAATTTCTAATTCTTTAATGATGAGTGACAGATACCGCCAGCATGGTTCCTTCCTGCTTTCCTCTTGCCTTAAACATACATATAATGCCTAGAGCTTGTACAAGCCACCATAAGGGCCAAGGGGATTGCGGATATTAAACAGAGATTTGCTCAAGTAATTTCAAGTGTTATAGTTTAGATAAGTGCCTCAAAGGAAAAAGTAAGGGTCTCCAGCTGATACTGAAACATTGAAACTAATAAATAATAAATATATTTATTTAATTAAAGATATGTGAATATATTCTCATGGTAAACATTGAAACTATCAAAAAGTATATTAGTGAAAAATAAACAGCATACACTTGTCCTAGCCACCAATTATACATCTCTGCCTTTTTGTAAGACTTTAATTTTTTTGAGCAGTTTCAGGTTTACAACAAAATTGAGAGAATGCATTTGCCTTTCCAAAGAGAGTCACTCTAAATAGCCTGTTCTTTGTTATTCAATACTTCTGGATAATATTTACATATGTATATTCGCTTTCTATAATTTAACCAGAAATTTTCCAAACAAGTCCAAGCGCCCGGGTGTTTTACTGGAATCTCTATGTTTAGGCTTCAAACCCAACCTTATAGAAGCATGTGCTTTCTTAAGGATACTTACCCTGCTGATTGTATCTAGAGGTTAATTTTAGTTCAAGCTGTTGTTACAATAAAAGCCTAACAAGGCAGGCAATCGAGGCTCTTTTGGTGCCTCCAGTCAACCAACCCCTTAGCCTCTCTTTCACAGAAACATGTCAGAGGCATCTATTCATCCATCACTCAGGGTCTGCTGGCCAGCCCCAGCAGTTTCATATTGAAGGGAATTTAGGCTATAAGTCAGTGTTTTGCTATTGCAAATACTGCTATAATAAACATCCACCCACGTGAATTGTTTGTGCGTAAGTGTGAATAACTCTATGGGTGACTCCATAAGAATGTTTTATAAATTTATATTATCATCAGTAAATGAGATATTATGTTTCACCACCAACATATTCAAAATCTATATTATTAATCATTTTTAATTATTCTTCCAAATAGGCAAAGTAAATCCATGTTAATCTGCATCCCTAATTATTCAGTTATTTCATCATACATGTTTTTAAATATATAACATATTCTTTTATGCATAGCTTGTTCACATATTTTATCTTTTTTTCTCTATAACTGTTTTTTGTTATTGATTTTTTATTATTCCTGATATTAGCTCTTAGCAATTTTATACAGAGGAAACAAATAGTTTACTCAAACATGCTGATTTAAATTTTATCTTTGTTTATATATTTTATTTTTGCACAGCACTTGATTTTTATATAGTTAAACTTATAAGTTATTTCTCTAAGATTCATGTATATTTTCATTATTAAGAAGGCTTGTTCTTCTCAGAAAATTATAACAATTACTCATAACTTTCATATTTGGCCCTAAATTTAACTATATAAACCATCTTGGAAGAATTTTTTTATATATATTATGATTTAGGGTTCTAACTTTGTTTCCTAAGTAAAAGGTCAGAACATTATTTATTACGTAATTTATGTTTCATGAAATACCACTATTTTCCCTTTATTCATTTGATCATACATTCATGATATTTTATGTCATTATGAAATATTTCAGTTATCCATAAAATCACAATGACAGCACAACAACCATCTGTGTAGTCACCATCCAGCTATATCTACTGTTAACTATTTTTGCTTGATATTAAAAGAGGAAAAAACATTACAGATAATATTTCCTTTCATGTCTAATGTTATTCCTCTATCTTTTTAGAGAGAATTATTTTCTGAAGCTAATGTGCATCATTCTATATATGTGATTATAATATTTCTATACTGGTAGGTACCTATGAACAATTGATAGTATATATAAGTAATAGCATATTCTAGCAGTACTACACAATTTCTCTCCCTTCTATTTTATTTCTTTAAGATTTTTTTCAAATGATTATTATGTTTTACAATCAAAAGGCTTTTGTTTTAACTATTTCACATATGGTTTCTCTGTTCTCGGTTATTCTTCTAATTCTAAATCTGCTTTTTGAATTCTTAAATCTATTTTGCTAAACTATATTGTCTTGAAAAGTTTTAGAATACATCTGTAGGTGGTTTAAATTTTTAGTCATATTATTGAAATTATTCTTATTTTTTTATTTTCTCTTGAATGCTGCTATAGCTGAGTATAAAATTTTGTATTATTATTTCATTGTCATCTAATACTCATCAGTTTTCTTGATTTTGTAATTAATTATTTCAAATTTTCTTTAAAAAATCTTCAGATTTTCTCATGAGCCTTGGTTTAATAACCTTGTTGTACAACATGTGTGCTATAATCCATTTTTCATGTATTCCATTTGAGAGTTGGCAGTAACTTCCTCTTGAATAATTATTAATTTATTAGAGGCCTAGTGCACGAAATTGGGCATGGGTAGAGTCCCTAGGCCTAGCCTGTGATCAGGGCCATCTTCTGCCTGTTCACCAGTCCCCAATCCCACCCCGCCACCACCAACACCCACCTCGGTTCTCCATTCACCATCTGGTGATCTATGGGAGCCTTCAGGCCAAGTGGGGAGAGCAGGGACCAAGAGGTCAGTCGTTCCACCCACTCACCAGTCCCCAGTCCTCCCCTGCTGCCGACACCCACCCTGGTTCCCCATGGTTCCCCATTGGCCATCCAGCAATTGGAGCCTGCGGGCTGTGGGGAGGAATCGAGAGGTGGTCAATGCACCTCATAGTGACTTGTTGATCAGTCATTCTGGTCTTTATGCTATTATGGTTGCTGGCCTTTTATTATATAGGATTAGATTATGATATTTTCTTCTACTGCCTCTGATTATGTATTTTTCATTTTCATTGATTTCTCTTTTAGGAGTTGGATTAGATGAATAATGGCTTTTACTTTTTCTTTTTTACCTAAGCATTTTGAATTCTTTCATATTTTCTTTCTTGGTCTTTACTGTATTAGCAGTAAGCTACTTCTAGTTTTCAATTTCCAAAAAATCTGGCCCTGGCTGGTTTGGCTCATTGGATAGGGTGTCGGCCTGCAAACTGAAGGGTCCCAGGTTTGATACCGGTCGAGGGCATGTACCTTGGTTGTGGGCAAATCCCCAGGAGGCAGCTGATCTATGTTTCTAACTCTTTATCCCTCCCCCTTCCTCTCTGTGGGGAGTCGATAAAATATATTAAAAAAAAAATCTGTCTGTTCTATACACGTGCCTATCCAAATAAAATTTTCCTCCTTGATAATATTTTTTTTATTGCCATTTTCTAGGTATTTATTTGCTTCCTTTGAAAACGGGTACACCCATATCCTGAAAGATGTAGTATCCACTCCAACTCAGAAGCCGGGCTCAAGGTTGGTGAGTGCAGCGGTGGTGCAGGAGCCTCTCCCACCTCCGCAGTAGCATTAAGGATGTCCAACTGCTGGCTTAGGCCCACTCCCCACAGGCGGACATCCCCTGAGGGCTCCCAGACTGTGAGAGGGCGCAGACCAGGCTGAGGGACCCCCTCCCCCTGCCCTGAGTGCACAAATCTTGTGCACCAGGCCTCTAGTATAATATAACATAATAATATAATGTAATATAATATAAATAATATAATATAATATAATATAATTAATATAATATAATATAATATAATCTATATTAATAAAAGCCTAGGTGGCCCTCGTGCCCTTGCATCATCACAAGCTAGCCGGACCCATGTCATCACAATATGGCTGCCCCAATGTCATCACAAGATGGCCTCCTCCACATCATCCCAAGATGGCCGCCTCCATGTTGTCACAAGATGGCTGGCAGGGGAGGGCAGTTGGGGGAGATCGGGCCAGCAGGGGAAGGCAGTTGGGGCTGATCAGGCCAGCAGGGGAGCAGTTACACGTTAATCAGGCTGGCAGGGAGCAGTTAGGTGCCAGGAGCCGGTCCATACTTGCTGTTTCAAGGGACCTGGCATATATGGCATACTGTTCTTAATATGTTTGCTCACCTTCTTGGCACTATGTGTTTTAACCAAGGTCTCTGAGAAAGGTTGTTTCCCCAGGTAGGGATTTTCCCCTGAAGTTAGGGAGGGAATAAAACCTCTTAACTAAGTACCAGGTGGGTAATTAATCACTTTAACTACGAACAATCATGCTTAAGCTACATAATCTTTACTCCCTGGAATGGAGATAAGAAACGCCCTAACCTTTGAAATAGAGATTGATAGGATTGGAACCAACTGGTATAAATACAGATGTAAGAAGACAGAACCAGAAGAAGACAGAACCTAGGCACAGAACCTACACAGAACGTTCTCTAGAGACAGAAGAACTTCGCTGGAGAGAACATGGCAAAAGATCCTGGACAGAAACTGGCCTCAGAACCTAAAGACAGAACCTAGCGAGAGAACATGGCAAAAGATCCTGGACTGAACCTGACTACAGAAATTGGCAAGAGAACCTGACTAGAACCTGGTAACTGAACCTGGCTGGAGAACATGGACACAGAACCTGGCTGGAGAACCTAGCAAGAGAACATGGACACAGAACCTGGCTGGAGGTCCTAACCAGAACTTCGCTGGAGATCCAGACCAGAACTTGGCTGGAGATCCTGGCTAGAGATCCTGGATAGGCTGCTGATCAACTGAACGCTGTCTCCGTGTCATTCCTTCTTCGCCGACTCCGTCCACACCTTTGGGGACCCCTGGACCCGCTGGGGTTGGACCCCGGCAGTTAGGGAGTGATCAGGCTGGCAGGCAGAAGCAGTTAGGGGCAATCAGGCAGGCAGGCAGGTGAGTGGTTAGGAGCCAGCACTCCCAGATTGTGACAGAGATGTCTGACTGCCAGTTTAGGCCTGATCCCAACTGGCAGTTGGACATCCCTCGAGGGGTCCTAGATTGGAAAGGTGCAGGCTAGGCTGAGGCACATCCCCCCTCCCCCCCCCCCCCGTGCACGAATTTCATGCACCAGGCCTCTAGTATCCTATATAATAAAAAACTAACATGCAAATTGTCCCCTTGACTGGGAGTATGACAGGGAGTTCAACCAGGGGGTGGGGCTGGCCAGACCCCACCCATGCACAAATTCGTGCACCAGGACTCTAATAATATAATCTATAATAATAAAAGCATAATATGCTAATTAGACTGGATGTCCTTCCAGACAACCTTCAGGACGAAGCCAGGGTTGTGAGGGAAGACTGAGTCCCAGGTGCCTGCCAGCGGCCAGAGGGAAGCCCAGGTCCTGGGTGTTGGAGGGAAGCCTGGGTCCTGGGTGCCAGAGGGAAGCTAGTGCTGGCAACCAGGGGAAGGAAGGCCTACTCTTGCACTAACTTCATGCATTAGGCCTCTAGTATAATATAATACCAACTTTCATTTGTTCCATTAACATTGCGGTTTTAGATATTATATTTTCCACTTTGCAATTTGGTTGCTTTCATGTCATTGGTTTTCCTCAAATGCTTGTTGATTTTCAGTTACATGTTAGATTTGTATTTGGAATTTTATATTTACCATTTTGAGGTATTATTTCTATTTTCTATAAGCCACTTTCAATGAGTGAGTGAGTGAGTCCCAGGATTGCTGTCAAATAGAATGTGTTGGTTGTTTCTGCCGGCCATAGAGGCCACTGAGCGCCCAATTACTAATCATACCAGCAGGCCCTGTGGATGCAGGGAATGTTTCCTAATTCTTTCAGTACAGGGCAAATATTTCTGCTGTTTGCTGCTAGATACAAAGAGGGAACAAAGTTTCAAACCGGTCAGCTAGCTTGAATGGGTTATTTTCTCAAATATGTTGACAGTTGCCCTAAGATGTCTAGTCCGCTTTTTTAAAAAAAATACATATATTTTTTATTGATTTCAGAGAAGAAGGGAGAAGGAGAGAGAAACATCAATGATAAGACAGAATCATTGATCCCCTGCCTTCTGCATGGCTCCCAAGGGGATTGTGCCTGAAACCAGGGCATGTGTCCTGACCAGGAATCAACTTGTGACCTGCTGGCTCATAGGTCAACGCTCAACTACTGAGCAACACTGGCCTGGCTAGTCTGCTTCCTATATCCGCTGCTTTTGAGGCTTTAAAAGACTGACATCACAGTCACTTCTGTGAGTTTCAGAAATTTTGAATTCATGAAAACAATAGCCATTTTAAAAAAAATCAAGCACTATGACATAAAGCCTCTTTATACTATATAGGGTATGTGGCCATAGGCACGTGATATTATGCATAAATTACATATTTTTGAGGGCACATATATCTCATTACTCATTTAATCATTTATTGGAAAAAAAATGATTTTTTAAAAATGAAAGAAGCCTGGCTCAGTGGTTGAGCATCAACCTATGAATTAGGAATCATGGTGTAATTTCTCCTCAGGGCACAGTTGCAGGCTCAACCCTCAGTGGGGAGCAAGCAGGAGGCAGCCAATCAATCATCATTGATGTTTTTCTCTCTCTCCCTCTCCTTTCCTTTCTGAAAACAACAAAAATATTTTTAATGAAAGAAAGAATGGAAGTAGAATTATAGGTTGCTTATTCACACTAGTTCTGAAGTCAAATTATGTGAAAACAAACAAACAAACAATTCTGAGTTACCCAATTAAAAGCTGAGTGTCTTTAGGCAATTTCTGTAACCTCTCAAGGCCATTTTTTCACCCAGTCTGTAAAACAGAGATAACAATAATACTTCACAGGGCTAATGTAAGTGTTTAAGGAGATAAGGTACACAAAAGCACATTAACACAGTGAAAATAATAAACACTGAGTAAATATTAGCTATGATTATTTTACTTGCGTCTATTAAGCCCTTTTCATTTCACATTTTACAGCCAGAATAATGGACAAGTTTAACACATTTTAAGCAGATTTTGTTTTGACAAATACTTAAACCTGGCAAGTATATCTCAACCAAAGGCAGACTGGTTTTCCATATATTTTTGTTCACCTCTAAACCAATGTAATGTAGAGAATTGAGCAAGTAAACAAACCCTCTAATTTAGTTCTCAGTTTAATCAAGGCTGTGAAAATTAGGTCAGTTTTTGGAAAAGGAATGGATTTGTAAAACAAATAAACAATTGATTAGCAAGTCAATAGAGATGCCAACTCTTTTAGTGGATGATCTTTTTAATTGCAAGTTAAGTTAAAATAATCTGAGAAAGGCAGAATTTAGGATCAGAAAATCTTTATTTTTCTTAATTATAATACAGAAACTTACATGCTGGCTGACCTCCCATTATAAAAAGGCAAACTGTTTTAAGTTAAATTTATGTTGATTGGACTCCTTTGATTGTGATTATGTTCTTTCTGTTGTTTTCCTTCCTTCTAAAAAGTATTGAACACCAAAACCTTAATAATGGCTAAATACTTTGAATCTTTCAATGACTACTCAGAAAGCCAGGCATATAAATAACTTCTTTTACATATATTTATTTAAATTTAACACCACTGCTGGGTGTGAATGGCTGAAACTTAAGAGTATAAAACTGTGATGGGATGATTTCTACAGTATCTTAAAAATGTAAGCTTTTATTAGTTTTCCTTATTTTTTATTTGCCAGGAAGATTTGTTATTTATATATGATAATGAACTTCATCTTTATTTTAACACTTGAACTTACAGATAAGAGGGCCTGAAGTCTGCCTGGGTGATTTAGATAGCTATTTATCCCAAATCAGTAGGCACAGACATTTCCTTCTTCATTCATTCAAGTGCTCACTCCACCAACTGTTTGTGCCATGCAGACCATCGAAAATGATTGAATTTGAGACTGGGTGGAGTGGGAAAAGACAAGAGTTACTTGTAAAACAGAAAGTTACATCTCTCATTTGTTAGAGCTTTACCTACTATTTAAAAAATACCTAAGTCAGTCATTAATGATTAATGAGCTATTCAAAAAACACCTTTAGCTTTACTGTTGTTATTTCTTTTTACGTTCATTATCTTGAGTTAACGGTCACTGTATCAGACTCTGGTTTTGCGTATATCCCACAAAAGAACATCTTTTATTCCTGCCTATTCCTAGATGGCATCTTCTTCCAATATAAGGTTATTTCTTCGGCATTGAGAATCGGTTTAGTGTGGCTACCTTTACTAATTCTCTTAGCTAGATCTCCTGGATAACTTGCTGCAGCTTTTCCACTAGCACTCGCTACTTCGCCTGGCACTTTTATGTTATGGAAATGGCGTCTTTTTTTAAATCCCATGAACTGACCTCTGTTGGCTTCAAACTTTTCCTCTGAAGCTTCCTTACCTCTTTCGACCTTCACAGAGAAGAAAAGAGCTAGAGTTAGTGAAAGCATGTCAAACTCACAGCCCTCGGGTCCCATGAGGCCACAATGAATATTTTTGCGGCCCAGCCAATATAACGGTATGTAAGAAATGTTTTAATGAAAATTTCGTAACTTAATTTTTACAGTATTCTGTTATACATAATTATTAACAAACTACAACATTCGGTAATGACTGATTACTATAATCATGTTGCATTCGTTTCCTTTACTTGCCTTATGTGCAGGCACACCATTTCTCTTCACTAATATTAGCAGCGAATATTTTAGCAGCCGATTGCCACGTCATTAGTCTTGGACTGACTTGTTTGGTGTGCGCAACAGGAAATATTTCGCTTTCAGAGAACAAGAAAAATAGGCTTATTCGTGTTACGCTTATTAATTTGTGCAGTTATTCAGTGTCTGGTAAGTTAATGTTCAAGAAAAATTTTAATTTTTATTAAAATGTTCTATTATTTTATGTTAATGATTACTCATTTATTTCAACCCTTTGTATTCAGCATGTCTCTATTGAAATAAACAGCAATAAGGCTGTTTTGCTTTTTTAATCATCTATGTGTTCACTGAAGGAGCATTTTTAATTTCGTTCAAGTGCTTTTCCTTTGATGTTACAACTTGGCTAATTGTTTGGCGAAAGAGACCTACCTTTCAGAATATCTTGACTTCTGAAATGCCTTCCTCACTAAGCTTGATCATTTCCAGCGTTTGATTTAGAGAGAGAGATGTGTGACTCTTCCTCTCATGTGAGGACTTAGAGACCACTGTAGCATTATAAATCAGCCTACTTTTAATATTGTTATGTGACAGGGAATAGGGAAGCCTGAGAAGGAGAGCAATGGGGGACCTCTGGTCAGTGGAACAGTCAAAACACACACATTTATTAAGTTCCCTGTTTTATATGGGCTGTTTGTGGCACCTAAAACAATTATAATAGCAACATCAAAGATCACTCATCAGAGATCAGCATAAGAAATGTAAGAATAGTGAAAAGATTTGTAGTATTGTGAGAATTACCAAAATGTGACACAGAGATACAAAGTGTCTAAATGCTGTTGGAAAAATGGTGCCAATAGATTTGCCCCATCTGAGGTTGCCACAAACACTATACACAAACTTGATCTAATATACATCTATAGAACTTCCCATTCATGAGGATATACATAATTCCCAATCATAGATGGAACATTCTTCAAGAAAGATCATAGTCTCCCCTATAAACAAGCCTTACATTTAGAAGAATTGAAATCATACAAAGTTTATTCTCCAACCAAGTGGAATAAAATTAGAAATTGATAACAAATAAATCTGAGTTTACAAACAGGAGAAAATTAAACAACACAGTCCAATGCACATATACTAAAAAAGAATATCAAAATTACAATACACATTAACCTTAACCCTAACCCTAACCCTCAGTCTACATTGGAAAGACTTAAGTACAAGCCAAACATGACTTTGAACTGGGCAGATTAGAGGTACTATATCTAATCATGCTAAGACCAACTAGATAAATTTGAAGTAACAAATCACTACCTGTGGATGGCACTCAGGCATTCTGAGGGAATTCAAAGGTAAAGTTTTTACAGCTAGGTGAAATGCTCTTGTGAAAAGGCTCACAAGCTGGAGAAATGCTCAGTCTCAGCATAACCCAAATCCATAAAATTGTTCGGCAATTGTGTTATAAAATAGAAAGTGGCCATATAGTATAGTATGGAGATTTCTAGGAGGAGGGTATTACCTACTGTTCAGGTAAGTGGAGTATTCTTCATTCTAGAAGAAGTGGGCCCTCCAGAATGCAAAGGCTGTCCTCATACTAGACCTGTCTGAAGACATTTTGGCAAGTGATAATGATAGAGAAAATAAGAAAAATGTAAAAACTAAAATCAAGAAGATTTATTATTTTTTCGTTTTCATCATCATCTATACACAGATGATAGAATTTTACCTAAATGGGAAAAAAGAATAAACTCAAATCTTTGAGAATTAGCAAAGTAATTTAATTAGAAGTTTAGAAGATACACAGGTCCACAGCTTTCTTAGATATCGTCCAGATCCAATTAGAAAATATGTAGTTCACAACAGCAGTGGGATTTTAAAAGCATAGAAACAAACTGATGTGTTCTGTAAAATAGCTGCAAAACTTGAAAAACAAGCATAGAAGCACTTGAATTAATAGAAAGTCTTGCTAAGCCGTAGCTGGTTTGGCTCAGTGGATAGAGTGTTGGCCTATGGACCCCAGAGTCCCCGGTTTGATTCTGGTCTAAGGCACGTACCTCAGTTGCAGGCTCCTCCTGGCCCAGGGCCTGGTAGGGCTCCTGCATGGGGCAACCAATGGATGTGTTTCTCTCACATCAATGTTTCTGTCTTTCCCTCTCTCTTCCACTCTCCTGAAAAACCAATGGAAAAATATCTCAGGAAGAGGATTAACAACAACAACAAAAGAAATCAACGTCAGTCAAAATCTCTCTCACTCTCTCTCTCTCTTTTTTTTTTTTTTTTTTTTTTTTTTTTTTGGTGCAGTGCAGGGGGACTAGTTTACCAAATTTGAAATTTTACCTGGAAGAGTATAAGGAAGCCAGGAAGTTTTTCAAGAAGAATTGTCTTTCCTACTACGATTGCACCAGAAGCACAGGTTTTCATAAAAGGGGAGTTTCCCAAAGAAGTGGGGATTGAAGGAAGGTGAGCTCTTAAAAGAGTGGAGATGGGGAGAAACTAAGATGGTGGCATAGATAAACACCGGGAAATTGCTGCCTCCCACAACAATTGAAAAATCTTCTAGGAACACAAAACGGACATCATCCAGAACTACAGGAAGGCTGGCTGAGTGTAAATTCTACAACTAGAAGGAAAGAAAAGCACACTGAGAGCCAAAGGAGCTGCGGAAGTAAAGTGCAGAGGTACGGGGGCTCGCGCGCGCGGAAAGGGTCTGGCACCTGAGGACGCGGCTGTCTTTTTGAACCCGGAGGGAGTCACAAGCTCCCGACGGCTGTGAACTCCAGTTCCGGGAAGTCTCTGGGGACCCAGGACTCATACGGGGAGAAACTGGACTGTCTCGCAGCGGGCGAACTTGAGGGCGGCTTTCCCTCAGAGGTGCTTGCAGCCGTTACCGGGACACTGAGACGCGGGACTCCTTAGGGCAGGGCTAAGGATCCGCCATAGCTGCTTGCTCTGTCCTTTGATTCCTTGAGACCCCGCCCCACCCAGGCTGCGGCAGAGGCTTTTGCATATGAATGCCCCGGCCCTTTGCAACCTGATAATTACCTAACTGCAGCCAGGCCAGACAGACCCAGAACTTCCAAGAGAAGGCCCAAGGCCCCACAGCAGCTTGCATTGCTTCACAGCTGAGCCTCATCAGGGCACCTCCAAACTCCAAAAAAGGAAGGGGAATCTGCAGTTCTCTTCGTAGCTCCTGCTGTGTAACCGCAGGCAGAGGCTAAATTAGCACCTCCTTAGATCCAAGAGCCAGTGTACCCAGTGGTCAGAGGGGGACCATCCAGATTACAACTCCTCAGATCCATAAGGGACACACTCAGGGTGCAGACTCAGTGAGCACCAAAACCCCACTGAAGCAAGTCTTGCCCCAGAGGGTTTCTCCAGCACAGAAGTTCTCCCACTGCAGACACAGCTGATTCTCACTGCCAATTGGCCTGGAGGTCAATTCCTCCCAGTGATCCTACAACAACCAAGGCATAACTACAACAAGACTGTGCACAAAGCCCACAAGGGGGTGCACCAAGAGTGTCCACCTCAGGTAACTGGGGAGGCTGAGACACTGGGTCCTAAAGGACACCTAGCACACAAAGCCACTCTATTAACAGAGGGAAGCAGCCAAAATGTGGAGACAAAGAAACAGGTCACAAATGGCAGAAATGGAGGAAAGCAAACGACTGGATATAGAGTTCAAGGCCACATTTATAAGGTTTTTCAAGAATT
This sequence comes from Myotis myotis, assembly GCF_014108235.1. Taxonomy (NCBI): domain Eukaryota; kingdom Metazoa; phylum Chordata; class Mammalia; order Chiroptera; family Vespertilionidae; genus Myotis; species Myotis myotis. The sequence continues at coordinate 10,705,922 of NW_023416368.1, forward strand.
TTATGGAAACCGCCGATAAATTTAGTGAGTCCCTCAATAAGTATAGTGAGACCTTGGAGGACATGAAAAAGGACCAACTAGAAATTAAGCATACACTGACTGAAATAAAGAATAATTTAAAGAGATCCAACAGCAGACAAGAGGATCCCAAGAATCAAGTCAAAGATTTGAAATACAAAGAAACAAAAAATACGCAACGGAAAAAGAAAAAAAAAAAAGAGATTCCAAAAATATGAAGATAGTGTAAGGAGCCTCTGGGACAACTTCAAGCGTACCAACATCAGAATTATCGGAATACCAGAAGAAGAGAGAGGGCAAGATATTGAAAACCTATTTGAAGAAATAATGACAGAAAACTTCCCCTACCTGGTGAAAGAAATAGACTTACAAGTCCAGGAAGTGCAGAGAACCCCAAACAAAAGGAATCCAAAGAGGACCACACCAAGACACATCATAATTAAAATGCCAAGAGCAAAAGATAAAGAGAGAATCTTAAAAGCAGCAAGAGAAAGACAGTCAGTTACCTACAAGGGAGTACCCATACGACTGTCAGCTGATTTCTCAACAGAAACCATGCAGGCCAGAAGAGAGTGGCAAGAAATATTCAAAGTGATGAATAGCAAGAACCTGCAACCAAGACTACTTTATCCAGCAAAGCTATCATTCAGAATAGAAGGTCAGATAAAGAGCTTCACGGATAAGAAAAAGCTAAAGGAGTTCATCACCACCAAACCAGCATTATATGAAATGCTGAAAGGTATTCTTTAAGAAGAGGAAGAAGAAAAAGGAACTCTTACCATTTGCCACAGCATGGATGGAACTGGAGAGCGGATAAATACCACATGATCTCACTCATTTGTGGAATATAATGAACAACATAAACTGATGAACAAGGACTGATCCAGAGACGGAGAGGCATTGATTGGACTGTCAGGCCTTGGAGGGAAGGTAGGGGAGGGTGGGGGTAAGGGGGAAAGATCAACCAAAGGACTTACATGCAAGCATATAGGCCTAACCAATGGACACGGACAACGGGGGGGGGGGGGTGGGTGAGGGCATGGGGGGGGGGTAGAGGGTAACGTGGGGACAAGGACACATATGTAATATCTTAATCAATAAAAAATATATTAAAAAAAAAGAAAAGCAAAAAAAAAAAAAAGAGTGGAGATGGGATATTGGTTTTACAGAAAACAATATCCAGAACAGGCATGTTCATTGACTCCCTAGGCTACTGGAACAAAACAAAAAAAGTATTTTTAATAGGCACATTTAATAATGATTTTTAAAAAAGTGACTTTAAACAAGAGTCCATTTAAGTACTATGAAATTAGCAACACTTAAAATGTTTATTAACGAAAGAACACATATCATCATTAAGGTAAGCTAGAAAGAAATTGTAGAATACTTTTCCAAAATACTGATATTGATGGAAAAGGAACTAAAGGGACCTCATATCTCCTGACACCCCACCAGGAATGGTCAGGTGGAAGAGGCCTTTCTTCACAGTGGTTCTCAACCTCCCTAATGCCACGACCCTTTAATACAGTTCCTCATGTTGTGGTGATCCCCAATTTCATTGTTACAAATTGAACATAATTAAAGCATAGTGATTAATCACAAAAACAATATGTAATTATATACGTGTTTTCCGATGGTCTTAGGTGACCCCTGTGAAAGGGTCGTTCGACCCCCAAAGGGGTCGCGACCCACAGGTTGAGAACCGCTGATTTAGGATCACATTGCAGTGGGAACGACCTGTAATATTTGCAGATCAAGCTCAGTGGGGAGAGATCATCTCCTTGTGTCCCCTGTATTCTGCAAGAAAGAGAAGAGGCATTATACTTAAATTGTGAAGCTCATTTTAGCTGAGAAAGCTAGGTCTTCAAATGTGTTTGGCAAGGCAGTCGAGTGATACAAAATGCATGCTGAATTATACATAAATATGCCTATATACATGGCCACCCACACACACCATGTTGCAATGATAGATAGACCAACGATCGGTATTGAGCTATTATATAGTCAAAGGGCAGTCTAGGAAGCTCAGGATGCATTGTACTTTGGGAAAAAATTAAGTCCACCCTCCCCCCACATGCACAGTAGCATGTTTTCCAGAACCCATTTAATCTGGGTTCAAAGGGATTTGAGGCTCTTGAACTGTTAGGACTTGAAAGATGAGAATGGGCTGCCTGTGACATGAGCCACAAATCTTGAGCATATGGAAGGGGCTGACCTGCTGTGCTCCGCAAATGAGAAATTTGTCTCTCTTGGCTTTTTAGGAGGCGCTGTGTGTTGAGACACGGGGAAAGAAGAGCTCTGCCGAAAAGCCTGAAGTGATGCACACGTGATTCACAACACCTTGCAATTTAAGTGGGAGGCTGAATGTAATGCACTGAGAAAGAGGTCAATTGTAAGAAATGCAAAAGAAAACAGCCTCCCAGCTGTAACTTTCACCCTCAGAATTTCTCATCCAGATTTATATTTCAAAGGGAAGGAAGCGAAGGGTTGGAGGAAATAGTCCAGTTCCCCTCTGAACAAAACTAAATGAAAATATTATAGTGCGTTCTACCTTGTAAAACTGACAACAGACCCTGGCTAAGTTAGCTTTAAAAACCTTGTGGGGGTGGGAATCTGGTTCATATAAAAAAGGGTTATTTAATTTTACTTTATTTTAAAAGTAAATTAACTAAAGTTTGAATGACCAATGATCCTTAATCCACTGCCATTGTCTCCATCACTGGTGCTTTGTCAAGGTAACTGGTGGTTGGCATTCCCTTTCTCAGGCTATGACATTCACAAAATGCCCATGAACTGAAGACACTGAGCTATGTCTACTTTAACGGCGCCTGGAATTAATTGCATCAGGCTACACTTGTTGCCTTATTAGGTGACAGTGGGAATAATTGGGATCTCTAATCGCTCTCAGGAACAAAAGGCAACACCTGCATCCTCAGGCCTCCCTCCTCTCTGAAGCGGGCTTACGGGATCTTCACAAACGCACGGTACTATTCCTCCTCAGATCAATAATTATAGTCCTTAAATTCCGCTCGCTACGATGAGTATTTTTTCCTCTCCTCGTAAAATCATCTTTCACTTGTCCCTCTGAAATATACATCTTAATGAAATAATGGGCCCCCTAAAATGAGTTTCCCTTTGGATGACACCCTGGCCTGGCTTGCAGAAGAGAAGAGGAGGTAAAACATGAAGGCGGTGTTGATGATAGTGATTAAAACGCCAGCTTTGACAGGCAATAACTATAAAATCTTGCTGCTAGTAATAATCCCTACAATACAACCGCAACGCCAGTGCACCATATGTCACGCGCGACAATCTGTCTCAGCAAGTGTCACTGACTTAAGCAGGTTCCAGAAGAGCCTATCATTACTTCTAAGTGGGGAAAAGAAGGACACAATTCCATCGCTGAGGCACATTACTCACGCCGGTTCAGTCCTTCTGCTGGCTCATTTATTTTCAGGAAAAGGAATCTATCTACTTCAGGCTGCTGGATCTGTAGTTTTACATTTTTTGTTGGTATTCTTTGTTGGATCATTATTCCTTGTCCTGCAGCCTTCTAGGAGTATGAGCTTGCTTTTTAATCATGTTTATAGGAACAAAAAAGTTTCTGAAATTTGTTAGTAATTATTCAATCATGCATATGCATGTATATGTACATCATATGTACATATATTCAATGGTATATGTATATATAAATTATTAATGTTGAATGTAAGAGGAACTCAGTACCTATAGCTGTACAAGCAGATGGAGTATTAAGCCGGAAGGAAACTGACAGTAACAGGACAGAACTACGATTTGGCCAAAGAGAATCTTTAGAAGTTAACAATCAAGGTCACTTTTCCTTAAATTACGATGGACCTTGCCAGGGCAAGTCTCTCACATTACTGCACAAACAGGAACAGTGACTAAAGAAATTATCACCAGGTCCCACACTTGTAAAGCAAGCAATGCTGATAATGAACAATTTTGTTGCTAAATTGAAAGGGGATAAAAATCATTTTCCCTAGCAAATATTTGTTGGAAACACCATCTAGGCTCTATTAGGTAGCTTAAAGATTTAATGATTTCATTTTCAGAAAGATTTGTTTTTACTTTCCATGTTATATCTCATATTAGCAAATTATTGGAGGTAATTGGGCATGCAACCTTGTTTCTGTGACTCAGTTCCCCTATCTGTACCATGAGCTTAATACCTGTTTCAAAGGGTTGCTGCGATTAAATGGTAAAACTCCTTAAGTGCCTAGAACAGACTCCGGATCATAGAAAAGTCAATACAAGTATTCGCTACTCCTATTTTGTTATTGCTATTTGCAAGAGTTAATTATGGAGTCAGAACAGAATTAATTCAAGTCCTAGACTGCCAATTACCAGCTGGGCTGAAAGTAGGATCCACTGGCGGATGACAACCATGTTAAGCCTCTGTAAAATGGGGACAATGGCAGTTTCTTCCTAAAGCTGAGAAGAATAGATGTGACCATGTATGATAAGCCTTTACAAATAAAGGAAGTATTTATGTGGTCACATTCTTCATCACATTATAATAATAAAAATATACCTATCCAAATAAGTAGAACTTGTGGCTTCCAATGTTTTTAAATTATTGAAGTCTACCAAAATCAGCTGTCTTTTCCTTCAATCAATCCAGACAATCCCCGATTTCTCACATCTTATATGGGACTTATTCAAGATGTGGTGAAAAGGTCTGAAACAAACAAACGATATACTAGGAATGGGTGCCAAAGTTTCTTCTCAAATGCAAGGTAAAACCGAGCTGGCTTGTGAGGATGAGCCAAGTGGCGACATCCTCCCCTTTATGCGCTTCTCCAGCGAGGTGATATTTCAGACTCCCCGGCAGATGGGCCAGAAAACACGAGGACAGCTTGTTAGCAAAAGACCCAGACTGGGAAGTCCACCGCCTCTCCTTTTTTCTTTCCTCATTAATTCTCTGATCCTTATTCCATTGTATAACTTAACAACTATCTGGGCAAAAACTGTATCCAGTTCCCACTAGCACTCTTTGGAGGCTGGTACAGTTCTTGAGGCACAAGCCAAGAGGTTTTCCCTAAATGAGAAACCGGCAGGAAACTTTCACCTGCTCTGCAGGCGAGCCACACGTTTCAGTGAATCTCAATGAACTCCGTACAACTGCTCTTTTGTTTCAGTGTTTGATGTTGCAGGTAGAGAAGATATTTCACTCCTGTGAGTAGGATAGGTAGGACTAGCTCATTCAAACAGAAACATATCACCAAAGATTTTTCAAAAAATGGATGAAAGGCAGGAGGAAAAAAATGTGTTTTATTTGGTTTTTACATAGATAGAATAATATCAGCTCCCTAAATCCGACTGACAGAGATGTGCACGGAATTTATTTTGTACGCCACATCTTTCACTCTTGTTGAGATTAAGCCCGTGGTGTTCCCATGGAGATGTCTGATGCTGTTCACTTTAGGTGTGTGTGTGTTTTTTCTAATTAATGATTAACGCTCTTTCCTAATTACGAAGAGGAAAAGATCCAATAATGCTAAACAGAAACTTTGAATTCCTAAGGTTTTCATTTCAGTCTGTTACAGATTTGTGAGGCTAATATGCAACGTTACTTTATATTTTCCTCATCTATAACAGGGAACAGAATTCTAAAATGAAAAGGGGGACTTGGGGAAAGGAAAACCTCAGGCCGCATTTGGATGGCCTGTGTGCCAGAACCAGCCACAACAGCACTTTTGATGGCAAATTTTATTTATTTTTTTTCTTTTAGAGAGAGAGAGGGGAACACAAAGGAAGGGAGGAGAAGAAGAAGAAGAAGAAGAAGAAGAAGAAGAAGAGAGAGAGAGAGAGAGAGAGAGAGAGAGAGAGAGAGAGAGAGAGAGAGAGAGAGAGATTAACATGAGAAATATGGACTTGAGAAAAACATCGATTGGTATGCACCCCTCCACCCTCTGATCAACTGGGGCTGAGGATGGAACCTGCAACCCGGCAAGTGCCCCAACTGACGCTCCAATCAACCGAGCCACAGCAGCCAGGGTAGCAAATGTTAGTTTTTAGAGTTTGGGATTATTATGCTACTATCTAAGAATTATTAAGAAATAGTGATTTGGAGTTTGTGTTTCTCTAAAAAAAAAAAAAAAACTTGAAAAATCTGGCAGCATTAGACTGGAGCACCTGCACAGCGGGAGTAGGCTAAGTGCTAATGGCTTCTTTTGGATGAGATGAGGCTCATCAGTGTACCGGAGATTCAACAATACTCTCTTGTTTCATCCATCTCACCTCACACCCATGTATGGTAATCAAGTGGTCTCTGCAAGCCACTGATTTTATGACCCCTACCTCCAATTATTAAAAGCCAAAACCCTTCACCATGAAGTCAGCTAAAACCAACCACACAAAAATGACTGTGCAGGTCACTCTGTTACTGCTGCTGGGGACAAACTGACCAATATGATCATCTCTGTTCTCAAGGAGGTTATAATCTAGAAATGGTGATCCAATGTGCTGCAAAGATAACATAAGTAGTGCTCCAAATTGCAGCCCACAAAGACATAGGTAGTTTTAGGGTTGATAGTTAAACATAGGAGATGCAGAAGGAAAAGGGGAACGCTCATAAACTATTCATCAAGGGATGTTCCCAGATGAGCTCCACTGGGAAATATGATGCAAAGCAACAAATGTATGTTAAAACTTTTAGTAGCCACAGTAACAAAAAAGAACGATGCTTGAAAATAAGTTTAATAAATATATAATTTAGCCCAATAGATCTGAAATAGCATCATTTCCACTGGTGATCGATATAAAAAATGTTAATGAGATATTGCAGTTCTGTTTACCATACTGAGTTTTTGAAATGCAGTGTGCATGCCAACTGTTATTATTCTGATAATATAGTATAAATATATTATAAAGCATAAAATTGTATAGCAAGGCTAGGTCTACAAAATTGCAATTACTTAGGAAATTCAGAGTTTTAAAACAGATTCTGCTAAGTCCTGATTTAATTCTTATTTAATAGAAAGTGAAGTACCCAAAAAGCTACTCTACATATTTTTATAGGCAAATAGAACTTAAATTACCATATAATTTTAAAATTATATTTTCATCCCATTATCCCAAGATATCCAAATAGTCTCTTGAGTCTCTTATGTCAAAGAAGGAGATTACTGAGGCAAATTTGCAGAAGAATCAAGGAAAACAATATTTTCCCCTAAACTATCAAGAAAATTAAGGACAGGACTCAGTGTGTTCATGGAATGAATTACCTTCAAGCTTTACTATTAACAAAGTGCTGTAGAATAACAGACATTTTACCTTCAATAATGCAACTGTAATGTTAAGAATCCATTATGTACATTTTAGTCACTCAATAGATAACTGTTGAATACTTAAATGTGCACTTGGCAATGGTTATCTTCTTGTTTTGCTTTCTTATGTGTTATTGTTGTTGCTGCTATTATTCTATTCTAATATAGAATACTATGCCAAGGTAGAATAGTTCCAAATAAAGACAAGTCACAGTAAAAGGTTTACTCTTGTTCCTCCAACAGTACTGAATGCCAACATTTCCTGCTCATAGTAAAAGATAATATTTTGAAGAGCCTGCTTATGAATACCTGTCTAAAACTATCTATAAGTTCTAAAAATGCAGGTGAGCTATCAAATTTATAGTGCAAGATTTTCACTTAGATCTTCTAAAAATTCAACTTCCCACACTGATTCTAATTTCATAGAACTAATTCTATAAAGACTAAGAAATTATATTTTAAACAAGCAACCCATACACTTTTTAGCTGGCAATTTCAGACCATATAACAAACATTGTACCTATCCACCTAATCCTATCTAATAAAAGAGAAACATGGTAATTAGCTTACGACCGCTACCCTTCCCATTGGCTAATCAGGGCAATATTCAAATTAACTGCCAGCCAAGATAGCGGCCGGTAGCCAGGCAGCTTGAAACTAACATGAGGCTTGCTTGCTTCAGTGGCGGAGGACTCCAACATTCCCCGCCTGCCTTGCCGGCCTCTGAACTGCAACTCTAAGCAACTGTGTTACAAATATAGAAGCTAAACAAAACCCCAGAAACCTGCTTTAGTCCACCGGGCTTCAGCCAGCAGGATCGCAGCATTGTTTCAAATACAGAAGGTAAACAAAGGCCAGAAACCTGCTTTCAGCAGCGGAGGCCTAAGAGCTGGAGCCTTAGAGCTAAAGCTGGCCCAGAATAAAAAAGAAAAAAAGAAAAAAAGGAGCGTTTGGGAGCTTCAGTTACCCGCCAGCCTGAAAACAGCCCTCAGCCACTCACCCAGACTGGCCAGGCACCCCAGTGGGGACCCCCATCCTGAAGGGTGTGTGACCAGCTGCAAACATCCATCATCCCCTCACCCAGGCTGGCCAGGCACCCCAGTGGGGACCCCCACCCTGATCCAGGACACCCTTCAGGGCAAACCAGCCAGCACCCACCCGTGTACCAGGCCTCTATCCTATATAGTAAAAGGGTAATATGCTTCCCAGCACCGGGATCAGCGGAGCCGAGAAGACTCCCGGCACCGGGATCAGTGTGACAGGGGGCAGCGCCCAAACCCCCTGATCGCCCTGCGGCTCTGTGTGTGACAGGGGGCGGGGCCACAACCTCCCTATCCGCCCTGCTCTGTTCATGACAGGGGGTGGCGCCGCAACCTCTCCATCAACCCTGCCTTGAGTGTGACGGGGGCGGTGCCCCAGCCCCCAAATCGGCTCTACCCTGAGCGTGACTGAGGGTGGCATCACAACCTCCCAATCCGCCCTGCTCTGTGCATGACAGGGGGCGGCGCCCCAACTCCCCAATCGGCCCTGCTCTGAGCCTGACCAGGGGTTGCACCTAGGGATTGGGCCTGCTCTCTGCCACCCGGGAGCAGGCCTAAGCCAGCAGATCGTTATCTCCCGAGGGGTCCCAGACTGCAAGAGGGCACAGGCCGGGCTGAGGGACACCCTCCCCCCACCCCCAGTGCACAAATTTTTGTGCACCGGGCCTCTAGTCTATATATATAAAAGGCTAATATGCAAAGTTCAATCACTCGCTATGATGTGCACTGACCACCAGGAGAAGCACAGAACATGGTGAGCGACCAGTGGCGGTGGTGGGGCACTGAGGGAGTGAGGGAAGGAGAAGGCGGGGAGGTAGGGAGGCGGGAAACCTGATTGGCCCTGATCACTGGCCAGGCTTAGGGACCCTACCTGTGCACCAGGCCTCTAGTTGTATAATAATCTTTAGGTAATACTCATTTTGCACCTTGCCTCCATTCCCAACCCCTACAGCCATATTAAATACACTTAGCTTTAATCAGTGGTAGTGACATAAGAATTGACTATATAAAATAGTACATATATTTGTTAAACAACTATCAAAGGTATTATAAATTATTGTAATTTATTAAATATATTTCAACAAATTTAGAATACCTATTGCTTATTGAATGTCTAAAAGAAAATTGAATGTTCAGTGATAATAAATATAATAATTATTATATTTCTTCTTTCTACTCATCAATCAAGAAAACAATTATTGGCGCGTTCTCTGTCTCTCTTTTTTGTCAATAAATGTAAAATAGTATCACTAGGAATACAGTTTGAAAATCCAAAGACCTATCCACTCCACTAAATGGAATCTTACTGAAGATGTCCTCTAATATTAATTTTGAATGTATTTCCTAGGTATTTCAGACTTATACCATTTTATCCCTTAACTAAATTCAGAGCCACATTTATTGGTAGTGAGAAGAGGTCATCTTCAGAATGTAGATTAATAAAATAAAATTATCATCCTGCTCTTAACCTCTTCCTGCCACCAGACCTGCATACATTTACAAATCAAACTAAAACACAAATTCCAAATTCTCCTCTAAAACAAAAAAGTACTTTTTCATCCGCTCAAAACACTCCTGACACCAGATGTGTGGGGTTGTTTTCCTCTCACATTCAGCAATTCTGACACAAAGTACCTGGAGTTAGCTCAGTGCCACAGGTTAAGGGGCTGTGTCCCACAAGACTGCCCCCAGACTTCAGATTCTAATTGAAAGTCCAGGCCTCTCATACTTCAGCTAGCGATAAATCAGGGGCTCCCACGATCCCCTCTGGTTCAATAATGAGCTATAACAGTGCACAGAACTCAAGGAAATGTTTACTTACAGTTATTGGTGTATTACAAAGGACAGAATACAGGTGAACAGCAACATGAAGAGGTACATAGTGCAAGGTATGAGTGTGTGTGTGGAGCATCTGTGCCCTTTCTGAGTGTGTCACCCTTTCAGAACCTCGATGTGTTCAAACCCGGAAGCTCTCCAAACCCTTTCAGGTAAGGTTTTATCAAGGTTCCATTACTTGGGCATGGTTAATTAGACCACTGACCAGCGGTGATTAACTCAGTCCTCAGCCCCGAAACTCCTTGAGGTTCGGGTGAGGCTGAATGTCCTAACCCTCTTATCACACGTATGGTTCCTCTAGCAACCAGCCCCATCAACCCACAGTCACCTTTTTATCACAAACTGAGGTATAGTTGAAAGGGGTTTATTGTGAATAACAAGATACTTTTCTCACTCCTATCATTCAAGTGAATACAAAAGTTTTAGAAGATATGTACCGAGAAATGGGGGTGAACACCAAAATTATATTTGTTCCATCACAGTATAACACTCCAATAGCATTGTTGACTAATTTTTGATGATTTTTTTTCTAACTAATGCTTTATGAAGACATGAATGGAGAAAAACATTATACCTAACCAACAAAATTTCTTTGTTTGGATCATTCTTTCCTTTCTCAAAGTTTCTTTCTCTCTTCCTTACTGTTTTCTCTCCTTCATCCTAAAGGATCCAATCCCCTTTACCCTACCCCTTGACAGAGCAATATTATATATGGTAACTGAGCTCCCAAAATGACATTCCATCTACTCAAAGCCTCATAATATCAAAAGCTCCTCTTCAGACCTACCCTCCTCTTTAGAAGGCGAGCTGGACTTAATTCAGGCCTCAATCAAGCTGATATAATAAATTAGATCTGTATTCATTGTGAAAGGAGTTTTGGGGGGTAAAATAGGCAGGCTTAGGAAGTTTTAGGAATTAGGGTGCCTAAGGGAGAGAACCACAGGGCTGCAAAGCTGGGAGCTGCAAAAGGCATGCATTCATAGAATAAGGGAACTGCCAGAAGGTATACATTTACAGAATAAAGGAAAGGAAGCCACTCATTCTGAGAGGGAAGAGGAAAGCCAAAGGGAATAAAAAACAAAAGGGAGAAGAAGAGGGGAACCTCAAGTGAGGTTTGAGCTCTGAAGCTGCTATAGTGACTAATCAGCAGGGATATCAAGACACAAAGAACTGCAGCCTTTATAAACCCTAGAAAAAAGGGACTTAGTGGGATTCTCTCCTCCTCCCCATGTGGGAGTCTGTGCTTCTCAATAAGTTCCATGTTTTCCTGTAACACCTTTTGTCTATGGCTTCATTCATCAAATCCACCTGAACAAGAACCTGGGAAGCCACCTTTGCATCCTACCCAGGGGAACACCATGAGTTCCAGTTCAATTTTCACATTTCAATTGAACTGGTAAACAAATTTATAGTAACATTTAGACGTTTTTTAACAAAAAAGCAGATATTATAATTATTTACGAATTTCCGTTAAAATAAATAATACCACCCAAAAAATAAACTTTACTTAATCTTGTATGTCCTGAAAACTTCAATACCTGAATTTCCATATTTTTTTTTAATTTAGAAAAACTAATGACACTGTGCTTTATTTGGTAACAGAATAAAAGGGCATGGCGGGAGCTCTGCCAGAATGGTCCCTAACATTCTTCAGAACCAGGATGTTATTAACGTTTCAACATTGTTAGTGTAAGGTGGAGTGTTGCTAACTACTTCAAAGGTTGAGACAAACTATAAAGGTGAATCCTTTAAGAAGGAAAATGAGCTAGTTTTCTTTTTGTTCCTTTAAACACACTAGCCAGAAATACCACCCCATCTATAATGAGGACTATACACAGCAGCACCAAAAAGGCCATTTACAGAGTTTTTCTTCAATAGAATCCATTTGGATGTATTAAGAAATTCCATCTTAGTTAAAAGCAGTTCACGAAGGACCTAACTGGTATTTAAACTTGTCAAGGGATGGGGACGTGCAAATTCAGCAGCAAAAGACTCCATTGTTTTGCCTCAAGGGAAAGTGATGGTGGTCAGAGGGGCCAGTTCCAAGGGCTGGTCCAGGGGGGGACGTTGGTCTTGGTACTCTGCCACATGCCCATTTCGGTGGTGACCATACTCAAACTTGATCCTCAGCTCGCCAATCTTGGACTGGGGAAGGATATCTGGGATCCACTCAATGATGAAAGGGGTTGGCTCCTTTTGATCTGGGGAAGTGTTGCCAACTTTGAGAAAAGTTTTTAGTTCCAAGGGTCGTAGCACTGGTTGTTTTTCTATACGACCATAGGTTTCTGCTATGCTCTCTACTTCCAGTTTAGGGCATTTAAACAGCTCATACGTCCCATCCCGGTTCTGGATAAAACTTCGGGTAATTTCCAAGGGCATCTCAGGGGTATCTAAGATTTGTTTAACTTGCAGGATATTAGTGATATGCCAGGTATACTTGGAAAAGGTTCCCAGTGGCAGGGCATCTTTTCGAACAAAAGCTGTGGTGGAGTTGGGAAGCCGTTTTTTTGTACTTCCAATAGATATTCTCTGTTGTAGGGCATCAAAAAAAGACTGAGGAATGTGGAACACCAGTGGCTCTGGTTTGCCTCCTCTCTCTTCGCCTGCCGCGGTCTTGAAGTGTTCAATAAAGCAATTAGATCTTTAAAATTTACTCAGTTGAATTTTTAATACTGAATTTCCATATTTAACTGTAGAATATCACATCATATTTTCAGCTTTTCTTCCTTTGAACATTGGTCAACACAGGTACTTTTAACTGCTAAATAGTCTCTAAATACTTAAATTCTCAGAAACATAGAAATACCCTAGTCCTACAGTTCTTTTTTTTTTTCTAAATAAAGTACAGATTATACTAAGATAATGAAATAAGGCAAACAAATCCATAAAATATAAAGAATATACTACTAAAAATTAACAGTTTATTTCAAATACATTACTCTAGCTTAAGTAATCAAGCACTTAGGCAAACGTATCCTATGTTTAAGCATAAGCACTAATTCTGCTATGCAAAGTCATATGTTTTGAAATGACAGTCCAAGTTGGAGTATTTTGCCCTTAGAATCTTCATTCAGAGTATTTTCCAGTGGCGTCACAAGCAAAAAAATGCACCTAATTACTAGATTGCACAGCCTGATATATGTTTATTTGACCATACAAACAACCCACCAAATGTACAATTTTCTCTTCTTAAAAAACATAGTCATTTAAATGCAAAAGATATGTTAATCAGTATTATAATTGATATTTTTTTCGCATGTCATGTTAGGATGCTTGGAATGATCATTTTGCTGCCAGCAATAAAGCAGCTTCCTCTGACAAATCCATTATGGAAACATCTCAGCAATCTCAATAAAATGGCACACACAGTCCCCCTGTCAGACCAAGGCAAATACGGTGATGGCTTCTATAGGATGATAATTTGGTAGGCACAAACTGTTTCCAACAAGAAATAGGGAAAGGTACAGCCTGGGCTATAATACTGTAGAAAGGAGTCTATAAAGTATCAAGAAGAACAAAATTTGAAAATGAAGGGAATAAGTAGAATGTGCTCTTCCAAATTCCTGTGTAACTTCTTTTGAAGTCCTCAGTGAAATAAGAAAATCAGAAGTTGAGGGGTTTTAGTCACACCAGGAGTGGTGGGGACTCGCCCACCAGCAGTAGGAGTTCCATTAGCATCTCCTGCAGTCACTGTTATTTTAATTGGCTGAAATAAACTATAACGCCCCGGGCCAGTGATAAAATTGTATAGGTAAGCAGTTCTTTTCCCTTTGGGAAAGAGACCTATTAAAAAAGTTTATACTTTGAATTAAAAAAACAAAAGAATATTGTTCCTCATTTTAAATCAACACAAAATCATCTGAAACTCTTAGTGCTGTGCTCTCACTCATACTGTCACAAGTCAGGCTGTATTTTACTTTAAGACCAAAAAGTTTCATGTGAGGGGGTTGTTTTCTAACTGGAAATAGTTAAAGAGCAGACCACAGGCTCAAAATGGAGTCACTTGTGCCAAAGCCTTGACAGAGAACCTAGCTTTAACACCTGATCTCACTGCAGTTTCAGCCTTTTCTAGGAATGAAATCTTACTATGTCAGTCTAGAATTTCCCAATCAGTCTCAATGAGATAATCTGTCATATGGGCCGTCTCCGTCCCCCGTCCCCCAAAGGAAGTGGAAACCATCTGCCTTATAAGACATCCTGCCTCCCACTGCTTGACTCATGAAGTGTTCAATAAAGCAATTAGATCTTTAAAATTTACTCAGTTGAATTTTTATTCTTTAACAAAATGTACCCCAAATTGTCTTCCAACCTGCACCTCTGCTGCCCACTACTTTTCCAGAGCCTTGACAACTCTAAGGCCTTTTTGTTATTAATTCTAATTAATTAATAGGATGAGTCCTTTAAAAATTTAATCATTTCACTCCTGATATATTCAGTGGTGTCCTTTCTAAGCACAAAAGTACGCACTGATAATATGGGGTTTCAGAGGTGCAAATGCTGTTCTCCTCGTGTCCAAAATTAATGAGATGCACCCAACACTTTGAACTGGTAGAAACAACAGAAGTGTTGTTTAGAAAATCTAATGATTTTATCTGGGTCCTGGCTAAATTTCAGTTTGAGAGTAAAGAGATGGACACCCCTTAGGAATAAAATCTGTTCTTTTGAAAAAGAAATCATGAAAGCTTGAGCAGGTGGGAGATTGCAGTGGGATTCTGCAAAAGATGGGTAAAAGACTTGATTTTACTTGAAAGTAGACACAACATAAATGACTAATTATATAATCAGGTTAGAAAAAGAGATGAGAGACCAAAAAATAAATTATCCAAATAGTATAAAACCTGGGAGATTGAGAAAACTGCAAAATCAGGAAAGATGATTAGTTCACCTTGACATACACTAACTCAATGAGAAACTTATCTTTGTTTAATATTTAGAGACTTACATTTCCAGGCATTTGTGTGTGAGAGAGCATAAAAGCAACGGAAGAGAGATACAGTTATAGATGTATTCCTCAGCAGTCCCAGAGACTAAGGAGAACTCCAGCCTCTTAAAACAACATGTGTATGTACACACACACACACACACACACACACACACACACACGTGTGTGTTTAATGAAACCTGATAAATCATGCTAATAGAGTCAATAATTAAGTAATATGGTAATGCCAATAAATAGTTCTGCGATTTTAAGCACCTTGTCCTGATGTTGTAAGAGACTCTATGATAAACACAACCAAAGTTCCCCAAACTTTCCAAGAAAATCAACAGTGAAATTATCTCAGAACAAGAATAAACTTTGCCTGATCTTCCTGATTCTATATTGTAAAATCCTTAAGTTGTCTGCTTTCCTCTGAAGACTCATTTTGGAGCTGCTCTCATGTTGCAACTTTTTGACAAAGGTTTGAGCTCATGACTTTGGCTGGTGTTTCTTCTCCCACAATCCTTACAGCGGTCTGACTTTAGATGGCTTCCACATCACCTTCAACTACATCCAAGCCCCACTTCTTTTCAGGCCTCACAGATCTCGAACTCCTTGTGGAGACTGGCAAACTTAATGAGAAACATCCCAAAAGAGAGGAGAAAAGCCCAGCCAAAGTATGTATGGAGGAAGTACAAATCAGACTCTTAGAAAAAGGACCAGTAACCTGAGGTGACTTTCCTTTAAGTCTGAAAATCACAAGAAAGCAAACAAAAAGCCTTACCTTTGATAAACATTTTTTGCTTGATCAAACTTCAGTTTCCTGAATCTTCCTCCAGGTACAGCAGTGCACTTCCTTATAAAGTTTACTTTATGCAAGAACCCTGCTAAGTCAATTTAACCATAACCCCCAACCTCCATCTCTGATGAGGTCCCCCAGATAATATGCACCCTTCAGCCTGTCTTCAACAAGAATCCTCTTATGTAAACTGCTTGCCCCTGGTATTTCCTCTTTGTAATTTCCTACCCACTGGCCTCCCCACCCTGCCCCTCAGCTATAGGCTATACATTTCTACTTGTGCATGCTGAGCCCAACTCTCTCCCTCACTGCAAAATCCCTCTGAAGCGCTTCCTATAGAAACAGCCATGGGCCTTCATGAAGTCTGTCATACCACCTTTAACCAGTGCCATACGTATGTTTTGCCTTTAACACCTTCTATCGCACTGAGGCCGCCTCCCTCATTAGGATGATGGGACAGGAGTCATTGCCAACTATTTACATCTGCTTCACGCCAACCTGAAACACTTCTGCCTCCATTTCCACAAACTGAGTGGCCCCCTTTTCCAGAAAACCAGAGTCTTCATGTTCACAGATCTGGGGGCCAGATGCAAATGTACCAACATTGCTATTGACAGACTGCATCATTTAAAACAGCCTTCTTTAGAACAAATGATAAGTCACCTGCAGAATTCCCCCCCAAAAAGAGGCAATACAGACATGGCTACACTTCCTACCAAATAAAATCATTCAATTTAGAAGAACACTAGTATGATAGTTCCAATTTTGAAAGTTAATTTTACTTTTTACATTTTAGAGATCAGGGGAAAACAAAGCTCTCCTTTAAGGGCATTTGTAGAAAATCTGAAAAGAAATGCAGGTTGATGGACCCACCTGTGGTAAAGAACAGGTTTTCTGAGGATTGGAGTCAGGACCAGGATTTTCTGCAGACTGAGGTTTCTTAAAGTGCTTCAGGGTCCCTGTCTGCTATTTTCTTATCTAATGCATCTTCACCTCTCAGCCCGTAATGACAGTGTTTGAAGGACCTAAAAAGGGGGGGGAAAGACATTTTTGAAAAGGCTGCTTGCTGAGTTACAGCAAAGTCACCTTGTACTTGCTTCAGATGTTGTGCACTCGGGAATATCAAACAGGCACGTCTTGTTATGGCAGTCAACTTGCTGAATACATGGACAGGGTGGAGAGGCTAGGAGACCTGCACATAGCCACAAAGGAGGAAAAAAGTCTCCCAGTGTATATCCAAAACCAGTTTGGTTTCAACAATTGATTTTACGAAGGATGTTGCTACATTTTGTTTTACACAGGATGCCGCTACATTACAAAGGCAGGGGTGAGGAGCTGGAGAGGGAAACCTGAGCGAGGTCCCATTTATGGGGTGCCCACTGTGCACAGTTACAGTGCAGAACAAGACTATTGATTATGCCTTCCCAGAGTTTCGGGTGCAACTGGGTAAAGGACGAGCAAAGATGCAATTATAATGCAATGAGGTAAATGTGATGGTGATAGGTGGTGTGAATCATTAAGGTGGAGGCTACTCATTTCCTACGTTTTGGAGGGGAGAAGAGGGTCAAGGAAGTCTTCCCAGGAAAAACGACTTCCAAACAAAGAGTTGAAGGAAGTGTAGGGGTTAATGAAGTTAGAACACTGGAGGCACAAGTACTGAAAATTTCACACAGGAAGAGGGAAGAGCAAGAGCTTGAAGGAGCTAAGACTGGGGAGGTGAGGAGACAGACCTCACCTTGACTTCTATGCCCTGTTTAAGAGAAAGGCCCTGCACCCATAAATCACTATCAGGTTTTGAGCAATACAGGGAATGCCTCGTAGAGCATCAGGTTTACTGGAGGCCTAAGGAAAGTATTACCCAATTATCTTTACCAATTTACTTTTAACTTATTAATAAACGGTTTTAAGTTAATCTTAAGGTGTCTCAATGTATGTGTTTTTGGCTGTAAAGCAAATGAATATAGGTAACATATGTAATTTTTTAAAGAAACCAGCTTTTATTTTGTGAAGACTGAACAAAGACACAAGTTTTTCTTTGGATTTGGCTAATCTACAGTGCTGATAAGATGGCAGTTTGCAAATGGACCAGTTTGTGTCCACAGAGTAATATATATAGGTGCCCATATAAATATGGATATACATATGTATGCACATGTGTGTTTTTCTTTCTCTTTTTCTTTTCTTTTCTTTTCTTTTCTTTTCTTTTCTTTTCTTTTCTTCTTTTCTTTTCTTTCCCTCCCCTCCCCTCCCCTCCCCTTCCCTTCCCTTCCCTCTTCCGTTCCGACTCCTCTATCTTTTGGAACTATGCTGGCAAACCTAAATATGTTTAGGAATGTATAATACTTTTGCAAAATGAGTTATTTTTATCTAATGAACATATGCAACAGGCAATTTAGCAAAACAGTGGAAATGGCACATATGAAGTATTAAGATCTATATGAAATTCTGAAACAAAGTCCTTCCAGTGTACTCATTGGTTTGACAAGTGGATTTGCATAATCCTCTACATAAACTGTTTTTGAACCAGTTTTCTTAGGAGAGACAGAGGGAGGAGAATTCCATTTTTGAAATATATATGTGTGGTGGTAACTCTTCAGATTTTAGTCCTGTTATAGTGGGAGAATACTTGTCACCATCGGGGTCTGTTTCCCTACCTGATAACCTTAGAGCCCCAGTATAATTAATTCTTACCTTAAACACAAAAAGGACTGTTAGAGATGAGATACTGCGGATGGTGGGTGAAAGTGGATCGTGCGTTTTACTTGCCACAAGAAGAATTGCTGGGCCTACAGGTAGGCTTGTTCCCATAATTCAACACTAGATTTAAGCTACTCTGCCATCAACTTGGATTACACTGAGTTATGCACATTTCAAGACCTGATCAGTGGTCTAGAAACAGCAATATTGAATGAACTAAAACTGAAAAGAGTTAGTTTGGGCCGATAAATATGTAGTTACACATCAGTTCTTAAAAAAACCCTCTTATATGGTAATACATAAAAATAAAACTGTGTTTTTTCATATCTTTAAGTTATGATTACATTATGTTAAAATTTAAATACTATTCTTAATCATTTGTTAAGTTACAATAATATGTTACAGGGTGTGAATAGGGAAAGTAAATATCTGCTTATCAGAAAATCCCCAAAGAAATGATGTACTAAGACACATTTTAATGTATTTTTTATAGTTTCAGTCACTGGAAAAGCAAGCTTGTGCCCTTATACAAATAGTATATTTTACTGTTCTGTAATTGGCCAGCCAAAGATGAGAAAGAACCACTTTCCCTGCTTACTATGTCCTAGGCACTATACTATGAGTTTTACATGTATAATTTTTTAAATATGTTTTTATTGATTTTTCTTTCATTTTTATTTATATATATATATATTGATTTCAGAGAGGAAGGAAGAGGGAGAGAGAGATAGAAACATCAATGATGAGAGAGAATCATTGATTGGCTGCCTCCTGAATGCCCCTTACTGGGGATCTTGCCAGCAACCGGGCATGTGCCCTTGACTGGAATCGAACCTGGGACCCTTCAGTCCAGAGGCCAATGCTCTATCCACTGAGCCAAACCAGCTAGGGCTTTATTGATTTTTAGAGAGAGAGGAAGGGAGAGGGATAGAGAGATAGAAACATTGATGAGACAGAAACATCACTGATTGGCTGCCTCCTGTATATCCCCTGCTGGGGGATCAAGCCCAAAACCTGGGCATGTACCCTGGTCAGGAATTGTACCAGTAACCTCTTGGTTAATGGGTCGAATCTCAACCACTGAGCCACACCTGCCAGGCTACATGTATAATTTTATTTAATCTTCATTACAAATCTATAAAGAAGGCACATATATTATCTTTAATATATTTCATTTTTAAAATGAAAAAACCTCCACTAACTTTGATTACCTCCCTTGTCCACTTATTACTAACTAGAGGCCTGGTGCATGAAATTTGTGCACATGCTGCTGGTCAGGGCCCTCCTTCATTCTGCGCTGCCCCCTGGTGGTCAGCACATGTCATAGCAAGTGATCCAACTTCAGGTCTCCAGTCAAACTCCCGAGGGGACAATTTGCATATTAGGCTTTTATATAGAGAGAGATTGATTAGTTGACTTACAAATGTTAGAGATACTTGGCAAGACATGCTATTGGTCAAACTTTTTAAAAGGGTGCAGGTGAATGACATTTCATATAATACAACTTATTGGCCTATTGGAAATCAACCAAAAATCTATTCATTGTGAAAGAATACTACATATTTATCTGCATTTACTAGTTATTTCTGACAATGTGTTATTTAAATGGAAGTCTATTTAATACAGATCGCATGACACAGTTTCACTTACCCTCTCTTTCATTTAATTAAGTCAAACCATATTTCTCCCACCAATATTTCAAGAAGATGAGTACAGATTCTCCAACAGATGTGGCTAGCTTATATTGTCTAGATTCTAAGCATTTCTAACATCTAAATATGCATGCAGAAATACCTATCAAATAATGATTGTGACACAGATTAGAATTGCGGCCCAGTTAGCTCAACTGATACATATATCATAGTTTAAAAGAGGGAGGAGATAATGATATGAGGGGAGGAAAATAACAAACACAATACTAATTCTAATTAGAAGAAAACATAAAGACTGTAAAAAAAAAATAATTGTTGAGCTCACCACAGGAGAACACAAAAAGGAAATAAAAATAATACAGATCCTACCCTGAAGCCTACAAATTTAAAAACAATGGAGGAATTTTAATGGGGCAAAAATGCTTGAAATGTTTGCCTAAACCTATTTCTCTCCTTAAAACACAACTACAGTGTTGACATACTTGACATCTGCTCACAATCCATTTCCTCATCCAAAGTTTAAATTTTGTAAACAGGCAATTCCAGTTTCTATTTTGGCTCACATTCTGAATGCAAATAAATATGCCCCACGCCCCCTTAGGAAGACAGCATTTAAATAATAAGTAGAAGATGGTATGAAAACAAACACCAACACATCAATTTATATGGGAAATCAGACAGTTCAGGCAAGAAGTTTGGTAATAGGAGTAGTGAAGATGATGAAGGAGGAGAGTGGGGAAGGGGGAGGCGGGGAAGGAGCAGGAGAAGGGGAAACAGAGAAGATAAAGAACAGCACACACACACACACACACACACACACACACACACACACACACACTCCCCTCAGACCTGAGTCATTCTGAAAACTTCAAATGTTTAAACAATTTCTCCAGTTCTTCCAGGAGTAATTCAGTTTTGGGGCATGTTTAGTATCTGCACCTCCCACTCCCTCTGCCCTCCACACATGCCCCACTCCTAATTCATTAAAGGTTTCTTGGCTTACAGAAAATTGTCTCATTCAGAAATATTAGGATCACAACAGGCTGATGAATAACTGTGTTGAAAAGCTAAGTTTCGGTGATAAACCACATAAATCTCTCTTATATGAGATGTCTTCTCTGCAGCCTGTAGGGTTGATAGAGTTTAGATCTCAGGTTTAGCTGAATTTCTTCAGGAGTTCTGGCAAAGCCGGACACAGAGAAAATGCCATTAGAGGCATTCATATTTTCTTAATGAAGAGGCAGAAACTTGGATGAGGAAAACTGCTAATCATCACTGGCTATGTGGTAAAGTAAGAAAAAGCATAATAGCATGTGAATAAAAATGCTTTTAAAGTATTTAAATCTGGTCTTCAATTTTTCAAAAATGTAGAGAATTAGTCACTTGTTGCCTCATTTAGTACTCAGAATTCAATTTAGCCTAAAGCACTCTAATAAATATAAATGACCCTTGAAATATATGAAAGTAACATTTTATAAACATCATATGGCTACACAATTTGGGGCCAATTTACACATATTACATTTTTTATATGTGCTGAAAAATATTCTTTTTTTTTTAACCTTTTACTTCTCTTCAGTCATATATTTTTTCACCATAGGCACTTTTTTTAAGGAAACATCTATCAAAATATCATGGGACAGTAGTGTCAGTAGTGTTCAATATGCATAATTTAAGAGGTGGTCACTTAAGGGTTTTTTCCCTCCCCTGAATATTACTCAGAAACTTGGTCAGGGAATGAGGACATATGAGACATGCAGGAATTAGTCTAGAACCCTGATTTTCAACCGGTGTGCTGCAAGAATTTTCAAAACATTAATACCTGCCCACGTAGTCAGGAGCACTGACCTCTTTTCCTTACGTTGTCAAATAAAAAAAATGGTAACAGTCAACACAACAGTATCTATCCTGTGTGAACAAATCAAAGTACCTACACTTTTGGTCAGAACGGCAAAAAATGTACTTTTTGGTGTGTGTGCTGAAGAATATCCTAATGCCGCATTAGGTTATTATGTTAGTATTTATAAAGGGTTTAGAAACAAGACTGGGCATGGTAATGCTGGATAAGTGTTTAATAAATAAATATATGAAATTTAGTAGTACATTGTCAGTCAACATCAATTAGGCAGCCATGCTAGTCCAAGCCATGGTACATAAGATGGACAAAATACATTAGGTCAAATCTTTGGACTTCATGAGTTTACATTCTATCGGAGAAGGCTCTCTGGGACCTGGGCTTTGAGATGAGAAGGTAGTCCAGGCATAAGAAACAGGAACTCTAAGTTTTCAGTGACTGGAATCATAGTCCAATTCCTGATACAGAAAGAATGCCTGAGGGCAGAGAAAAAAGTTAGAAAAACAGGCAGGAGTTCCATTGGCTAGGGCTTGGAGCTTAGATTTTAAGTGCAATGGAACATCATTTCAGGGTTTATAACTGATGATCCAGTTTAACTGCCAATAAACTCCTTTTTAAAAAAATAGTTTTTTATTGATTTCAGAGAGAGGAAGGGAGAAGGAGAGAGAGATAAAAACATCAGTGGTGAGAGAGAACCATTGATCACCTGCCTCCTGCACGCCCCACACTGGAGATCGAGCCCGCAACCCCAGCATGTGCCCCAACTGGGAATGGAAATGTGACCTCCTGGTTCATAGGTCGACGTTCAACCACTGAGCCACACCAGCCAGGCTAAAGTCTTTGTTTTTTTTTTTAATGGTGGCTGAAATTCACTGCCAATTTGTCTGACTTACTTTCTGCGTTGGCTTGGTGCTTTTGACCCTAAATTGTACCTTGCTATTCAGTCAACAAATGTGATAGTTACTTGCTGGAAGGTATATGTATACTAGTATCTGTCACTGACTATTGACTTTGCTAGCTACGTTCATCTAGTTATATTTTCTTTCTTACTATATTTCACTCAGCCATTTTTGGTGTGATAATTTCTCTTGAGTTTCTTTCCCAAACCCCGGCAAAACCAGCTATCCACATCTGCTGTAGGCAGCTACCTACATCATGGATATGATGTGGGAGGCACAAAAGAACGTTTATATTCCTACCCTTAGATTCACTGAATCGGTTTGCAGAGGTTAAATGTCAGAATAAACAGAGGGTGCATATTTTACTGAGCAGAGAAAAAAATATTATCATAGGATAGGATCCTGAATGCCAGAGATAGGGAACAGAAGAGATGAGGCAGCTCAGGACTTCTAAGCTGAAGGCCACAGCCCCATGAGGAGACTCCTTCCAGGTGGAATCTATTTATATAACTTGCCTTATCTACACATGATTTGAACCAAGAAGTGAATGTTCAATACCTTTTGCATTTAAACTTATTTTCCAAAACCATTCATCTCACAATTCTATTTTAATGGACTCTACTAATTTCTATTAGTATTACTTTTTTTCCCTAAAAACTTCAACTATTTAAAAATTGAACAGTTTAAGTTTCTAAAAACTGTTCAACTTTTTAAAAAGTTATCTAGGGTTACAAAAGAGATACACATGATTTTACGAAAACAAACAGTAACAGTCCTCAAAATTGAGACTAATGAGAAGAAAACCAAATACATTCAATTATATAGCTGTTGTGCAAATACTGGGGTAAAAAAAAGTGAGGTACAGTGAGGTAGGGACCCTTTTCTCCAGGAGCTAATAATGAAATTACGTCCAGGGGTGGGCAAACTTTTTGACTCGAGGGCCACAATGGGTTCTTAAACTGGACAGGAGGGCCGGAACAAAAGCATGGATGGAGTGTTTGTGTGAACTAATATAAACTCAAAGTAAACATCATTACATAAAAGGGTACGGTCTTTTTTTTTTTTTTTTTTTTTTTTTTTTAGTTTTATTCATTTCAAACGGGCAGTATCCGGCCCGCGGGCTGTAGTTTGCCCACAGCTGGTTTAGACTCAGTGTCTCAATTTCATTGATTCTCTGTGGCTTTGTAAATATTTGGCGCGCGCTTGCTTAGATTCTAAATGTTGGGGCATAATTTGCTGGTGGGTTGAGGTTATTAATTATAATATTCAAATATGCAATATTTAAATCTATGCCATTTCTATTTCTCCAGCAAAACCAGATAGTAGAAATAACACTTTACATAAAAAGACCCATATTTTATAGATCCAATAGGGCACTAAATTGTGAAAATGTTAAAATGTGAATATAAGTAAAACTTAATTTTATGTCAAAAATGGATTGAAGTTAGCATTTTAAGAATGCAGATAGTATGATCTTATCAGAATGTTCTCCTCCAATGTCCATGTTTCCAAATTCAATAATTAGTGTTATTTCTTCTTCTTTGTGAATGAGATTTTTCTTAATTATTTTAAATCCTTTGCCATGTGAATACCCATTTTGGAATGCCCATGTTAGTTACACATGGGTATTGTTCTTTGGCATGTTCCCATTCTAACAAGAAATTAGGAGACATGTTTTTGGCATCCAGGTACCTTCCTACATAGATGAGTGAGCTGATTTGCTGCACTCACCTTTTAGCCTTAAGAGGTAGGTGAGTTGTTACTGTCTCAAGACTTTTAATACCTTAATCTCTTTTTTATTCTTTTCCATTTTTATAATAAAGACATTTAATTTTAAACCCAAACCATAGAATTATGTGCATGTATAGTGTTAGCTTCCCCAAGTCTATGTTAAATTAAATATTGACTTTGCAAGCTCTATATAATTTATTATTTGCCATTCTCAATCTGTGGAATTTATTTAAAAATTGATAAGAATGCCTGGTGGTGAAATCCACCAAGTGTCAAATCGGATGACCCAACCAAGCCAATTATGAAATTGACAAATCTATGGTTCCTTCGATAAAAATGACACAATTTGATTTTCACAGGGTCTGATTTTTTTTAAGGACACTGAGACATTTTCATCGAGGAATAATGCCCTTCAATTTTAGAAAACGACTTTTTTTCTTCAGAAAATTGCTTTCTTGTGAGGCTTGTTAGCTTTTCTGTCCTTTTTGCCTTTTTCTAGAAGTTGATTTCTCATTCTTCAGCACTTCAGAAAATGTTGAGAGAGAATTTCAAGTATTTAAAAAAATATTTTTAGCAGATTTACCTTTTGTGCAAAGTGTCAGACAGTTCATGGGGGCACCCTGAGCTTTCTCACATCTTTTGTCAGCGGAACAGATTTTCACTCCTAAAGAACAATTGTTCACATTACAAAAATAAGTCTCCTACGTAGGTGTCCCTGCTGATAGCTTCCAGAGAAAGGATAAAAAATAAATGATCCTGCAGACTGATGAATCTACTCCTTCTCCCCTCACCAAATCTATGACTTTCAGTGAGGTTGTAATGAAGAATTCTGCAGGGAAAATTGCAATTTTCTAAACAGTGTTTTAAACTTCTACCATACGACTGTTTTTTGATATAGATTCTGTGAGCAGAGGTCATATTAAGTAAAGAACCAAAAGTCAAACGAAATATAGTCATCTTGAAAGTAATGTCAAAAATATTGGCTAGCATCCTTTCACACCTGGAAGTTAAAAGAAGTAACCCTAGTTAAAAGAAAGCAGGGAGGAGCTGGACTACAGCTTTCAATTCTGCACAGTACCAAACACTCTATTGCTCAATCTATCTGTCCACACATGTGTGATTAGTACAGTTTCTCAAGCCCAGCTACACATTGGAATCAATCATTTGGGAGCTTCTAAATACTACCCTGTGGGAATTCCAGCCCAGAGAACCTGCTTCCGTTGCCCCACAATTGGGGTGGGCACTGGCATGCCTCTGATGGGCAGCCAAGGTTGAGGGACACTGGCTTAGACTGATATCTCTATCTGCAAATGCCCACTTGAAAACATCCGCAAGATACAATTATTAGCAAGGATTTTTCTTTCTGATGAAAATGAGGCTTGTCTGGAGGTGGTTAGCTTTATATTTTACTGGTATTTATTTTTCCACACAATTAGTCACTCCATGTTTTTATTATTATCTTAGTATTGTTATAAGCAGCAATATTACAGCTTCCTGTACCTATCTTTCTATTAACCAGCAAAGTGACAGATATACAGTAAACCCTTGATTTTGGGTACCTGGATATACCAAACAATATTTCCAGTCCATTTGTCATATGTGAAAATTAACATCCTGTTAATTTTAAAATGCTTTTAACCATGATGTGCTTATAATTAAAATAACAGGTTATCTTTTGTTGTTAATTCATTGTCATTTTTAACAAAGTCGAGCAAATATGCCATATATTGGAAAAAACACTGTAGTAATCTCACCAACATAAATAAATATTACATATCTATAACTAGAGTCTACATATTTAAATAGTATTCAGCTAATGATTAGCACGTGATCACACTACATGTCACTGAGGTCATTGGTTCTATTGTCATGTGGAGTGCTAACACTTGCCAGCCAGTGGATATTACAAACCTATACTAAGCCAGGCCCCACCCGTGGGCATTTGTGTACTTGCAGTGACTGGTGAATGCATGCATTTATGAACCTATTCAGTATAAATTTATAATTACTGTAAAGTATATAAGAAACTTTTCTGTGAAATTAAACTTTTCATACATACATAATCTTGACGACACAAACATGTTTACATAAGTAAAAACAGGCAAACTAATTTGTCAATTTTTTTAAACATGAGTTCATTTGGAAACCCTACTTTAATATATAAAACAGACTTTTCGGCTTTAATAGGCACTTTCTTGCCCAAATTGATCCATTATATAAAATTTTTACTGCATTTAGATCCTTGGTGCTGTGAAAAATCTCAAACAAAAACTTTTCAACTTTATTCCTGACCTCAGGGCACTGACCCATTTTGCTCTGAAGACAAACAGCTGAGGGAGGGACATAGACAATAAGGAGAAGGGTGCGCTGCACATAATACGGTAACGTTCTCGGTCAATCACAACCATCAAATACGCCACTGGCCCCATAAGATTATGATGGAATTGAAAAAATCCCTGTGGCTAGTGACATTGTAGCTGTCCTGACCTAGTCGTCATTATGTTGTATATGTCGCAATGCCTGTGTACTGTCCTAATGCTGGAGACATGGTGATGTCATTGCCATGGTGATGCCATAGCATGGGAACACGTTACCCCAGTGTTTGCCTTGATGCTGGTGTAAACACACCTACTTCATTGCCAGTTGTTTGAAAGTACAGTACAATTGTGTACAGTGCATAAGACTTGATCATGATAGTAAATGACGATGTTACTGGTTTATGTATTTACTATCCTATATCTTTTATTGTTGTTTTAGAGTGTACTGCATCTAATTTAGGAAAACACACACACACACACACACACACACACACACACACACTTTACTGTGAAACATTATGCTATTTACTCCGGCAGCATCCTCAAACATCTGCTTACCTTGTCTCTTCCTTGAATCATTTTCTCTTGTGCTTTAGTTAACCTCTGCTGTTTTGGGCAATAACATCTGGGAAGGCTTGGAGGCCTAGGAGGCCTAGGCTCTAGGCTCTACCATACAGCCTCGATGCAGTAGGCTGTGCCACCCAGGGATGTGCCGGGACAGACTCTGATGCCGCACAGTGACAAAATCGCCTAAGGATGCATTTCTCGGACCATATCCCCATAGTTACTGTTAAGTGGCCCAGAACTGCACTGAGGATCTGGGAGAGAGAAGTTCTTAGGGAGGTGGGCCAAGTCATAGATAGAAAGAGGTGACATCTGTTAGGTGCGGTGCTGTATCATTCAATATATTGTAGTTTTAAAGTCTTTGGACAAGCAAAATACTAGATTTCCCACCCATTTCTGCTTTCAAGTTCACTAACTACTCAACAATCGGACTTGGGATAGCAGATCATGTGTTAGGTAGTGTGCTTTTTACAGTAGAGAAGGAGTATTTTGCAATGAGGTGTCACTATACAAGTAGATTGACCAGGAGGTGCGACCATAGCTGTATGAAGAGACGTTAATGACAGAGATTAGTAATAACCTATGGTGAACCTTTGAACAACAGTGCCTATATGTCTCAAAATTTTATTATCATACTAGAGGCCCAGTGCATGAAATCCGTGCATAGGTAGGGTCCCTCGAGACTGCCTGCTACCAGCTGGGGCCTCCCTCCCCCGGCTGCTGACTGTTGGCCAGGGCCTTCCTTCATTCTGCGCTGCCCCCTGGTGGTCAGCGCACGTCATGGTGAGCAATCAAACTCCTGGTCCATCAAACTCCTGAGGGGACACTTTGCATATTAAGCTTTTATATATATAGATAATGATTAAGAGCAGTGATTCTGGAATCAGACTCACTGCTCAGACTAAGAATGTAATCTTTAAGGCTCAGGTATTCCTATCTTTAAATTGGGTATAAGAATAGTACCTGTTTCAGATGGTATTTGATCATTACAGTTGATGGAAAACATCATTACATGCAGTGTATGACTGTATTAGAAATGAAATAGTGCACACATTTGGCCCCTTTTCCCTTATTATCTATATCCCTCCTCAGCCCATTTGTCTTCAAAGCAAACTGGGTAACATAGTTATTTTCTCATGTGACATAAGAGAGAACAAGAAGAAAACTTAAGGACACACATCGTCTTATCAGTTACCTTTAATTCTGTGTATGCAGTGACCCTAAACTAAATTCAAGTACCATTTTAAAAAGAAAGTAAAACATACAAATGTCAGCAGCTTTTAGTCTTGCAAACCACAGGGAAAAATATGCAAATAAAATCTTGCTAAATAATTGCTTTTCTTTGAGCACTGAAATTTAGAAACAACTAATTTAAGTAACCTTGTTATCTTGTCCAATTAAAAAAATCCTCATAGTTAATTCTCTGCACATCTCAGTTGCCATTCAAAAAAAAAGTGACATTCCTTGGGAATAATAGCCTGAGATCCTTTTATTGGAGGTGTTGCAAATATGATAATATTCTAATGATTCCTTCTATAGAGTGAATTACATTGATAAATATGGCTTAAAAAGCCATTAGTAATACCACAGGGAATACATGTCAAATCCTATGGAGCGGTCCCAATTTCAAATACTATTTTATTGCAAAATATGCACTTTAATTTGAGGTTAGAGAAGATAACCCTCAATGATCGTCCCTTCCTACAAGTCAGAGTCTTGTTTGCATCCTCCCCACAGCGAACAGCGATGGCCTGTGTAGCAATCAGTGTATTGTGGAAACGACAATGTGTGACTTCTGAGGCTTGATCATAAAAGACAATGGGGCTCCAGCGTTCCTCTTATTGATCACTTGCTTTGGGGAAAGCCATCTGCCATGTGATGAGGACACTCAAGTTGTCCTGTGGAGAGACACTAGAATCAAGGAACCAAGGCCCCTCCTGATAACAGCCATGGGAGTGAGCCAAATGGGGAAGGGAATTCTCCAGCCCTGTCAAGCCTTCAGGCAACCTTTTGCCTACAATGTTATGGAAGACACTGAGCCAGGACCAACCAGAGAAGCTGCTCCTCAATTCCATACCCACAACAAATGTCAGATAATAAGTGCCCGTCGATGTTATTGCAACAGCTTGACTGAGATGTAATCACAGATCCCACAATTTGCTAAACTGAATGTCCAACTCAGTGGTTCTCAATATATTTAAAATGGTGTGCAACTATTTCTACAATCTAATTTTACAACATTTTTATTACCCTAAAAGTAAAAGTTTATTCAAAATCAGTTGCTCCCACTCCCTAACCCCCTTCCCCCACTTCCTACTTCCCACAACCACTGATAAATTTTTGTCTCTATAACTATGTACCTACTATGGACATTTCATAGAAATGGAATATTATATGCAGTATTCTGTGACTGACATTTTACTTAAGATCATGTTTTTGAGGGCCATCCATGTTGTACCACATATAATTTCTCCTTTTTATTTTAATAAATCATATTATACTCTATGGATATACTGTACCATATTTTGTTTATCCATTAATCTATGGAAGGGCATTCGAGTTGTTTCCATCTTATGGCTAGTGAAATTAATGTTGCTTTGATCATGTATAAGTTTTTTAGTGGGCACATTTCCATGTCTGCACCATTTCTCCTGGGTTTATGCCTACGAATGAAATGGCTGGATCATTTGAAATTCTTGAGGAGCTGCCAGATTGATTCTCAAAGTGGCTGCACCATTGTACATTTCCACCAACAGCGTGTGATGGTTCCAATTGTTCCACATTCTTAACAAAATTTATTATCTGCTTTTGAAATTTGTCATCGTAGTGATGTAAGGTGGTATCTCCTTGTAGTTTTGATTTGTATTTCCCTAATGACTAATCTTATTGAGCAACTTTCTCTGGTTATTGGGCCCATGCATATCTTTGGACATATGACTATTCAAATATTTTCCCATTTTTTAAAAGTGGGACATTTATCTTAGTATTTATTTATTATTTTAAGCTTTACATTTTCAAGTAGTTTGGTACGTGGTAAGGAACTAACATAAGCAGTACATCTACATTTTCTTGAGATAATGTCATGCTGATACTTTTTAACTGATCAGAAAAAATATGCGTGTTTTCATTCCTTTTATATATGTATAGTTGAGGTACAAAAATAAAGAACATCTCATCAGAAACAGAAATAAAAATATAATTTAAATGTATGTGCTCACCTAATTTCTATGCTAATGATTACTGATCAAATGATTACTGATCTCAAGTTTTATCAACCAAAACAATTTCCTCAAGCAACATAAGAAGTAAGTTAAAATGCCTGATAATTCAATTCCTCTCTTCTAGGTATTCCTTTGCTTATATGAAATACACAGAGAACTGCTGTTCATAATGCTTTAAAAACATGTTAACAAACTCAGGTGTTCTTTTTTTTTTCCTTTAAAAAGTTATCATTCAAACTGGGACAATTTGAAATGGCATAAATTATTCGATGAGTGGGTACTCGGTGTATTCAGATTTAGGAACCAGATTAAGTTGCACATTTTTCGAACTTTTACTGATATTTATATTTGGAGAAAAAATCATGTAGTATGATTTTTAAAGTTACTTCTATGGAATTTTTGTCTTTACCTGATTTAGTCCCTACACTGGGATATAAATATGGATGAGAAATGGTTAGATGGCCTAAAATAAGAATATAAAGTAAGTGAATATGTGTTTTATAGCAACATCAGCAAATATTTATGTTGTTTCGAGACAGGTTTCACTTTTCTCCCTCAAATGATAGGATTCTTAAGAACTTGCTATCATATCAAAGGAACTTGAAAATCTCCCAACTATATTCTCTCTCAACTACTTTATTGTTAATATAATTCACTTCTACTTTTCTAGATCTATGACAAAGAAAATTAAATCCATTTACTTGGATGTTCTCAATACTATATAGTACTTGTATTCTTTTATTTCCAAATGCCTGTTATAAAAAACCGATTTAACTCAGCAAGTATACACCCACACCCTTTCAATCTAAAACTGCTATGGCATATTCTTAAAAAATGGCCGTAATGATTGTATTTATTTTAAATAAAAAGCTACTAAAAGTATATTTAATATTTTTAAATAACATCTGGATGAACACAAAGAATTACACCCCAGGGATTGATGATATTATAAAGACCTCCTATTAAGTACAAAATATCAAAATCAGGGCCTACAATGATATAAAAGGAACAATGTGACAGAGTGTGACAATAAGTTACCTTCATTATTTAGTAAAAGAACAAATGTAAGCAATAAAATAAAGCCTCTTTAGTGTAGATATATTAATTCAAAAGGCAGTTCTATAAGTGAAAGAAGAAACTCTTTTTAACTGTGTGAAATTTGTTTTGAGTTTTTTCGTGATTTATGTGACAAGAATCACATTTATTTATTTTTTTTTTTAAGGAAATGAAGCCCAAAGAAGCAGACTGGTGTATTTCTTTTTTTAAAAAAAAAAAATGTTTTTATTGATTTCAGAGAGAAGAGGGAGAGGGAGAAAGAGTTAGAAAAATCAAGGATGAGAGAGAATCATCAGTCAGCTGCCTTACACACACCCATAATGGGGATTGAGCTTGCAACCCAGGCATATACTCTAACCAGGAATCGAACCATGACCTCTTGGTTCATGGTTTGAGGTTCAACAAGCGAACCACACCAGCCAGACCACAAGAATCACTTTTAAATGATTTATGGCAGAATCTGTGTTTTTTTTAATGGAAATATTAAAATATCATAATTAGATTATGCTCCAGATGTTCACATGTCATTTATCCAAACATTGCTTTTTCAGTGTTTTGAAATTGCCCAAAAAGTAAACTTAACTTATACATTAAAGTATGATGGGGAAGCATTCATGCTAAATGAGCTCAATAGCATATTACCTACGCTCTTTCCCAGAAGGTGAATTGTTATTGGGTTTCCTATGATTGTGTGTGACCAGTTTTATAAACTGAAAGACATCTAAATTGCTTTTGTAACTTTACAGATTATAAAAATTTCTGGCAATAACTAGATAAAACTGAGATTTAGTGAGTCATTTTTTTCACATTAAGTGATACCAACTAGTTTTTTAAAACATCCCTCCACTTCTACCGTCTTTCAAATAATATTTTACCCTTTGGCATAATATACAAATGCATTAATCAACAACCAAAATTAAATCTTCTCACTGCGGTCTAAAAGGATCTGAAAAATCTGGCACTGGACCATCCGATCTAAAGTTGTGCATACTTTCTCCTGTTTGGCTTTAGCCACACTGGCCTTCTTATAGTTCTTAAAATATCCTAAAAATATCTAATTTTTCCAAATTAGAGCACTTGCAATTTCTGTAGGGATGACTCTTGACATCAGAGTCTTCTTTGCCATTCATGTCTCAGCTTAGCTTAAACATTACTTTCATCCAGAGGCCTCCCTAGCTACTTAAGTAAATCCTCTGCCTCCATTCTCGATCACAGCCCCATACTTATTTCCTCAGGGCAGTTATCACCATCTGCAATGGTTATTCTATGTGTGTGTTTCTTGTGTGTGTGTGACTTCCGCTGCTCAACTCATTCAGTTTTGCCTTTCACATTCTTAGTTGCATCAAAGGTAGAATGGGAAATACTTGTTGAATAAATGAAACAACTTGTACCGATGACCTAGTTGAAACTCCGAATCTCCGAGCTGTTAGGATCTGTGTACCGCATGATGCATGTTCTCAAATCTTTTCCAGTTTTAAAGCCAATTAAGTGGTATGTGTTTTTCAAGCTAAGGGCAGAAAGAGTGACATCTCAGAGGGCTTCTTTAAAAATTCAACTAATATAATAAAGGTAAAAGGAATCAGTAACACTCTAAATCTTATACTTCAGCAGTTGTTTTCTTAATAATTGAATCTATCTTCTAAATAGTTCACACGTGCCTAAATGCAATTAGTAGATTATAGTGAAAATATTAGGAAAAATTCTAATACAAGTTACTCCATGATATGTTCACTGGGAAGTCGAATAAAAAAAAGAGAGAAGAAAATGTCATGTATTTATAAGTAATTAAAGGAATGGATCCAATTATTCCTTTTAAAATTCTCATTGTATGAAGAGGATCATTTATTTTTAGCTAAGAACGGAGGCTAATAACTTAGGCATCATCATTTTTTTTAAGTGTTAGCAGTGGTATGAATTGAGTAAGCTTGAGTACATTATTAAATTTGTTCAACTAGGTAGCAAAAATGGCTTTAAAAGTTAAGGAGGTAAAGAGCTCTTCAAGAAAAGTCAAGATATGTATTTACATGTATCCATTAAGATATGCATTTCTCAAGTATTTTTTTCAAGATATCTAAATTAAAATTTAAAAAAAATGATATCTAGAAATTTTAGATGTAAGAATTTATGTACAATATATATAAAGAGATAAGAATAGGAAGATATAACATATAAATATATGAGATTTTCTTTTGCTTTTAAAATTAATAGACTAAGTGTTATAATCATTTTCCTGATGCCAGACTGTCATAATAAAATATGTTGGGAAAATCTATCAGTCCACTGTGACAATTGGCTTTGCTTCTGCCAGAACAAAAAGAGAATATTTTTGTTCTGAATATATAATATTGGAGAGGGAAAGAGAAGAGATGAAAGTAAATCAACATAGATATACTTTATTTCTTATAACAAATTACTTATTGATGATTTTGCATAGCTTAAGAACTTTACAAATTTATTTCATCCTTGCCTACTTGAGAAATCTTTTCCCTAACTTCTAAGGTCTCATTGTGTAAACAAAATTTGTATAGAAGCATGAAAGACAAAGAAAGCAATAGACATTTTTAATACTCTCTTTTAGTTATCTCTCCACATAACAGGGTAAATACTTTTAGAAATAAATACACAGGCTTATTGATCTGTGTTGCACATACAAAAAATCGATGTAGGGGCTGGTATCCCTGGGTCCTAAGCAGTATTTTTTTGTTTTTGTTTTTCAATTAAGAATATAAAATACTCAATGGAAATGCATCACTCATTCTCTCTCCATGCACCTCCCTCTAATCCCTTCTTTTTAATCCTCATTCGTCTTCCCCTTCTAGCACTGATTGTAGGATGTGGCCCACTGGAGAGTAAAATTAAAACAAAAAAGCAAGTAGAAAGTCATAAAAAAGTGTTTAATGGTTTTTTGCTTAAGAGAAAATGCATGGTTAATTGTTAAAAAAAAAAAAAAAATCCTTTCCAGGCTCTTAAAATTTACAATTGCTGCATGGTTTTAAAGTCAATTAAATGAGAAGACTTAATAGACACATGCAATTTTAATGATGTGAGGTGTCTCAATATTCTTTCTACATGTATTGAGAAAAATACAGCAGCATTTTATTAAATACTAGAGGCCTGGTGCATGAAAATTCATGCATTGGAGCGGGGGTCCCTCAGCCCGGCCTGCCCCCTCTCACAGTCCGGGAGCCCTCAGGGGTGGGAGGTGACCCGGCAATCAGGGAAAGGCAACACCCCATTACACCTCTGCTGCTGCCACTGCCGGCAGCACAAGCCTCAGCCAGCCATGGTTACCTGGGCCTCAGGCGGCCCTAGGCAGCTGGGGTCTGAGGGGACTGGGCGACTCCCAGCATGGGGCTGAGGGGACTGGGCACCAGCATCTTGTGGCTGTGGGTGTCACCATCTTTGAGGGTAGGGCAGTCAATTAGCATATTCCTTCCTTATTGGCTGTGGGCACCGCCATCTTTGCGACAGCATGAGGGTCAATTAGCATATTCCCTCTTTATTAGATAGGACTAGAGGCCCAGTGCATGAATTCCTGCATTGGTAGAGTCCCTAGTGGCTTCTGGCTGCCGGCCGCCAGCCGGGTACTCCGTCCCTTCCCCAGGCTTGCCCCACCCCCTGGTCGAACTCCGGACAACTCCTGGTTGAGGGGACAATTTTCATACTATGCTTTATTAAACAGAATACTAGTGGCCCGTTGCAGGAAGATTCTTGCAAGAATAGGGCTTCCTGTGCCCGGAGAGAAGCAGAGAAGGGAGTGAAGCCCGCTGTCCTCCGCTGCCTCGCTCCTTCCCGTGTCCACTGCCTCGGGACACTCCATCGGCTGCGGAGCAGCGAGGTTGGATCGGCCACCGGAATGGGTGGATAGTGACTCACTGCTCGCCCCCGCGGCACCCGGCCGGGTGACAGGCCCGGAAACCCCATTGGCAGCGGAGCTACAAGGCTGCATTGGCCACCAGAGTGGGCAGATTGTGCCTTGCTGCTCATCCCTGTGGCCCCCGGCCGGGTGACAGGCCCAGACACTCCAGCAGCAATGAAGTGGCGAGGCATGGTCCCCTCCCGCCTCCCCCACCACCTGCCTGGCCAACAGGCCTGGATACTTCAGTGGCAGGGCTGAGGGGACTGGGCACCGCCATCGTGTGGCTATAGGTGCTGCCATCTTTGTGATGGAGTGATGGCTATTTTGCATATTACTATTTTATTAGATAAGATTGAATGAACATTTTTTAAAGGCTTATTATATATGCTTTCTCATTTTATTCATTCTTCCAGCTTTGTTCAATTACAAATAGGTCTCTAACAAGGCTTAATAAAGTGAAAAACCTTAATAAAATTGCAGTTTAGATGGAATTTCTTAGCTTGAATAATACAAATGGTAGCAATAATGGGACATATAAAGTAAGTAGTCAGAAGATTCTAGTGCTATAGCACTGAAAATTGTTATATTGACTAATAAAAACAACAACAAAACATATCCACAGGGAACATCACAGGTCCAAAATGGCACTGCCATGTTAGGAAGTTCCAGCACTAAGTATGAGTTTGCAAAGGAAAGCATTAAAATTCAAGGTTAAACACTAAGTCTACTAAGAAAATTTGGACTTTTATTATAACATGTCCGGGCAAAGTGAAGTTTAATGTATGTATCCTTTTGTATTTGGTTCTTGACATTGAAGCAGGTTGCAAAGAGCAGGCCTGGGATGTAAACAAACATTGCAGGGCATGCAAATGAGTGAGGCCTAAAGGTGTAGGACATATTTCCCTTGTTCAACAGTTTATTTTGTTTATTATATTCCACATGTGAGTGATATCAGGTGATACTCATCTTTCTCTGACTGGCATAGATCCAGAGACTTAGAAGCATGGAACAGACTGTGGAATCTCAGAGGGAAGGCAGGGGTGGGTGGCTGGGGGAGTTGGAAGAGATCAACCAAAGAATTTATATACATATATGCATAACGCATGGACACAGACAATAGGGTGGTGAAGGCCTGGGGCAGGGGGTGGGAGTGGGGCTAAAAGAGGTCAATAGGGAGAAAAGGGAACATATGTAATACTTTCAACAATAAAGATTTTAAAAAATAAATAAACTAATAAAATAAAAACAATTGAGAAGTAAATAAAGACAAAAAGAAATATTTCCCTTCTAAAGGGAACCAAGAGTTCAAATGCAACTGAAATGGCAATTGACTCCTTTCATCAGTATCAGGCAACTAACAGGGGGTGGTACAGACGGCTAACTGGAGGGCACCTGCCCAGCCCCATCTGTTACAGGGCTGTTTAGTGAATGCTCACCACCTAAAACCTCGGGCCAGTGGGGCCACACCTTTGAACTTCTCAGAAGTCATAAATCTGGACTTTTATATTCAGATTCTAAAAACCAATATCAACAAATATAGAATTATCAATAATTCTTTATGTGGGTAGTTTTCTGATTTTGACAATCATTTAAGAAATATAGACATATGTACAGGGAATAGTGCCTTTAAACTGAGTTCCTACAGCTACTCTTATTATAGAATAAATACTTATGTAGAATAAATATATTCATATACATGTAAACACTTTTTGATTTAAATATTATGTAATTAATAGCATAATACTATAAATTATATTTTATTTAAATGTTATGTAATTAATAGTATAATACTATAAAATATATAAATACTTGTTACTTCCACTCAAATGTATACTACAGAAAACTTTCATGTTAATACATTTAATTCTAATTTTTAATGCTTAATATAATCTGTTTATAGATACACTGCCGGGGTCCTGCCCCAGCTGGTCCAGGGGTCCCCAAAGGTGTGGACGGAGTCAGCGAAGAAGGAATGACACGGAGACAGCATTCAGTTGATCAGCAGCCTAGCCAGGATCTCTAGCCAGGATCTCCAGCCAAGTTCTGGTCTGGATCTCCAGAGAGGTTCTGCTTAGGATCTCCAGCTAGGTTCTGTGTCCATGTTCTCTTGCTAGGTTCTCTAGGTTCTCCAGGTTCTCCAGCCAGGTTCTGTAGCCATGTTCCATCGCTAGGTTCTCCAGCCAGGTTCTGTCCAGGTTCTCCAGGTTCTCCAGCCAGGTTCAGTCACCAGGTTCTAGTCAGGTTCTCTTGCCAATTTCTGTAGTCAGGTTCAGTGCAGGATCTTTTGCCATGTTCTCTCCAGTGAAGTTCTTCTGTCTGTGTAGATTCCTTCTTCTGAGTTCTGTCTTCTTCATTCTGTGTTCTGAGTTCTGGCTCTTGCTGTCTTGTTGCATCTGTATTTATACCAGTTGATTCAATCCTATCAATCTCTATTACAAAGGTTAGGGCGTTTCTTATCTTCATTCCAGGGAGTAAAGATTATGTAGCTTAAGCACGATTGTTCGTAGTTAAAGTGATTAATTACCCACCTGGCACTTAGTTAAGAGGTTTTATTCCCTCCCTAACTTCAGGGGAAAATACCTTTCTCAGAGAGGAGACCTTGGTTAAAACACATAGTGCCAAGAAGGTGAGCAAACATATTAAGAACAGTATGCCATATGTGCCAGGTCCCTTGAAACAGCAAGCATGGACCGGCTCCCGGCAATACACCATAATTGTTTTTTTAATTTTTAAAATATATTTTATTGATTTTTTACAGAGAGGAAGGGAGAGGGATAGAGAGTTAGGAACATTGATGAGAGAGAAACATCAATCAGCTGCCTCTTGCACACTCCCTACTGGGGATGTGCCCGCAACCAAGGTATATGCCTTTGACTGGAATCGAACCTGGGACCCTTGAGTCCACAGGCTGACGCTCTATCCACTGAGCCAAACCAGTTAGGGCCACCATAATTTATTTAATCAATTCCTAACTGATGGACACATCCACAGATTCTAATTTTTTTATTAATAAAAATATAGTAAATCAAAGCCTTTAATAGCATCATTTATATTTATCCATCTATTACTTATGAGTGTGATTAAGTTATACATTATCAATTGATTTAATTTTTATAAATTTGATATTTGAAAAAAATGTCTGTTAAGTGTGCATTTCCTTATTAGTAAAGTTTAGCACAATTTTATATGTTCTAATTTAAATATCTTAATTCAAATATATAATTTAAATATCTAATTTAAATAGGTAATTCAAATTATTTATGTCTTATAGTTAGGTATTTTAAATATTTTAAAAATGTTTTTGTAAGTAATTTTACTTACTAAAATTATTAACTCTGCTATGAAGTATTACAAAATTTTTAGCTTTTCATGTTACATCTTTTCTATCATGCATTTTACTATATACATTCTAAAGTTTGATATAATAAATTCTGCCTTTTTTTGTTTCCTAGATTTGCTAAAACACTAAAAATCTTTTCAGAACCTAAGGCTACATTTTATCAATATGATTAATTAAAAGTAAAGGTGGACTGTATATTTGACCATGCCATAGTTTTCTAGAGCTATGTGTAAATATACAATAAAAAGTAACCCATTTTGCCACTAAACACTTGCTGTTAATTCTGAAGGCATATCATTTTCAAGAAATCAAAATGTTACTACAAAATACATAATTTAAAAGTGAATTTCCATAGTATATGGGACAAGTATATTAATGAGCAGTATTTAAAGAACTGCACACTGTATTCTCTCCAATTTCAGATTAGAAACTCTACCAAAATTGTGGATCTAAGAAACAAAATTATTTTAAAAATCTTAAGTGCTCTTTGCTTTGCACTACATTCTAACACTTATTTAAAAATTGCACAAATGAAAAGACATGTATACAAACATCACGTGTCACCTAATTCCACAATTATAGCACCTAAGAAGTCATCATACATGTTACCAAAGTACCAACTGATTAAGAAGATGAAATAAATAAAAATTACATTTTCAAGAAAAGCATCATGGTGCTAAATATTGAAATTGATGTACTAAATTTCAAAATGATATATCAATTAAATATAGCTTTCCCCAGAAGAGAGTAATCTCCATGGGCACAAGAAGGGGACAAGACGTGTTTTTTTTTGTTTTGTTTTGTTTTTGCCGTTTTCCAGAAGTACAATGACAAATATTAATATATTAAATTATTATGCCCAAATCTAGAAATATTAGTTGGTAATTTTACATTTATACCAGAACCACTTTGAGGACATACAGGCTAAAAACATTTGTATAGTTTTTTCTAATAATTGGTACTTACGTTAATTTCTCCTTTGATTAAAGTAACCTAGCAACCCCTAACTTTTAAATGCATTCTCTTTTTGTTAAAATAGTATGCTGTTGTTTCAAATTATCAATCAAATTTAGATCAATTTCAATAACAAGTTTTTTTCCTATTCCTTTTGGCTTACAGCACTTAACTTTTTCTGCCCCCTCCTGTGCATTTAAAAAAATGAAAATCCATATTCCCAGACTGAAATATTTGTTCTCTTTAGTAATATTCTTTCTGGCTTCAGGGAGAATAAATTTACAGAGATGTCCTGGGACTTTGAGACTGCAACGATTCAAATTTTTACCTTGACTATCTATTCTTGACTTTTTCTTCCTTTTGAATAAACATCCCCTAAAGAGAACACTGGCTTTGTGACTTACTTTATTGAATACATTATGCAGCGCTCCTGTCTGCAACTCATGTGAGTGCTGGGAAAGAAAGCAGGCCTCGCTGTTGGGCACCATTTGAGCCCCTCTGTCTGATTGGCAGATCACAGGAAGGAAACAATGTCCCATGAGCCCCTTTGTGAGGTCGTTACCAACTGATTGAGTATTCGCCTTAAATGTCTGAAACCCAGGTGTGTTGTCGATTAGCACAACTTACAAGCACTGTGTGGAGATTTATTATGATAATTGTTGCTTTTATTTTTTATTTCCCTGAACTCAAAGATAATTAATGTCAGTATGTGTCCTGGTATCTGACTCTCTTAATTGGTCCTATGGTGCCTTGGGTGTTTGAAAATCCACTTACTTAAAGGCCCCCCCGCCCTTTTTTTCTTTTGACTTGTTTTCCTGGAGCTGTTCATTAGTGCCTAAAATATTTGATTACATTTAATTGTGATGTCTTCAATTTTGTGCACCTGCTGCAATTTACATAAGGAGAAGAAGGCTTGGAGAAGCAAGGAAAAAAAGTGAGAGGGAGAACTAAATTTTTAAAGAATTCCCCTGCACAGGGTAATTGGGGTTAAATATGGAAACAAAATATACTTAATAGGTAGTTAGATTTCCATAGCTACTATGGTTATACAAAAAATGTTACAAATCGAACTGCTCTATCATAGCTACTTTTAATATATTTTTGAATTTTTCTTCAAATGAATTGGTTTCTGAGGGTTCCATGTTTACTCTAAATGTGATATCTTGTATTAAAGAGCCCCAATGCCACCAGAAAATATTGAGTTAGAAAGCTAGTTGGAGATAATTTTTGTTTCTTTTGTATTCTTAATGGAACATGTGACTGCTTTTCATTTCAACAAATATTGAAGCATTTAATCACTAATTCCATTAACAGTTTTGTCTGACGCGATTGTTTTATGATAGTGGAAACTGCCAAAGGTTTCCTGGAAGTGAGTGAAGTTTCTTTGTGAAACATGTCTTAAAGGAACACGTGAGGAACAGGTTATATCCACAAAGAATTGCCAGTTTCAAAAAATGGTATTGACCTGAATATCATTTCCCACTGACCATGCTATAATTCAGTAGGAAACCACAGGCTACCTGCTACATTTGCAGTACAGGAAATAAATCCACCTCTCTGTCACTTTCATAAAACCAACAGTTCCTTTTTCATTCAGTTTTAAGGAGCAACAAAATCTCTAAACTGCTTCAAATCCGTGCTTTTAGAGGGAAAATAATGAGACCCAGTCCTCATAATGATAATGGCAGTTACAGTGGGGTCTCTATGTTTACCAGGTCAAAGCAATGCTCTAATTTATCATAGATGTCCTTATTTATGAAGCATTCTAAGAGTCCTGAAGACAGGGAGATGCTGTTAATCCTTTTTGGAAACTCTTGTCAAGGGGCCAGCTCAAGTTTCATATCCTCCAAGAAATCTCTCTGTTCCACAGAAACTTGAAATTTCTGCTTTGCAATTTTACTGCACTGGTGCACTACAGTATGAAATACTTCACCTGGTTGTATTCTTCCCTGTAAAATCTCTTTCTACACACTTTATTGGTGTTAGTTAGCATTGTTGCCCTGGAAAATATTCCAAATTGCTTAAGCCTGAGGGTGGTGAATAAAATGAATAATGCATGTCTAATATTTGTTATTTCCTAAATTCTTTCACATCTACTGCCTCAACTGATTCTCAGAACAACACTGTGGTGCAGATTATAATCTCCAAAAACGTGGGACCCTAACTGGTTTTTCACCTTTGAATCCCCTGGGCTCCCATTACCTTAGAATAAGAATTCAGTTGATATAAATGAATGGAAGATGAATGAATAAATGAGGTAGTATCTACATTTAGTAGGTGCTCAATAAAATCTTGGCTCATTTTAATGTATTTGGGACTTACATCACTGTCCATATTCTTGCACTGGAAAGCTGACTAGTGAACACACATCACAGATGTGGTGGAGATGGGAGTGCGTTTAGTCTAATACATTGAACATTATGTGAGACTGTGGGACTGAGGATTCTCATGGGATTGAAATCCTGAATCCAGTGGAGTTGGACAAGTCTGAGGCAAGAAAAATGGTGACCATTGGTTGTTTA
Source organism: Myotis myotis (assembly GCF_014108235.1). Classification (NCBI taxonomy): domain Eukaryota; kingdom Metazoa; phylum Chordata; class Mammalia; order Chiroptera; family Vespertilionidae; genus Myotis; species Myotis myotis. The sequence continues at coordinate 10,748,496 of NW_023416368.1, forward strand.
ACAGACCTGTCACACAAGTTTCCAGCTGTACAATCTGTACAACCATTTGCAATGGCCCTAGTGCAATATATTCCTCCATCCCAGTCTCTATGGATAACTCATAAAATTCTACATTACACACCATTTTTGTTATGTGAGGGATTATAATTAAAATCCAATTTAAAATAATTTTTCTATACCTTCATATCAGTTTCTGTTAGAGCATAAGGGACATAAGAAGTAACAAAAGACATCTGTACAGAAAACGTCAAGATCAAGGAAAGCCAGGTTTGACCTGTGCACCTAAACACACAGGCACCATGTGTCAGCTCAAGTGACTGAGAGACAAAGAAATAGGAACTTGTATCATACTTCTTCCCCACATACCTCAACTATCATGGTTAGGGCTGAACCAAAGAAATACAATTCCCTTTGCTTTGCTATATGTTCATTTCCATCCTATGTATCTAAGCTATCATTGTCATAATTAGCTAGTTTATTAATATGAATACTAGGAGGGCAAAGGTGAGGCCATACATTATAAGCATGGTCACCTGGGCAGTTTCACCAGGAAGCTACAGCTTCAAGCTCCCAATGACCCACCCGTCCATTCCCTCAGATCACTGTGCGGAGGGATCTAACAAAGGCGAGATGAGCACATGCGCAGTGAAGTGAAGGTGATATAAGGAAGTGCGTACCTGTCAGTCTAGCCTAGAAAACAATGGATTGGCTAAACGGGTGGAGCCACTGCAAGTGCACGAAATCTTGGCCTGGTTAAAATCTCCAAATAATTCTCACTCTCTTATGTTTCTTGTTCCCTCTGGCTCTCTTGCTCTTGAGCTCCATGACCCGCACTTGCTTGTGTGTGCTAGCCTGCCCTGTGACCTTAAGCAGCCAAAGGCAGACCTCCACACAGTGGACTATAGCTGGGAACACAAGCTAAGCTAGCCAGATCCGGACTGGACTGGACTTTAATGTGGAGCAGAAATTCTGGGCAGTGGCATTGATCCCAGCCCTGCTGAAGACAAGATTGGACTTCTTCCATGGTGAGACAGACAGAGATGGGACTGTAGAGGGGAACCCTCTTAATTTTACACCATCAATAAAGTTTTCCACGAAGCCCCATCCTCCTGTGGGGCCTCAGGAACTTCTTTTCCCTGCGGCCCCCCCAAGAACACCACTTCCACGAAGAGCAAAGGGACCCCGGGTTACATGAAGCCTCTGCCTGATCTTCCTGCTATGTTCTCTGTCCTCCAGACATACTGGCCACTGAGGTCCACAGCAGAACTGCTTCCATCCCCAGCTTCTGCTGTCATCTTTTAGAGCTCAGCTCAAGTCACTGCCTAGGGGAGCCTTCTCCTCAAGCCCCTTAGTTAAGATTCCTTTGTTTTATGCTCTCAAGTATTTCATAACAGATCCACACTTATTTTTCCTCCCTTATGCTAGAATCATACCTGAGGGTTAGATGAATAAAGCCATGGGCATACGTGTGTTTATATGAGAATGCATTTATATCACCTCTGGACCAGGTAACTTCCACTGTTTAGATACAAGAGATAAAAAATACACAGAATTTTCTCTGCTTAGGTGAGTTGTGTTATGACACACAGTCCTGCTGGCTTTATGCAGTTTAGACATGTCTACCAGTAAGTTCAGTGATATTCATATGGACAATCAAATCTATGTTAGCCACTGTCAGGCTAAATACAAAATATAAAGCTATGCAATGATGTAAGAAATGCATAAGTGCATGCATGCCTCCACACACTTGCTTCAATACAGTGATGAGAGTCATTTTTTCCTTTCTATTAGTTAAACTATACACTTATAAAAATACCAGTTGAACAGTACCAAAGGCTTATAAGCAAAGTTCAGGAAAGGAAGTTCTGGGATTACAGGCTAGAAACCAGAAGTTGGTCAGTTAGAGCAGAGCCTGAGTGGGGTGGTTGCATTGGCCCCTGCTTTCTGTCTTCCCACTAGTCTCTATGCCCCATGAGGTCAGGGTGCGCATTCTCTCTGGTTCCGCACAGCGCCTGGCACATATTAGGTCCTCACTCATGTCTGTTGCCATCATCCTCCTTCACTATTTTTCCAAGGAGTAAGACCATGAGCAAACTCTTTGGAAACGAAGTCCTATGACAACCATATGCCAAAGGGAAAGTGTTCCTGGACTAAGTCATACAGTGATTGATGATACATATTGTTCTCAGCATAAAAGCAGGTGACAGACTCACTCCTCTATTTTATTCTTTTGCCCTGGATTTCCCCTGGATTTTTAGGCCTTAAGAACTCTAATTTCCGTGGTCTTTATCTTCCTTTCTCTTCTCTGCTATTTTTCTCTCCTTTCTCCATTTGTCACAGAGCCAAATACTTCCTATGACATGTCTTTTCTCATGACAACTTTTCTTTCTTCATCCTCTGACTGGTATTTTGCTTTTAATTTAATTGATACTTATTGAGTGTTCATTGCCTAGATTTAAATTTGTGTGACATTACCCTAGCCAGTTTGGCATGCAGGAGGCAGCTGATCAATGATTCTCATCACTGATGTCTGCCTCTCTCTCTCTCTCTCTCTCTCTCTCTCTCTCTCTCTCTCTCTCTCTCTCTCTCCCCCCCCCCCCCGCCGCCCCTCACCCTCTCTTCTGTTCTCTCTGAAATCAATAAAAATATATTTTAAAAACCTACACCATCAGAGTCACCAAAACAAGGTCATACTTTCTCCTAGTTTTCATATTCTCCACATTGCTTCTGCTTTGAAAGAAGCAATTACAGCTTCTTTTAAAATGTCTGTGTTCTATTGAGCTCTATGTTTATTATGTAGATTTATTATTTCCTGAGATTCAATATGTACCAGGAACTGTTCTAAGCTATTCTTGGCTTCTCTGGTCTCTTTGTATCATCACAGTAATCCAAGAAAGAAATGTATTATAATTTCCATTTTATAGATGTTTCAGTTGAGACTCAGAGGGCCTGTGAAAGTCCACAATCATTGCTCTAAAATGGCGTTTCTGCCAAAACCGGTTTGGCTCAGTGGATGGAGCGTCGGCCTGCGGACTGAAGGGTCCCGGGTTCGATTCCGGTCAAGGGCATGTACCTTGGTTGCAGGCATATCCCCGGTGGGGGATGTGCAGGAGGCAGCTGATCGATGTTTCTCTCTCATCGATGTTTCTAGCTCTCTATCTCTCTCCCTTCCTCTCTGTAAAAAATCAATAAAATATATATATATAAAAAAGAATACTTTAAAATGGCGTTTCTCAAATCTCTAATGTGCAGACACATGACCTGGGGATCTTGTTAGGATGCAAACCCTGACTCAGCAGGTCTGGGAAGCCTGAGAGGCTGAGGCCACATTCCAAACAAATTCTCGGGTGGTACCTTTGCTGTGGGTGCTTAGACCACACTTGGTATGCCAACACTCTAAAACACCATGTCACACAACTTTATTTATTTTTAAAAAATATATTATTGATTTCAGAAAGGAAGGCAGAGGGAGAGAGAGATTGAAACATCAGTGATGAGAGAGAATAACTGACTGGCTGCCTCCCGCATGCCCTCTACTGGGGCTCAAGCCCACAACCCCAGCATGTGCCCTTGACCAAAATCGAACCTGGGACCCTTCAGTCCACAGGCTGATGCTCTATCCACTGAGCCAAACCAGCCAGGGCAGATGGTGTAGGTTTTAATAACCAGTAAGAACGCAGAACATAATCAGGGAGATGGAAAGTAACATTAATTAAATATTTTCACAAATATAATCCCATTTAATCCTTCTACCAACCCAGTGGAGTATGTATTACTGGAAGATGTAGAATTATACAGATGAGAGGAGCTTGAATGCAATAAATATAAGTGACCTGCCCAAGATTACACATGCCATAAAATGAATGAACAGATATGTTACAAAGCAGTGATTACCACTGAATAGTGGCCTCCCGTCCATGTTCCTTTCATAAGAACATCCACCTATGAATAGAATGGTTGGAATGTTCTTGAAGATCAGGATAATTTTTAGTGTTTTTCATGACAAGTATCTCTCTTAAAGACAGAAAATTGGACAAAATTTACCAAACCCTTTGCATTACCTTCAAGAGATTACCTAGAAACTTTTAAACATGTAGGCTTATGTTATAGGCTTTTAATCACTTAGGTTTATGTTACAGGCTTTCCTATAATAGTTTTATTCTCAAGGTCACCTGAATATTTTTTCTTTAATAAATGGAGAGAAAGAAATGCAAGGAAGCAAACTGAGAGGACATTCATGAACCTACTTCTTTAATTATGATTGTCCAGCTATAAATCAGATGGAAGCGGACTGGTGAAAATGGGAATGGCTTGACAGGAATATTTCTCTCAATGGTGTACAGGCTGTTTATGTGTCTGGTGGGGAGAAGGGGAGAGACAAGCAGTGGTCATGCTTCCTGTGTTTGGTGGCATGTGGTGAATAATTGATCACCCTTCCCTTCTTGATGCAATCACCAATTCTCTCACTGACACTTCCACACGTGGCATGTTGGCGATTAAGACAGCAGAGGCTCCTGACGAACCCAGGAGTCCTCCTTTGGTCTGAGATGCCATTTGTAACCCACATGAAAAATTAAATGGGAAAATCAAAATAATACCTCTGAAGGTTTCCTTATGTATTTTTCTCTTCACCTTTATTCTACCCTGTATTGTCTGACAAGGCAGGTCACATACTCGCCAAGCAAATGCCATAGTCAAGGCCCAGACCAAACAACAGCAGTCATGCATGCACATCCGAGAGGACACAGGATCCTCTAGTAATTGGCAAGGGCTCTACTGCTAAAAGTTGTAAAGGAAACTTTTGCAACGATTTAGAACAGCACGGATCCAAAGCATTATCATTCCCAAGGTGCCTAGTAATTTTAGATTTCCCCACGTGCAAAGGAATTTGTAGCTTATGCTTTTAGGGAAACAATATTTCTTATGAGGAGGGGCTTATTTTCAGGTTCACATTTCCAACTGTCATATTATGTATCGGCAACTTGCTGCATACGCAATGTTGAGGCAAAACACATGGTTTTCAAATGTGGAACTTCATTTAGAGACTTAAAGTGCTTTCAGGAAGATGTCTGAACTAGAAATTGAGTAAGGCCGTGTCACTTTAAGGACAATTCCCTTTCTCTGGCATTTTGCCCTCCCATGAAAAAAACAAACCCTGCATCGCCTTCTCATTAAGGAAAAAGTAACTGCAAAGACAGCATATTTCTAGAGTAAACAAATCTCCCAGAGGCTGTATTTTTGATAAGTATTTTTGCAGCGCTAGTTTGAAGGTTTAACGGTGTGTAGTGTTTCACTTTAATAGTCAGCCTAGCAAGCTATACCAAATGCACTTTAAAAACTTTACACTCTGTGAGCTCTGCTTTGACACGCCTTCCTTGGAAGCAGGAGGTAATATGGCTTCTCAGCGTGCCATACTTACATTTCAAGCTGAAGAGGAAATTACTCTTGATCCACTGGGTGTGGGGGTAATTCATGACTCAGTTTATGGGTGGCCTTTTCAATTCGCCCTACCTCACTGGGTTTGCCTGGATGAAGCTCAGAGTGGGGAGATGATGCCAAGGCGATGACTGCTTACAGAGCGCGACAGGCCAAATTGGGGATGCAGTTCAGAGGCCTGTGCGAGCAAGTGTGCCAATCAACTGTAGGCACTGATGGCCCAAGTATGCCCATGGTGCAGTGTGGCATTTTGTACATGAAGATGTAATAAATGAAGGTGCTCCAAGAAAATATGAGAGGAAAGCTGTGTGAATCTTTTCATAATAATTTCACATATAACATTTTCATGTGGAATCTGTTAACAGCGTCTAACACAGTTTGGATGAGTATTCCATACATACAAAGAAGCATATTCACACATACATGTGCACATGTGCACACGTGCACACATACATCTGTATTCTCACAAATGTTTAGAAAAATTTTGAACTCCAACATCACATACTTGACATAAGCTCCATCATTATTATTTCATTTTCAAAACTGAATTGAGGTTTAGAAATATGGGTTGCGGATGAGACTGCTTCAATTCAAACCCCATTTCATCTTGACCGCTCTTGCAATATTCCTATTCTGTGCCTCAGTTTCCTCAATTTTCAAGAGGGGAATAATAATAGTACCCACTTCACAATAGTAAGAAGGCGATAAAACAAGTAGTTTGCTTTGTATATGAAGCATATCATAATAATAGTTATAAATAAAAAATATCTTCTCATAGGTGTCTAGAAATGCAGGTAATAGAGACTTACCTGCCACTTTGTGTATATGAGTTCAGACTATTCTGGTTTCAAACATCTACAACTTACCAGTTGTGGTAGTATGTTCAGGGACCAAGATGCCCATGAATAATAGAATGTGGAGCCAAGAAAGCCTAGAATCAGGAAATGAAAAGCCACAGACACCAAGGCCGCTACGCACTCACTGTCTACTCTTGGCTGGTGTGCTTCAAATCAGACTGCCCTCCTCTGATTTTCTCCACACACAGTATCCATGCAGCTCCTGAGAACATGTCATTGGTTTCACATATCTGCTACCAACCACCTCAAGAGAGAGGCCAGTTGTCCAGCTTGGATTAGGAATTCACTCCTGACCCATTCAACTAAGCCATTGGCTTCGGAAACTTGGGACCCACGTTTGTGGGTAGAGTAGACACAGTAGGTCTCAGAGTCAGAGAAAATTTGAGAGCTGGTCAGATTTTGCAAAAGATACTGAACATAATATATATAGAGTGGGGCAAAAGTAGGTTTATAGTTGTTCATATGGAAAATAATACAATAATCTTATAGGATAAAAGCCTAATAAGCAACTCGACCGAACGGCGGAACGACTGGTCAGGAGGCAGACACTCAATGCAGGAGCTGACCCCTAGTGGTCAGTGCACTCCCACAGGGGGAGCACCTCTCAGTCAGAAGCCAGGCTCGTGGCTGGCGAGCACAGCGGCGGTAGCAGGAGTCTCTCCCACCTTTTCTGCAAGCAGGTGGTAAGGAGCAAGGGGTCCTGGACTGTGAGAACCCTGAGCTGCGAGAGGGATGTCTGAATACCAGCTTAGACCTGATCCCCAGTAGAATAGGGCCTAAACCGGCAGGCAGACATCCCCTGAAGGGTCCCGGACTGTGAGAGGGCGCAGGCCAGGCTAAGGGACCCCTCCAGTGCACAAATCTCATGCACCGGGCCTCTAGTTTATCTATGCTAATAAAAGGGTAATATGCTGATTAGACAGGATAGACCGGACATCATCTAGACATCCTTCCAACATCCTTCTGGATGGCCTTCCAAACAAAGCCGCGGCAGCTGTGAGGGCTGAGGGCAGGCGGCTATGGCAGCCAGCAGTGGCAGCAGAAGTGGGGTGATAGGGGTGGCACCTTCCTACTGATCGGCCTAGTTGCCTCCTGCAGAAGGAGGCCAGAGGCAGCAGCAGTGGCAGGGTGATGGGGGCAGCGCCTTCTCCTGATTGGCCGAGTTGCCTCCCACAGAGGGTGGCCAGACTGTGGTTTAGGCTTGCTCCCCATGGGGAGTGGACCTAAGCAGTCAGTAGGACATCCCCTGAGAGCTTCCAGACTGTGAGAGGGGGCAGACCAGGCTGAGGGACGCCCCCCAGTGCAAGAATTTTCATGCACCGGGCCTCTAGTATATATATAAAAGCCTAAGTGACCATTGGACTGGTCAATATGAAGCTCATTGACCACCAGAGGGCAGATGCTCAATGCAAAGGAACAGGCTCCCTCCTGTTTAGATTGGGCCTGCGGGAATCGGGCTGAAACCGGCTCTCCAACAACCCCCAAGGGGTCCTGGATTGCAAGAGGATGCAGGCCAGGCTGAGGGACCCCACCAGTGCACAGTTCTGTGCACCAGGCCTCTAGTTGATAAATAATAATACAAGAATAAACTGTGCTTAGCGTACTCATGACTGTAAACCTACTTTGGCTCCACCCTGTATATAAGTATAAACTTTAGTTAAGTAAAAGTGTGAAACAAGAGTAAGGTCTTAAAACAATAAATTTTCCTGTTCATTGAGTGTCATGAACTATTTTTTTCATTCTTCCTACTCGTGGATGGAAATATTTCTTAGGTGTAATAGTCCATATATACCTTGGAAAGTACATTGTTGAAAACCTAATTTATTTTTCCCTTGATTCATGAGTAGCCTCAGGCAAAAAATTGGTTCAGCAGAGATCAGAATTAATCTTGACTGATCCTAGTCACAGTGTAGAAAACATTTTATTCATTTATGATATAATTCTTTTGTTGTCACTATTGTTATTGCTATTAAGTTCTTTATCCTACAACTAGAGCTCAGAAAGAAAAAGAAAACAATGCTGATTAATTGAGTTTTCCAGTTAATCAGTGGTTCTCTCTATCTAGACTCTCAGTGGGTTTTCTGAGGAGATTCACAAGCAAATTTTGTTGGGTGTGATACAACTTAATAAGCACAATGCAGAAAGCATTGAAAAGAGAAGAGCTCCATGGGGAGTTTCTCAAAATATCATCGACTATAGATGGTACTCAGACATTCATGGATTTGAATGCTGCCTGTGTGTGATAAGAAAATTTCAATGCAGAAAAGGATCAAAGGACCAGTCATAAATATATTTCTTCCAAAAGATGCAGAGGCATATAGGGATGAGTGTGTCCTTACGAGTTTATGCTACATTCCTGATCCTGGAGCCCAGGTTCCCTGCAGTGCCAAGTTATAAACTGAGGCGCATACAGCTGGCAAAGTTTCATAGCTTTCTTATTCATACTTGCAAAAGTTTATGCTTACAGAAAAGGCTTAAATTTATCATACTCAAACCTTCCTACTTCAGTTGCCAATCTTAATAACAAACATCATTTTATTATTATTTATTTACTTTATCATTATTTATTATAATCTATTGCAGAGGCTCAAACTAAAATTAAACATTATTGCCATGGGGGGGGGGGTACCTTAAGCATGCAAAAATGGCAAATGGGTAAAAAATTTATCCTAATACATTAAAAGTATTTTTAAGATATTTGCTAAAGGTGACTTCCACAAATTCTTGAAGTATACCTGTTGTTTTTATAGAAAGCTACTTTCAAAAATCATATTTAGATATCAATTATTCAATAAATATTGTTGAATTTCAAGTGTAAGCATTGAGTACTATGACCAAGGGCAGAGGAATAAATGGGGAGGTTAGAACCATGGGATGATATAATTCCTACCCAAAAACAATTCATGACATTACTAGGAAATAAGGAAATTAGAAAAACAAATAAAAGGACAACACAATGTAATACAATGCTAAATCATGACAGTAGAGGTATGGATAAGAGAGATCCCCCTCATTTGGGCTCACATGTGGCCCTCCATGGTAAGAAGTATAAGATGAATTCCTTGCTGCATGGGATCATAACACTGTATTCACAACTTCCAAACTGCAAAATTAATGAATCGTTTTCCCATGGATGTTTACTTGTAGCAAAAACCCATATGGCCAAAAATGTTGAGAATTCACTAAGTGTTGTTTGCATAGTACGAAAAATTAATGATGACTTTAAGAATTTTATTCAGTCTGGGTAGAAAAGAAATTAAGGGCATTATAGGTAGATACCTTGCTCATGATAATATCCCAATTTAAAAAAGTTTATTACTTAGTATTTCCTAACTTACTTTCTTCAAATTAGTTTTTCTGTAGAAAGCTGAAAGTCAGCAGTTGGGATTTCAAGGAAACAAAACCTCCTTGCCTTTGGAAAGAAATGGAAAAAGAATTCTAAGCAGGATTAGAGCAGTTTTATAAATCAGCAAAGATCAAACCATAGATGCACCCAGCCCTTGGTAGAAAATTCAAAGCTACCACACTCTCCAGAATTAGTGGGCCTTCTGATCTTGATGTTTACATAGATCACAATACTCCCTTAAGTGATAACTGACAATCAGGTGAGAAAAATAAGAGATAAGGCATGATATTCCCTGACATTCAACATAACTGTGAGAGTGTCCACAATTTAAATTGAAGAAATCTGAATAATTCTGGGTAAGCCATGTAGCTCCCAGACACAAAATAATTGTCAATAGCTCAGAAAAGGTAAATGCTACAGAATTGTAGATAAACTCAGATGATCCAGAGATTCAGAGGTTTGATAACTGAATAAGGAACAATATCAGAAAACTCAATGTTAAGATTATTAAGAATCAGCCCTTGCCAGGTAGCTCAGTTGGTTAGAGTGTGGTCCCGATACCTAAGGTTATAGGTTTGATCCCCGATCAGGGCATACACAGGAAGCAACCAATGAATACATAAATAAGTGGGGCAACAAATCAATCAATCTCTCTCTCTCTCTCTCTCTCTCTCTCTCTCTCTCTCTCTCTATCTCTCTCTCTCTCTCTCTCAAAAATAAATAAAAAGATTATTAAGGATCAACAAATGTATGGCATAAACCTTAAATGGTCAAAATTTATCTAAGTGGCTTTAAACTAGAGACTTAAAAAATTACATCCTACAAAAAATTTTCTCTGATACAATGGAATATTACTTGGCCATAAAACACACACACACACACACACACACACACAAGCACACACACATAAAAACAAACAAACACACACAAAAAACACAAAATCTTATCATCTGTGTTAGCATGGATGGATCTAGAGGGTATTATGCTAAGTGAAATAAAATCAGTCAGAGAAAGACAAATACCATGTGGTTTCACTTATATATGGACTCTAAAGAACTATATAAACTAAGAAACAAAATAGAAAAGACTCATAAATATAGAGAACAGATTTATGGTTACCAGAGGGGAGGGGGTTTGGGGAACTGGGTGAAAAAGGTAAAGAAAATGAGAAGTATAGATTGGCAGTTACAAAACAGTCATGGGGATGTAAAGTAGAGCATAAGGAATATAGTCAATCATCTATAATAATAAAAGTGTAATATGCTAATTAGACTGGACATCCTTCCAGACATCCTTCTGGATGACCATCTGGATGAAGCTGGGGCTGTGAGGGAAGCCCGGGTCCCAGGTGCCTGCTGGTGGCCAGAGGGAAGCCCAGGTCCTGGGTGCCAGAGGGAAGCCGGTGCTGGCAGGCGGGGGAAGGAAGGCCTACTCTTGCACGAATTTCGTGCATTAGGGCTTCTAGTATTGTAATAACATGTATGGTTCCAGGTGGGTACTGGAAATATCAGGGGAAACAATAAAGTATATGATTGTGTAACCACAATGCTGTCCACCTGAAACTAATACAAAATAATATTGAATGTAAACTGTAATTGAAAAAATTAAAAAATAAGTTAAAAATTAAAATAGTTTAAAAAGTTCTTCTAAAACTCATAATCATCAGCAAGCCAAGTTTGGTGAAGACCCTATCAATCAGGCCCTGTGAAGGGTCCATTAAGGAAGAAGACAGGTTTCCCTCTCTTACCAGGATGTCAAACCAATTCATAAATAGTGCTGGAGGTCAGAATACCTACAGAACATAAGACCCAATAAAAAAGGCTATGACGAGATAGAAAAGCAAGAGGAAAGAATCCCGGCATTCTATTAAAGTGCTGAAAGTGAACATGCCCCTAATACAATAATCATGTTTACTGAACAAGCTTATTTCGGAAGTAGATATATTTGTTTTAAGTATGTAAAATTTGGAGGCTGCTTGGGTTCAAATTTTTGCTCTACCACATACTAATCCTGAGGCTTTGGGCAGGTAGCAATCTCTCTGAGTGCTAGTTTTTGATCTGTGAAAGAGCACACAGTGATGTGAGGATTAAATAAAATACTGCCTGTAAGGCATTGAGAACAGGGCCTGACACAATGGTTGTTAACTAAATCTGTTAGATGTTATTAAAAGAAAGAGAAAGTATATAACTACAGAGTTGATGGAAATGCAGATAAACTGAAGGTTTACTTAAAGAAGAATTATTGGTGTGTATTTTATTTTTTTATTGAATTTATTGGGGTGGGATTGGCTAATAAAATTATATTGGTTTCAGGTTTACAATTCTTTTTAAATGTTTTATTAATTTTTAGAGAGAGGAAGGGAGAGGGATAGAGAAATACCAATGAGAGAGAATTAGTGATCGGTTGCCTCCAGCACACCCCCTATTGGGAATTGAGCCTGCAACACAGTCATGTACCCTGACTGGGAATTTAACAGGTGACCTCTTGGTTCATAGGTCAACGCTCAACCACTGAGCCACACCAGCTGGGCCAGGTGTACAATTCTGTAATATACCATCTGTATACTGTATCATTTGTTACCACCCAAAGTAAAGTCTCCTTCCATCACCACTGATCCCCCTTATACTCTCTTCTACCTCCTCTCTCCCACTTTCCCTTCTGGTAATCACTGTGCTATTGTCTGTGTTATAAGTTTTTCATGTTTTTGTTTTTTTTGCTTGATCCCCTTATCCTTTTCACCCAGGCCTGCAAGCCCCCTCACCTCTGACAGCTGTTAGTTTGTTCTCTAACTATGAGTTTATTTCTAGTTTTTGTTTATTATTTTATTTTGTTCATTAGATTCCACATCTAAGTGAAGTCACATGGTATTTGTCTTTCTCTGACTGGCTTATTTACATAGCATAATACCCTCTAGGTCCATGCATGCTTTCACAAAGGATAAGATTTTCTTCTTCTTTACGGCTGAGTACTATTCCATTCTGTAAATGTGCCACAGCTGTTTTATCCACTCATCTACTGGTATGCATTTTTAAAAGGGTGTGTTTTAAAATAAACGATTCAGCTATTAAAGTATTAATGGAAGCTGCTAGAAAACTGATGAAGCCCTTGAACATATTTGTACTCAGAAGCCTTGTGACCTTACTGCAAAAAAAATCAGAAAGAAAAGTAGTTATATATAGTATTTATATCATTTAAATTGGTAGAAGTGGCTGCCTGGTGTTGCTCAATGGTTGAGTGTCAACCCATGAACCAAGAGGTCACAGGTTCCATTCCTGGTCAGGCACATGCCTGGGTTACAGGGTCAATCCCCAGTAGGGGGCGTGCAGAAGGAAGCCCATCGATGATTCTCCCTCATCGATGTTTCTATCTCGATATTCCTCTTCGTTCCTTTCTCTCTAAAAAAAAAAATCAATAAAACCATTAAAAATAAATCAGTAGAAGTTACATATTACAAATCAGCACTTTCTAAATTATTTTTGAGTTATTTATACTCTCATGTTCTAAATATAAAAGTGTTTCCACAGTTTTTAATTTCCTTTCTGCACAGTTCCAAACTTACTTTCAGTCTTTATTATGACATTTTAGTTTTAAGTATATTTATTTTAACTGAGTTTCTCATGGTTCTTTTTCTACTTTAGTAGCAAAATTCTTGCATACATAGACATATATATATCTCTTTGCCAGAATGAATTATGTGTGTGTACATATAGCCACAAAAATGCAAATAAAAGTATATTTATTTTAGACATAGAAATGAAATAACTAATAAAATCTTGCAGTAATAACTAACCAATCAGACAACTATTTAAATATTTCAGTTGAGAAGTTAGGCATTATCTATTATAAATATTTGGTTAGTTGGACTATCTCACATAGTTCATTACAGATATAATTAAAAGAGAAAGACTTTATAAGCTAACCAGTGATTATCCATTATGAAAGGGAGACTAAACTAATAATAATTCATAAAAATCCAAACCTTCCGTTTACTGAAGCAAAAGTAAATAAAGAAGTTAAATTTTTAGTCTGACTATGTAAGGCTTGAGGAGAACTGCCATTGAAACAGAGTTTCCCAGTAGACAGAAAAAAGAATAAATAGCAAGAGACCTGAGCTTTTGACCAAATCTTCTTTTACTCTCAGATGAATTATTAAATCTTCTAACTGTGAAATCCAATGTCTCTATTCTAAAGACAAAACCCTTTGAATAGATTTCCAATGGCTGAAACACAAAGCTTTGCCAAAGTTCTAGTTAACCCTACTTCAAACCAGAGAACAATTTAGACCTAGTAAATTTCAATTAATTTCGGCTTGATCCACCACTACAATGAACCAGCTTGGAAATAAAGAGAGAATTTTTCTGAGATTCCTTGAAAGGTAAAGAAAGGCAATAAAAGGAGACATCTGTAATATTATCAATAATAAAAGTATACATTAAAAAAAAAGAAAGGCAATGCAATGTAGATGCTAACTCTTAAACAGGGAAGTTTTTGTTTTGTTTAACTCGAATTGGAAATAATCTGATATTTTCATTGTGCACTCTTGCAATTAAAAAATACTCACTGAATTGTGATTATGTACCGGGCACTATTTTATGTAGAGGGGGTACAGCAGTAAGTAAGGAATGATCCTGACCCCAAGGAGTTTACATTCTAGTGGGAAACGTAAGTACCAGACACATAAGAAGTATTAATACACAGAATGAATGTTTTTAAAATGGAAGCAAAAATACTGTGTGACATTTTAGTATAAGTACATAGGCTTTATATTTATAAATTGATGCAAATAAGTTTATTTCAAACTACACACACACACACACACACACACACACACACACACACTGCTTTTTAAGAAAAGTAATTTCGAGATCCATAACAGAGTTCGCTGATTTTCACAACTAAAGTTTATGCTTTGAAAGTGTATTATAACTATGGGCTTTTGCTGAGCAGTTTGCCTATATGACTAGTAAAAGTAACATTTTTTAAAAAATTACAGAATGCTGACCCCTCCATCACTCCAAAATACATCTGCAGACCCAGTTTAAGGACCCAATTGTTCTTCCCTTGTTCTTTGCCAGCCACACAGAGCATCCTGGTGAACATGTGTGTCTTTGTATTCAACCAAAGATTCAAGGGAATCCCTACATAGACTTCAGAGCATCTTCCCTGAGTAGATGCTTCTCCCTGATACCCTTTCCTGCAAAATCTCTCCCTTCAGCTTAGGCCAGGGAGAATGCTGGGCTTAATGTTGGCTGCCCTTTTTTTACCCTTTCCATAATCTGGAAAGTGATTCCTAGCAGAGAGCCAGAGCAATCATAGGCTCCCCTCTACTTACCTTCTCTTAGATATCACATTCATGTGCTGTTTGTTGTCTAATGTCTGAATATTAATTTCACTTCTTTTGTCTAATTGTACACATTCAGTTTTTAAAATAAATGTATACAATTTTTTCAGTTCTGTAATCTGGTGTACATAGATGCACCATTTTATAAGAAGGCTAATTTATTTGTTTTATTATTATTATTTTAAATTGATCTTAGAGAGTGGAATGGAAGAAGAGAGAGAGAAACATTGATTGGTTGCCTCCCACATGCACCTCGACCAGAGATGGAACCCACAACCTGGGTATATGCCATGATAGGGAATTGAATTCACCACCTTTTGGTGTACAGAGCAACATTCCAACCCACTGAGCAACACTGGCCAGGGCACAAGAGGGCTAATCTAGTATCAGTTATGTTGCCATAGCTGGGAGTGGAAGTTGATTCCCACAGCTGATTTTAAATAAAAATAATCATCCTTTAACTCTCCAAAGGTTAAGTATTCTGGGCTAAAATATTTGTAGGGAAATTACAAACTCCAATTTCGCATTCTTCTGCTTTGTCTACATAACAACTGCATAACTGATCAGATTTTTACTGGCATCATTTCAGTTGGGTACATGATAATATGTACTAGTAGGTATAGAAAATGTACTCCTGATATTTAGAATATTTATAAACTTCTAAAAACAGAGAAAATGTACTAGTCCCTTTTCTAACAATTTCTGTGTACACGATTTCTTTTATAACAGGTTAAATTTGAGTATGATTTTTTTTTCTTTTCTCCAATCTCTGATCCTCGTTGAGTTACCGTCATCTGTAAGCAGCTAAACAGGTTTAAAGACAGTTACTCACTGGGGGTGCATTGAGATGAGTTATATGTAATAATAATTCCATGGTGTTTCTTCATGTTCACTCGAGAGCTTGTCATACTTTCATCTCTAACCACTCCGGCTGCATATGATTTAATTCAAAACATTTTTGCTCTTTCTAAGCAAATTTAAGATTTTGTTTTCTTATGTGTGCTCACTGGAGGTCATGCTGAAAAATGAGCCTCCGTGTGTGCTGGGGAGACTATAAAATATGAAATGGTAAGAGTTAAGCTTATAATCTATTATTCTCTTTACATGAAATAGTGCAACCCAGCATGTTCATTGAATTGAAGATTATAAACAACTTGCATAATGCCAAAAGAAAGCTCTTTCAAATAAGAATTTATCACCAGAATGCTCATTATATGTAATGTTTGCTTTGGAATTAGACATAAGAATAAGCACAGTATCATATTTAGCTGATTCTTCATCTTAAAAGACATTTAAGATAATAGGTAGCTCATAAGAAGGAAAAATACATTTTATGTAGCTTCATAAGGCCTTTCCTGAATGCTAATATATTCGTGAATGTCTGAAAACAACTACATACCATAAACTATGCATATTATGTTAAAATTTTTCCAAAGAAATAATATCTTATTATATTGCTATAAAGTATACAATTTGATTATCTTTTTAGTATATTACTTTCTCATTTTTTTTAAATCTTAGGGCACACTAGCATATAGCCTTTAAAGCTATGTACTCCTCATATATTTCTAAACTGGTGTTTAAATTATATCATTTCTGCTTCTCTATATTTTACACCCAGTTCTATTCAGTTTGCCCTAAGTCAAAATATATGCTTTTATGTGGGAGAGTAAAGAAATGGGTATACATCTCTGATTTTGATCAGCTATAATAATATGCATTCTGTGATCAGGGAGACAGGGTCAATCAGAGATGCACTGATTTCACAGTCCTGGATATAATATTAAGGTTTAAAGCATAATTTTGATGTCATACAGTCTTGAGGTACTTGTTTACAGTGTTACAAAGTATGTGACCATGGTCATACTATTTAAGTTCTCTGAGTTATACTTCCCACTGAAAAGTAAGCTCCATGAGGGCAAGGGTTTGGATATGTTTTATTTTATACTCCCCATACCTACAGGAGTGCCTGGTGTGCACATGATATTAAACAGTGTCTATTCAATGAATAAATGAAAGGAATAAATGCAGGTTTATATGGATGTTGAAAAAATAAAGCAGTACAGTCCAATGCAATAGATTCATTGTGATGAACTCAGCCCTCAGTGGGTGCTCATACATATTAGCTGTACATATGTCCTGATTTCCCCTATCTGAATGAGGACTTCTTAATATTTCCACATAGTGTGAAACTACCAATTTCCAAAATAAATGTTGATTTAGTAAAACAATAATCCAACATTATTTGATACCATAAGAAGAAAAATCATGGTTAATTGGCTTGTTTTTCACTCTTCAGTTCTATAATCTGGCTTACATAGAGGCACCATTTTATAAGGATACTACTAAATTCCAACTATTTCGGCTATTTACTTCAATTGTTAGTTGAGGTTCACCATGTACAGATATCTATCAGGAACAATATCAAAATAGGTTACTTGTGTCAGAACTATTATATATGTCACAGAAGTATTAGTTGGTAATGCCTGATTATCATCCTAGAGTAATATCAGCATTGTATTTACTATAACAATTAACACACTTAATCAGACTTAGAATAAGAGACAGACAAGACATGGTTTTGTTCTAAAATGAAATTGAAGTCAGTACTCAACTAAGAGTTGGTGAAATTTGACTGTATGTGGGTTGGGAAGCTATTGTCCCTCCAGCAGAATAATTTAGAACCTCTTCTCCTTTCATTTTCTCAGTTCCCTGATTCTCTCCCATCAGCTCCAAATCAGGCAATTCCAGTGGAAAGAGAGTAGAATTTAACAAGGGAATGCTTTCATTTTTCCTTCTTACCCTGACTTCCCAAAGAGAATACTGCAATTGCTAGTTCACGTTGTTCCTCTTCTCTCTTAAGGAGGAAGAATCCTTTATTACCAGATTGAGATCAAGTCATCATACATGCCAAAAGAATTGAGGGACAAGAAGACAACTCTGAGAGTTGGGCATTGGGGCAAAGTTTGCAAGAATAAAGTTGAAGATCTGGAGCATTTAGAATGAGAGAGAAGTAGGTAATAGAAGAAGTGAGATTTTAATATGCTTTGTTGTGCATAGAGTTGTATCATCTTCAGAGTTCTGGAAAATGCAAGTATTAAGTATACATGTAAACATGATGCTGTTCCAAAATTGAACTCACTTAAGGTTCATAAGGAGATATTCTCTCTCTTTTTTAAAAAATCAGAGCCTTTGCCATTAATTGCAAGGCTCTTTTCAGTGACTCTATCTTCAACAACTCATCATTCAATCTTTAGTTACTGAGTGTGTTTAGACTCTACAAATCCCAGGAATTAAACTGCCTGAAACCAAAACTGTTTCCTCTTCTCTAATTCAAATGCTGCTTTAAAATTTTTTTTTTATTCTCACTTCTCCTTAGGTGTGGCTTCTTCGCATTACTATGTTGTGTTTCTCAAAATTGTCCCATATTGCCAAGATGGGGAGAGTTTTCATATAAGCCTACCTTTTTGATCAACAGAATAACTTCCTGATAGAGTCTAGTGTGACAAAAGTTCCCAATGTGCACAGTGTCCAAGCTCTGTGATCATCCCCCTGATGCCATATTCAACAAAATACTTGCTGCCCATTTGGTTTTATTCTGTTTTGTTTCCTTTTCTTTCACTGCATTTCACTTTTCCGTTCATTAGTGGTTCTCACTTTAGTTAAGGGCATCAGAATAACCTAGAGGACTTGTTAAAACCCAGACAATTGGGCCCCATCCCGAGTTTCTGTTTCAGTAACTGCCTGGTAGGTCCTGAGAACCTGTATTTCTAACAAGTTCCCAGGCGATGCTATTGAGTGGACATGACCATGCATGTTAAACAAGCTTGCGGGTGATGCAGTAATCACTGACATCCTGCTCTATCCTAGGATACAGCCTCAATGACCAAGTTGTCCAAAAAAAAATCCTGGAAATTTGAGCAGTTATACTCTGTGGGAGGAAATGGCCATCGTGCTGATTAAAAACCAAAATTAACCTTCATCTTTTCAAAAGAACAAATCTCCATAATATATCCAAGCAACAGCTCAGCTTTCTATTTATCAATCATCTCTGAAGAAGACAGCATTTCTTTGGTGTTAACTTCATGATATGGAACAAATAAATAGAGTATGAGGATGCCAAGCTTAATATTTAGACTACTGTGAACCATCATTCATTCATTTTGTTACAAATCCCCATTTTAATCTAGTTATTGTATCAGCCTCTGTCTATCTCTGGAAGTAAGAAAGTTCCATCCATTCACTATTCATCAGGTGAGGTAGTGTTCCCTTTTATTTGTTCTAAACTTGACTGATCCATGTGGCAACAGGAAGTCTCATTTAAGCCCAAAAATATAGAATTCGTTTTCTATTCATGTCTTTATAGCTGAGGGAACTCATGGCAGTCTATAAGAACTGCTATATGCCAGCATTTCACTACACTTATTTAAGGGTATAAACCTGACAAGTGGCATCTTTGTATAACTATTATCTATCACAATACCCTCTATGTTCTGCTTTATTACCAGATCAGCATCAGTACTACTGCATTAAAACTGAACAAGGTATATATGTATTTGTATAAGCAGACTGCAAATATCTTCCTCAAGTGAGCCTTTTCTCTGACTTTGAAAATCAAGAGCCAGATTGAATGGTAGGTGGGGATTAGAATACAAAAACCCCAATAAGGAGAAATCACGTTTGTTGTAATCTGGAAGATCCTGTCATGCAGAATATCAGTGCATGATACTAAACAGTGGTCCTTCAATATTTTCACATTTCATATGGGCCTCAATTTCATGTTGGGGAGAACCACACAATCATATTAGAATATGAGAATCATGTGAAAAGAATGCAGTGTCCCAATGTTAGTTTGCATCTAAAAATGCTTTATAAGGACCACTTTAAAAAGCTCCTAAAATCATGAATGACTGGTAAAGAATAATGTGGGTGGCTTAAAGCAGAGGGTAATAAACTCAGCTGTATACATTCACCAACATTGGGAGCATTGGGGGTGGGGGGCACAAATGTGTTCAAGAAGGGTTTGAGGTGGATAACTGACGTCTTTTGAGGTATCCTCTTAAGAATCCCTATGAAAGGTGGGGAGGTAGGACTGGTCAGAATGAAAGCTGTACCACAGCAGGGCGGGGGGGCAACACAGATCCCAGAGGGTCCCACGGGGAGCTCAGGAGCTAGGATGGCCCTTCAGAGCGAGAACAGAACCTTTGTAATCCATCCTTTATTGGTTATTGGATACAGACTGCCCTTAGGGATGGCCTGTGACCTTGGTAAGATAGTTCCCTTCAGAGGAGGGCAATCTCAATTCCTGGTTAGTGGCTTAGCAGCAGCCAGCCCTACCAGAAGGTAGGGGCAGAATACACCTACCTGAGGTGAGTAATGTGGACGGTCCAACACACCCTGTCAGGGTAAGGGTTAGCAAATGACAGCTGTACCCTTTCATGTATGGCCCATAAGCTAAGAATCCCAGATAATAAAGAGCTAATATGCTAATTAGACCGAACAGCAGAATGACTGTCTGGATGACCTTCCAGACGAAGCTGGGGCTGAGAGGGCCTACCCTTGCATGAATTTCGTGTATTGGGCCTCTAGTCCTATATAATAAAACCCTAATATATAAAATGACTGAATGGCAGAAAGACTGGTAGAACGATCGGTTGCTACGACGTGCACTGACCACCAGGGGGAAGACGCTCAATGCAGAGCCTCCCAAGAGGGAGGCGACTGGTGGCGGTGACTGGGAGGCAGTGCCAGTGCGCCCCCCCCCCCCCCCCCCCATCGCTCTGCCTGCCCATCACCCCACAGATCGGCCCTGATCGCCAGCCAGGTCTAGGGACCCTACCCTATACATTGGGAGCAGTCTCTTAGATTTAAAAATTAAAACCTGACAAGGTTACTCTAACACTGAAAAAACAGGATGATGCAGTGATGACATGAATGGACTGTGGCTTGCACATTTTGTGGTCGGCCCTGATTCTAACACTTATAATTATGTAACAAAGCCAATTACTTAACTTCTCTCTGCTTCAGTTTTTCCACCCATAAGATGGGGAAAATGGTACTACTGCCTCAGAAGGATCATGTTATGTACTACTCTTTATAATCAGGGCAAAAAAAAAATGTAGCTGCCCATACAACAGCAAGATGCCTTTCACCTGTATGAAAAGTATGGTCCTGGTGCATGCAGCATCCCGGATTGGGAGAGGGATGTCCAACTGCCAGTTTAGGCCCAACATCCCCCAAGGGGTCCCAGATTGTGAGAGGATGCAGGCCGGGCTGAGGGATCCCCATGCACGAATTTCTTGCACCGGGCCTCTAGTAGTTATGTTTTTAAATAGATGAAAAATCAAAATCATAACATTTATACCCAATGCTTTACAATACCATTTACTTTTCTAAATCTTTGCAGAAACATACTTATTTCATCTTAATACAAGTGTGACAGGTATTATTAATACTCATTTTATAGACAAGGAAAACCGAAGCTTCTAGAAAGATTAAGTAGAAAATTAAAGACTACACAGCCAGTAAGCAACTCAGCTGGAATCCAAGCTTAGGATCTGGACCCTTCAGCCTGGCTCCACATGCAGAGTTCTCCAATACTGTAGAAAAGTAGAGCTGTGCCAAAAAGGTGATGCACATAAAACATCTGGTCTATTCCCAGGAGGGAAGCTCACTGCTTTGTGTGAGAATGAGACCGCCTTTCTGCTATAGTGATAAGTAACACTCACCTTGAATTACAATTAAAACCAACATTATTCTTCATTATTCTTCCCATTCTCATTCCTGTTTTACCAAAGTTACACTCAACTATCATGTTTTTGAATGTCATTAATAAAATATTTGAGAAAATTTGCTTTTTATCTTAATTCATAATTAACACTATACTAGCTTCAGTTGTGCCTCTTGGCCCACAAATCCAAAAGGATTTACTGTCTACCTGTAAAAACTTTGCTCTAGGGGCAGGCTCTGTTTTTGATCATCCTACTCTAATGAAAAATCCTGCCACCGTCAGGGTCCAATACTTTGATTTTGTAGCTGGCTTGAGCCTCCTACAAAAGCAGCAGAAACATCGGCCTTCGAGTGAATGGTGTCCTATATTAATTAGAGCAATCTTACTCCCACATACTACGAGCACAAACATAAACCTGAGATTTGTCTTCTTAGTTGTTGTTAAGAATGAAGCTGGACCTGGCATTGATGACTCATGCCAGCTGCTTGGGACATTTCTGTGAAGCCTCCTAAAAGGAGAATGTACTTCAAGTTCCTGAGAACTCCTTGCAACAATGATTGTTTTTGTGAAATAAGCCACAGACAAGGTTTTATATGCTTCATGATCCAAGGTATTTAATCATGCACATTTGCTTTTATTGTATTTTAAATATTTTGTACTTAAATATTTAAACATCATATCATCATTGATGTTTCTATCTCTCTCTCCCTCTTCCTTCTTCTCTGAAATCAATAAGAATACAAAAAAATACAAAATGTGTGTGTGTGTGTGTGTGTGAGAGAGAGAGAGAGAGAGAGAGAGAGAGAGAGAGAGAGAGAGAGAGAGAGAGAGAAGGTTTGTGCATTCCAAGCTCTAGAATGCAAAGTTGGCCCAAACTGCTTCCTCTAAGGCAGGGGTCCTCAAACTACAGCCCGCGGGCCACATGCAAATACAAATATTGTATTTGTTCCCGTTTTGTTTTTTTACTTCAAAATAAGATATGTGCAGTGTGCATAGGAATTTGCTCATAGTTTTTTTTTAAACTATAGTCCAGCCTTCCAGCGGTCTGAGGGACAGTGAACTGGCCCCCTGTTTAAAAAGTTTGAGGACCCCTGCTCTAAGGCATTTGTCTGCTTACACTGAGGCATTTAAAAATTTTAACTATCCTACTAGAGTACAAGAGATAACTTTCTCTTTTGGAATATCTAAAGCATGCTTTCTCTTCTACATTATGAAAGCTCCATTTTAATTGTTATGGTTCACAAAAGGGAGGACCAGATTCCCACTGTAACCTACGCCATGCCTATTGAACAACATGTTACAATATTGACATCTTGGTCTTCTTCTTATTATTATCATCACTATTTAGTGCTATTGGTAAATGTAAAAATATTTTGGAAATGCCGAGCAAGATAAGCCTTTGCTTTCAATTTATGATAACACACTTTGATAAGCAAGAGACTGATATTGATAGTGAGAAATAAACAACCATTATCCTTTAGTTTCTTATTTGAACATAACGGGGACATAATTGTAGTGATTTGTACATAATCTTCAACTCAGTAAGTAGGCTGGGTTACAATAAATCAAGTAAAAGAAATTTAATGGATTGCCATTTGTGCTCCAAGTGTTCACGTTTATTTATCTGCTAAGATTAAGATTTTAATGTATTTGATTTATTAAAGACATGATGCTTTTCAAATTGCTCTCCTGCAAATATGCAGAAGTTATTAAAACTCCTACTGAAATAAATAACCACCAAAGAGCTTGCTGTGACAGCCAGACCACATTTGGCACCATTCCCCAAGCACTTGTGTTCTTTTATACTCTTGACTCTGCCCTTTCTTTTGATTTTATATATTTTTAATGGTGGCTGTTTTCTTCATATCTTTCCACTCAATCTATTACTCATGTGTTGATATAATGCAAAACACTACCTCTTCTGTGGTTTTCCAGCTGCTCCAAACAGATCTCCTTTTTCCAATCCCTGTTCCCATAGCATCGTGCCCATTAAAAACCAAAACAGAACTGCAGAAGTTATGTCACGATTTAAAACAAAATTGTTTGCATACATGCAACTGTATATGCAATGTCATTGCTCACCGTGGAAAGCAATGAAGAGGTCCTGTGTGGCTATGTACAAAAAAAGTCACATAGACGAGGACTGGGGCGAAGGTTAGACAAAGGTAGTATGCCTGGAGGGACCTGTGGTTAAAGGAACACACACCCAATGCGTCAAACATACGTCATACAAGTACTGCTGAGCTGAAGAGTGGACAGAGCAAGAACGAATTTGTGATTTCCTGTTATAAGACCCCAGAGAGTTCATTCAATGAGAATAAAGTAGTTACTTAGGAAACTAGAGGGCTTTCTTGTGCCTAAAAGAGACTTTTCCATGGTTAGTCATAGAGAGAAAATGGAATAATGCAGTGGACAGGAGCAAACAATATTACTGCATTCCAGTAATCACTGTGATCAAGCCACCATCCACAGTACAACTACCAATTAGCCTAAGTACCTAAGGAGCAGGAAGAGAAAAAGAATCCCAGGAATGGCATGGGAAAGAGTGCAAGATGAACAGACACTCGGCGAAGTCCTGCTGCCTTCCTGACATTGTGATGGCTGCTTTTTATTGTATTACCAAATTTGGTACCCATAAAAAATCTGTAAGGTAACTACTATTCCAATGTTTTTAATTTAAATTATTTATTGTTTAAAATTTTACATGTCTCCTTTCTCCCCCAATGACCTCTCCCTGGCCACTCCTACTCAAAACACATGCCATCACCCCCCTATTGTCTGTATCCATTGGTTATGTTTATATGCATGCATGAAGTCCTTTGATTGAGCCTCCTCTCCAATTCTAATTTTTTAATTAAGAAATTGAAAGTCCAGGAAATAGAAATAATTTGTTCAAGGTAATGCAGCAAACTTCAGAGCTAGATTAGAACTCAGGTAAATGAATTCATTATTTTCACCAGGGCCAGACATTTTGAAAAAAACAAAAAACATTAAAAGGTAGATCACATTAATTTCAAGACATTTTGTGAAAGAAAAAATTGAGATTATGGTGAAAAAAGAGTGCTTCATCCAGAACCCCAGACATATAAGTGTATGGTCTTCTAAATATAACTTGAATTATGGTGTATATACGACTTCAATTTTTTTTTTTTAATTTTTTTTATATGTATTTTATTGAGTTTTTACAGAGAGGAAGGGAGAGAGATAGAGAGTTAGAAACACCGATGAGAGAGAAACATCGATCAGCTGCCTCCTGCACATCTCCTACTGGGGATGTGCCCGCAACCCAGGTACATGCCCTTGACCGGAATCGAACCTGGGACCTTTCAGTCCGCAGGCCGACGCTCTATCCACTGAGCCAAACCGGTTTCAGCTACGACTTCAATTTAATATCAAAAATAGAATGTAGGCTAGGATTTAGTTAATTAAAATACAGTGGGGCCTTGACTTACGAGTGTCCCGACTAACAAGTTTTTTGAGATACAAGCCATCTCTCGGCCGATTTTTTGCTTTGAGTTGTGAGCTAAAATTCGAGTTACGAGCCAGCTTCAGACACCCCACCGCTAGTTGGTGCAGCGAACGTCACAGTGAATGCCACAACATCAGCCCAGCATCACGTGTCTCACTCGTTCACAACTGAATTGACATACGAGTAATTTGAGTTACGAGCTCCGTCATGGAACGAATTAAACTCGTAAGTCAAGGCCCTACTGTACATATTAAGAGGCAAGATAAGAAACTATATTTCCTAATTCAGGTTTACTGCTTTACTAATATAAACACTACTATACCCATTCAATTCTCCATGTAAGATGGCTCTTTATTGCTAATATAATATTCATATATAGAACAACAATATTCAAATTAGCTATAGTTTTCTCACCTTAAAATGGGGTTGATGGTGCTATGTATCTATTTCTAGTCAAACATCAACATAAAAACATTATTACATGTGTTCAAACAAAAAACTTGCATACAAATGCTGCCTTATTTCTATTTTCAAATAAGGATACTGTCAATTTCCTCATGCACTTTGTGTATTTATTGAATTACATGTTAAATAAGTTGTTGTCAAGCAATAATTTTAGGCAACAGCACAGAGACCTCTCCCTGCTAAGATGTGACACCGGGATGATGTAGTCATTGGGAAAGAGTTGAACGTAGTGATCAATGACTTATTTGAGCACAATGAAAAATCCATGAGCATAAAACACTATGGATCTGTGGACAAAATCACCAAGAAAACCCAAGCCAATATTGGAAATGTTGCTCAGAGGTGCTACCAAATTAAACACTTTCATTTTTAATGCATACATAAACCCACAGACACACACATTCACACACAGTGTACCATCCTGAAGTTTAAATCAAGAATGTATGTGGACAAATAAAATGTGTGTTAAAACCAGATCCATGCCATTTCTGCATGTGAACTCAATTTTCACAGAATTAGAACAAAAGGAATTATGATATTGATACTCTGAAGTCCCCAATGCATTCCCCCATACAACATTTAAAATGCTACTGAGGGTGAATTATTGTCTATATCTCAATCTAAATAGAGCCATTTTGGTATAAGAATATACACTTAATTTTGGAAATATATTAGATAAGAAAAAGAGTTTTCATCACTTCCTTTAAACATCCTTCAGGCCCTAAATCCAAATATTTACACTATAATTAAAAAATATTAAGGCTCAATATTGACTCTATACTGCTTTGGAATTATTATATTCCTGCTAAAATTAAATGGAATTAAATATCATCTTTAAAGAAAAGAAACAAATGCTCTGAGTTGATTTGAATTTTAAAGGTACTGAATGTGATAAGTATTGAATGCAAAATAACTTCCCCTTCCTTCTTTCCTGAGGTACTTAAACTACTGCATGGCCTATGGTTGTGGACAATACAACTGTCATTTATAGAATAAGTATGTTTATAGTGTAAAAAAAAGTGCTAATGCGAATTGTAATGAAATTTAACAGATGAAAGCTTCCGTTAAATTTTGTTTATAAAGTGTTGTTCTGGATCTGATAGTAAACTCCTATAGAAATCATTTTTAGAACTGCAGAGATATGACAGGAGAGCAGTTCAATAGAGTGTGCCTAATTCATTCCAATTCACAGAGTAATGCATTTCAATTCACACAGTGATGCATTCGAGTCTCCAACATGAGAATCCAATCTAGCTGATGCTTAGTAGAGTTGAAACAAACTCACAGCACCAGAAAACTGACAATGTCTATTTTGCTAAATAGAGAAATACTTTAAATATTTTTCCACTGTGTTCTAAGCCTGGCTATGCCTTATTTACATTATGATGCTATGTCTTCACTACTTATAAGACAACAGTCTTTGATATTTGAAGTCTTTCACTATTTTCACAGTAATTAAAGCTGTTTAAGAGTCAACCCCTGATGCTCGTCTGATTTTCTGGAACAGGTTTAAAAGCCTAATTATAGTCAGATGTTTCAAGCTTCAGGAAACCAATTTAGTGTTTGCCATGAGCAACTGGCTTACCGGTATTGGAAACATTCTCTGGAAATATACTCTCACATACAATATCAATCATTAAATGTCATCCTCAATCGTTAACAGTTTGATTTAGTGTTAAATATTAAATTTTCAGATTCTCTCTCTTTTTTAAAAATATACTTTATTGATTTTTTACAGAGAGGAAGGGAGAGGAATAGAGAGTTAGAAACATTGATGAGAGAGAAACATCAATCAGCTGCCTCCTGCACACTTCCTACTGGGGATGTGCCCACAACCAAGGTACATGCCCTTGACCGGAATTGAACCTGGGACCTTTCAGTCCACAGGCCGACGCTCTAGTCACTGAGCCAAACCAGTTAGGGCTCAGATTCTCTCTTTTTTAAATATCTTTTTCTGAGATACATATATATATATATCTCCTATATAATAAAAGGGTAATATGCAAATTGACCCTAATAGCAGAACAACTGCGAATAACTGGTCACTATGACACACACTGACCACCAGGGGGCAGATGCTCAATGCAGGAGCTGCCCCCTGATGGTCAGTGCTCTCCCACAGGGAGAGCTCTGTTCAGCCACAAGCCAGGCTGACAGCTGCCAGTACAGCGGTGGTGGTGGGAGCCTCTCCCGCCTCCTCAGCAGCACTAAGAATGTCTGACTGCAGCTTAGGCCTGCTCCCTGCTGGCAAGTAAACATCCCCCGAGGGCTCTTGGGCTGCCAGAGGGATGTCTGACTGCCAGCTTAGGCCCGCTTGGGCCTAAGCCAGCAGGTGGACATCCCCCAAGGGGTCCCAGACTGCGAGAGGGCACAGGCAGGGCTGAGGGACCCCCGCCCCGAGTGCACAAATTTTTGTACACTGGGCCTCTAATATATATATAATTTACACTGATTGTTAGATTATTTGGGGGAATTCTGTCTCCCTATAAAATTCCTATTTTCCAGGTAAGAAGTACATTAAATACAGAAAGAACAATTATAAATTGGTCAGTGACTTTCTAGCAGGTAGAAAAGGATTTTAATTCACAGGATTCTGGCATTGGCAAATTAGTTCATGCATTCTCTTAAGGTGGAAAAATCTAGAAAGAAAAGAAAATGTTGCAGCACAAAGAGGAGCTTCGTAAAATCTGCTGAAGTGGCAGGATGAGCTTTGCATCGGTCTTGATGTTCTGCTTTTCACCAAAGGAGACAAAACTGGGTCAAAGGAAAGACAGATAAACTTTTCAGCATTTAAATATTTCAAACTTTTCCTTGAAAGCTGATTTATTTTGCCTGGAGGCTGGAAGGGGCAGATGAACCTTGGATTCCTTTTATCCATTTGTCACATGAAAAGTCAGGGTGAGAAGGACAACCAGAGTCCCTCAGGTTTGTAGATACTACAATATATTCAGGATCACTTTACTCAAGAAACACACACACACACACACACACACACACACACACACACACACACACACATTATTCCACCATCAACCCATCACACACTTCACCTCCATTTTATAAACGAGGCTTTTTAAACTGAAAAAATATGTTTAACTGAACTTTTAAGTTCACCCAAGAAATTTTAGCTAAGCTGAGGATTACTTTTCCAGCATGGTGATTGTATCTTGTGAATTACTTTCCAATATGGCAATATTTTCTCTGAATTATAAACTAGGCATTAAAAGAGTAGAAACTCTTTAGAAATTTAATTAGAGTAACATCTTGCTCATTAGATTACATGGATTCAAGATACAATGTCATTTGCAGACAATCTTCCCAACATACAATCTTCTAGGTAATTATAGTGCTTTTTTATAACTAAAATTCCAATTTGATGTTAAATTATTGTCTTATGTCAAGAGTAGACTAAACTAAGTGGTATAACTTCTTCTTTAATGAAGGAGAGGTTATTATATGTTCAGCCAGCAAACATGTATTGAGTACCTACAAAATATATCATGCGATGTGTAATATACTGAGTAAAGACGCATGAGTAAGGCAAGAATTCTGACCTCAGCCTTCTAGAAGAGACAGATAAGTCAAGAATCACTGATGATTTGCATCTCCCAGATGATTAGTGACTTTGATCATGTTTTCATATGTCTTCACATGCCTTCCTTATGTCCTCTTTTGAAAAGTATCTATTTATGTCCTTTGCCCATTTTTTTGATTGGGTTGTTTATCTTCCTTTTGTTAAGTTGTATGAGTTCCCTGTAAATGTTGGAGATTAAACCCTTATCAGAGATGTCGTTGGAAAATATGTTCTTCCATGCAGTGGGCTTTCTTGTTGTTTTGTTGATGGTTTATTTTGCTTTGCAGAAGCTTTTTATTTCGATGTACTCACATTTGTTTATTTTTTCTTTAGTTTCCATTGCCCTAGGAGCAGTTTTGGTGAAGATATTGCTTCGGCATATTTATGAGATTTTGCTGCCTGTGGATTCCTCTAAGATTTCATGGTTTCCTGTCTTACATTTAAGTCCTTTATCCATTTTGAGTTTATTTTTGTGTATGGTATAAGTTGGTGGTCTAGTTTCATTTTTTTGTATGTATCTGTCCGATTTTCCCAACAGCATTTATTGAAGAGACTGTCTTAACTCCATTGTATGTTCTTGCCTCCTTTGTCAAACATTAATTGAGCATAGTGGTTTGGGTCAATTTCTGGGTTCTCTATTCTATTCCATTGGTCTATATGCCTGTTCTTGTGCCAGTACCAGGCAGTTTTGAGAACAGTGGCTTTGTAATACAGCTTGATATCTGGGATTAAGATCCCTCCTACTTTGTTCTTCTTTCTCAGGATTGCTGTAGCTATTCGGGGTCTTTTTTATTATTATTATAGATGAATTTTTGGAGAATTCATTCTAGGTCTTTGAAATATGCCATTGGTATTTTAATTGGAATTGCATTGAATCTGTAGATTGCTTTGGATAGTATTTTAATGATGTTGATTCTACAAATCCACTAACATGGTATATACTTCCATCTGTTTTGTCTTCCTCTATCTCTTTTTTCAGCAAATCAAAACAACAGTGAGGTACCATCTCTCACCTGTCAGAATGGCTATCATCAACAAGTCAACAAATGACAAGTGCTGGCGAGGATGAGGAGAAAAAGGAACTCTCATGCACTGCTGGTGGGAATGCAGACTAGTACAAACAATGTGGAAAACAGTATGGAGTTTCCTCAAGAAACTAAAAATGGAACTCCCATTGACCCAGTGATTCCACTTCTAGAAATATATCCCAAGAAATTAGAAACACTAATCAGAAAGGATATATGCACCTCTCTGTTCATAGCAGCACAATTTACAATAGCTAAGATTTGGATGGAGTCTAAGTGCCCATCAGCAGATGAGTGGATTAAAAAACTGTGCTACAACTACACAATAGAATGCTATGCTGTTGTGAAAAGGAAGGAACTCCTACCATTTGCAACAGCATGGATTGTCCTGGGGAGTATTGTGATAAGTGAAATAAGTCAGTGAGAGAAATATAAATATCATATGATCTTACTCATTTGTCGAATATAATAAACAACATAAACTAATGAACAAAAACAGATCCAGAGACAGAGAAGCATCGATCAGATGCTCAAACCTCAGAGGAAAGATAGAGAATGGTGGGGGTAAGGGAGAAAGATCAATCAAAGGACTTTATGCATGAATATAAGCATAACCGATGGACACAGACACCAGTGGGGGGGTAAGGGCATGAGCGGGGGGGTGGTTAGGGGGCAATGGGGTGATAAGGACACATATGTAATACCTTAATCAATAAAGAAAGAAAAAGAAAAGAAATACTGATGAAACAATATGCCCCTGTCTACAGGTACTGTGGGAGTACATGCATGTACCTAACTCAACAAAAGAGAGTGAGCGATGAGTTGGTCATATGATTCTCAGATAATATGACCAGCTATTCTTTCATGTACTCAGTTATGATTTAATAATCACCTACTGAGTATTAGAAATTATTTCTAAATATGGAATAGTGAAAAAATTAAATTCCATCATAACAATTATGCTATAGAAGACAAACAAGAAATATATTAAGCAGATAATATCTATATACATAAAAGCCAAGCAACCGGAATGACCAGAATGACCGGAACGACTTGAACAACCAGAACGACTATAACGACCAGTCGCTATGCCGCACACTACGGCCAGCCAACCTCCTACAGCCGCTCTCCTTGGCTGGCCCCACCCCTGATCAGCCCCCCACACCCTGATCGGGAGCGGCCTGCCTGCCAACCTCCTGCATTCCCTCCCTCCCAGCCAGCCAGACTGGATCAGCCCTGATGAGGGCGGGCCAGCCAGTTCCCACCATGCACGAATTTGTGCACTGGGCCTCTAGTATATTATAATTTCAAAAAAAGAATTAAGATAAAATGTTATTTGATCTTGGAAAAAGGGATAAAGCCTGAGAAGCAGACTATTTAGATTGAGGGGTCAGCGAAATCCACTCTGGAAAACTGGCATTTGAGCATATATCACATGCCTGAGATGAGTTAGTGAGGCTGAGGTGTATAAGAGCGTGCCAGGCAACAATAGCCACATGTGAAAAATCCCTGTGGTAGAAATGAGTTTGGCATATTTTGAGAAGTACTATGAAATTATTTTACCATAAATAGAAGTAAGCCTTTAGAGAATTTCTAATAGGAATGTGACATAATCTCATTTAAAATAAATATGGCCTCCTATGACCTTGTCTCAATCTACACAATTATTACACAACTACATTTACTATTCAACATCCTAAATGGATTAATAATTGGTATTCAGGCTGTGGACCCATTGTAACTATGTCTTGAGTCCACTACATAAAGTGAAGATGCTGACTATGATATAAATATTAATTATGCCCATGGCTCCATGTCTGTGTAATGCAGCCTCCAGGGGAACTATATATATACTGAGTAGCCAGATTATTATGACCACCTGTCATTTGTAGGCAAAATAGCTATAATTTCACGCTGAAGTTGCTAGAGGGCTAGACCGTTATAAATAGGGAAGCAGGTTGTTTACCACGACAGAAGTGATTTTTTTTCTGAAGATATGGGTAAACAACCCAATTTAACAGCCTTTGAATGTGGGATATATTTGAACTTGAGTGGCCAGATTTTTATGACCACTCCATCAGTACTTCGTTGGGCCACCTTTTGCCTTCAATATTGCAGTGATTCTTCTTGGCATTGACTCCACGAGATGTTGAAAGGTGATGCAAGGAATCTGACATCCAGTTGAATAGCACTGTCCAGTTCTATGAGATTTGATGGTTGTGGAACCAGCTGCCTGATGGCTCTTTTAACTTTGTCCCACAAATGCTCAATTGGATTGAGATGTGGTGATGGTGGGGGTCACCTAAGCAAGGTAAAGTCTCCCTCATGTTCTTGAAACCATTCCTGCACAATATGAGCACCACGGCATGGTGCATTGTCTTGTTGGAAGAAGTCATCTCTCCATTGGGATACACCATCAACATGATAGGATGATCTTGATCAGCAATAATACTTAGGTATTATTGTGTTATTCAGACGTTGTTCCACACGAATTAAAGGGCCCAAATCATGCCAGGAAAACATGCCCCAAACCATAACACTGCCCTCACCAGCTTGAAGGGTTGGACTCATGCATGTGGGGTGCATGCTTTCATGCTCTTTCCGCCAAATTCTCACTCTGCCATCTGCATGATGCAACTGGAAACATGATTCATCGGACCACATGACTTTTTTTCAATGCTCAACTGTCCAATCCTTGTGTTCGCACTCCGCCAAATTCTCACTCTGCCATCTGCATGATGCAACTGGAAACATGATTCATCGGACCACATGACTTTTTTTCAATGCTCAACTGTCCAATCCTTGTGTTCCTGTGCGAGTTGGAGACATTTTATCTTGGTAACTGTAGACAGCAAAGGTGTTCGAACAGGCCTTCGGCTTCCATATCCCATACAATTCAGTTTCCATATCCTATGCAATGCAGTGTACGGCTAATTTGCCTACAAACATCAGGTGGTCATAATAATCTGGCCACTCAGTGTGTGTGTGTGTGTGTGTGTGTATTCCTTAAAAATATTATATATAACTTAGAAATATAACTGCAAACTACTGTTTCTCTCTAGGTATAGTAATCTAATAATGAGGAATACAGACTCAGAGGCAAGTAGAATCAGGTTTATACCTAGGCTTTGTCACTTAAAAGGTGAAGCACATTGGACAAGTGTCTTACCTCTGTAAATTTCATTCTCCTCGTATCTAAAATGAGGATAATGATGACTTTGAGAGAATGAATTGACATGAGGTATCTAAAATTTAGTATATGGTACTAACTAGTGTGTAGTAAATGTTCACTCAATATTAGCTATTACTATAATGTATACAATGAATATATTATCCTACATACTAGAGGCCTGGTGCATGAATTTGTGCATGAGTGGGGTCCTGAGGGAGGTATGGGGGGACTGGGATGTGATAAGCCCTTCAGGTGGGCACTGGGACTCCCTTGCTGGCCTGGGATCCAGACCTGTCCCACTGAGGTTCGCACTAGTTATTGGGAGCCACCTGGCAGCCGCTTTTATATCCTTTCTTCCTTGCGGAGTATCTAGGGAGAGGAAGCGGCCATGGTGCCTGAGGCCAACTCCCAGGAGGCCAGTGGTACTGTTAGGATGTGCAGGTGGCGCTGGTCTGTCGGTGCCTGGCCCATTCTCTGGAGATTGGACTTGCAGAACTAATGAGGGAGGGAGTGGCTGCTGCTGGGCTGCTGGGCCACCAAGACGAGTCTGTCACCTGAGCGGCACTCCCACTGTGGGAGTGCACTGAACACCAGGGGGAAGCTCTTGCATTGAGCATCTTCCCTCTGGTGGTCAGTGCGTGTCATAGTGACCGGTTGTTCTGGTCGTTTGGCCATAATGGTCACTTAGGCTTTTATATATATATACTAGAGGCCTGGTGCACAAAAATTTGTGCACTTGGGGCGGGGGGGGGGGGGGAAGAGGGTCCCTCAGCCCAGCCTGTGCCCTCTTGCAGTCTGGGACCCCTCAGGGGATGACTGCCTGCTGGCTTAGGTCTGCTCCCCGGGGGATTGGGCCTAAGATGGCAATCAGATATCCCTCTGGCAGCCCTCGGGGGATGTCCACTTGCCAGCTGGGAGCAGACCTAAACTGCAGTCGGACATCCTTAGCACTGCTGTGGAGGCAGGAGAGGCTCCCACCACCGCTTTACTGGCACCCATCAGCCTGGCTTGTGGCTGAGCAGAGCTCCTCCCATGTGAGAGCGCCCTGACCACCAGAGGGCAGCTCCTGCATTGAGCGTCTGGCCCCTGGTGGTCAGTGTGTGTCATAGTGACCAGTCATTCCCAGTCCTTCTGCTGTTAGGGTCAGTTTGCATATTACCCTTTTACTATATAGGATAGAGGCCTGGTGCATGGGTGGGGTCTGGCTGGTTTGCCCTGAAGGGTGTCCCAGATCAGGGTGGGGGTCCCACTTGGGTGCCTGGACAGCCTGGATGAGGGGATGATGGCTTTTTGTAGCTGGTCACACCCCCTTCAGGGTGGGGGTCCCCACTGGCGTGCCTGGCCAGTCTGGGTGAGGGACTGAGGGCCATTTTCAGGCTGGAGGGCAACTGAAGCTCCCAGCCTCTCCTTTTTTTCTGTTTTCTTTTTGTTTTTTTTTGTTTTTATGTTTTTTTATTCTGGGATTTATTTACCTTCTATAGCTGTCACTGGAGCTGAGAGCCGGCTCCAGCTCTGAGGCTGCTTCTATAATTGAAACATTGTTGCCATCACTGCCACTCTAAGCTCTGAGGCCAAAGCTAGCTGAAAGCAGGTATCTGGAGCTTGTTTAGCTTCTATAATTGCAACATTGTTTCTTAGACTGCAGCTCAGAGGCCGGCAGCGGCAGGCGGGGAATGTTAGCTTCCTCCATCACTGGAACAAGCAAGCCTCCTGTTCACTTCAGCTGCCTGGCTGCCGGCCGTCAACTTGGTTGGCAGTTAATTTGCATATCGCCCTGATTAGCCAATGGGAAGGGTAGTGAAGTTATGGTTAATTACCATGTTTGTCTATTATTAGATAGGATATATATATATATAGACATGTCCAAGTATTCAAATATATTTGATGACATAGGACCTTGTAGTCAACAAATACATATGTGAATAAACTCTATGCTAGGTACAGTGCAACACCTTACAAATACAGTGGGAAATAAGAGTTTTGGTCCCAGGGACCTGAGGGTTTAATCAGTTCATGATAAATGTATGATAAAAAGAAGACCGATTGGTATAAAGACATTAATAAGATCACCTAAGTGAGCCTTATGAGATAAGAAAGTTACCGGAGAAAGTCCTATAGCTTGACTAGGAGGTATTCTGGTTAAAGGTGAGAGGAAGGAGATGAGAAGAGGAGGAGATGAGAAGAGGAGGAGATGATTGGAGATAGGAAATTAACAATGATAAAGGACTAAAATTAACACAATATATATTTTTAGAACTTAAATGTAATTTAGTGGAACCAACAAATATATGAATTACAGATCTGTGATTATAAAAATGCTAATCCTTTGACCTGGTCAGGTGGCTCAGTTCATTGGAGCTTTGCCCCATACAGCAAAACATTATGGGTTAGATACCTAGTCAGAGCTCATACTTAGGTTGTGGGTTCGATACCAGTTCAGGGCACCTATGGGAGGCAACCGATAGATGTTTCTCACTTTCTCTCTCCCCTGCCCCTTTCTTAAAAAAAAAAAACACACAAAAAAAACAATAAAACATATCCCCGGGTGGGGATTATGCCACAATGGGATGAGAATTTTGGAGGCGGGAGTGAGGATAGTTTGCATGTAGGAAAGATATGAATGTTATGGCCAGATACATACAAAGATGTCTACCATTCAAATTTTACCTATCTGAATGTGCTATCCTCTCTGACCATCAAGAGGTGGAGAATATATCCTTTCTCTGATGAGCAACAGAACACAGTGAAAATGACCCTATTTCATTTCCAAGCTGAGACCGAGAAACCCAGCAGCTTCCATTTCAGTTTTGTAGAAGAAATAACCCCAAATCCATAATACTGTGAAAAAATTCAAACTCCCTATGTGAAAAAGACACTTGTGGGACAAATAAGGTGTCAGATATGTGAATGAAACCTTTGATCCTCCAGCCAGTTCAGCTGCTAGCTAAGTGAATGACACAGCAAAAACTGCTATCCTATCCATGTCCAAGTTCTGACCTAGAAAGTTCTTATAATTAGTAAAATTGTGTTGATTTAAGCTACTGTGTTTGGGGGTGGATGCTCTCTAGTCATAGATAAACTAAACTTTTTTAAAAAAATATATATTTTATTGATTTTTTACAGAGAGGAAGGGAGAGGGGTAGAGAGTTAGAAACATCAATGAGAGGGAAACATCAATTAGCTGCCTCCTGCACACCCCCAAATGGGGGTGTGCCCGAAACCAAGGTACATGCCCTTGACTAGAATCGAACCTGGGACCCTTCAGTCTGCAGGCCGACGCTCTATCCACTAAGCCAAACAGGTTAGGGCTAAACAGCTTTTAAATATATAAAAATTATTCAGAATAGCTTTGTGTTTTCTCTTTCAAAGGCTACAACCATAGTCATGGGAAACTTTTATTTTGAAAAGGCAAAAATTATAAATATCCCAAATCTTCATTAGTAGCAGAATCAATAAATAAATTGTGTATGTCCATACAATATAATACTACAGAGGCATTAAAAAAATAACTACTACTATTATACTCAGGGACCTGAATGAATCCCGCAAGCACAGAAATGATGGGAGGAAGCCAGATACAAAAACACAGAATATTGATTGATTTCATTCACTCATCATTTATGTTATGAGTCAGAATAATGGCTCCCTCACAGTGTGGTGCATTCACTGATAAACAACATTGGCTAAACTTTTGATGTTGAAAATATTCTAATTCTTCAATTGAAGCGAACATTTTACTGTGTTGATTATCCTGTATGTTAACCTGATTAATTTTTTAAAAACCTGTTTTAAACTCCAAAATACTAAGAAAAACACATAAAGAACATTCCTATACTCAAATATTACTAAAAAGCAACTTGAACTCAGAGTTTAAGCAACTTGCCCACACTCACATTGCTAGACAGTAGTGAACATTGTCCCAGTATCCTGCCTCTGGTTTGATATTTCCTTAGAGTCCAGTAGTGTCCATAACATGAACATTTTTGTCTGATTACTATATTTTCTTGAAAGGGAGGACCTACATAAAAGTTTGAGGTCCTGATTAGGGGTATATGACAAGTACTGAAGAGATACCGTGTGCTTTAAGTCACGGAAGTTTTACAGAAGGCAACTACAGGGTGTTGGAAGAACCCATAAGCCACAGCAAATGTGTGGGTGGGAGACAGCTTTTGTAAGGACTGTGCCTTGTAGAGAAGCTGAGCTTCTGTTGTATAGACAATAACGGTGGCAAAAGACTGAAAATCACCTTGAATATTACTGTGCTAGTAGACCTTTTCATGACCTGACATTTTCTCACAACCATCTAAATGTTGTGAGTATTAGAGAAAACATATCCATGATCTGAACTGATTTTAGTTCACAAGAGGTTCCATTTGTTTTTATTGAGGTTAATGGATCTGCGAATACAGATCCATTAACCCCAGAATTTTTAAATGTTAAATCAGCAGCTTTAAATAAATGTTAACATGAGACACCAATTACAGATACTGTAATACCAACTAAAGGGCAAGATTTGGAGCATTGCCTAGCAAGAATATGTTAAAAATTCTGAACTCCTTTATTAGCGAGATAAAAATGATGTAAAGATGTTAATATTTCTTTGGGTCAAAGCCAATAAAAATAAATTATTTCCCCTTTAAAAAATGCATTTAGCAAATAGCCATATAGTCTCTAGGAGACTCTATGTTTCCAAACCTTCGTAGGATTATGGTTATTGTTATTAATGTCGCCATTACTGCGCTTGCAATGCCATTACTACATTAAGGAATTGATTTACTCAGATCTTATGGCTGTAATTACCACATGCACTCATGAAACAGTGCATTGCAAGGATGCCCATGGCTCTGCTAAGATAGTGATCCTGCACACTGTTGCACGCAGGCTAGCATTGAGACTTATTTTGCTCTACTTTAAATTGTTTTGTATCAACTATGTATCCCAAGTTGTATTGATATTTGACCTGTTTTGTGGTCAGGATTTTATTACAGTAAAGAGAATTTCATTTAATTCAGAACGC
The DNA here is from genome assembly GCF_014108235.1 of Myotis myotis. Lineage (NCBI taxonomy): Eukaryota > Metazoa > Chordata > Mammalia > Chiroptera > Vespertilionidae > Myotis > Myotis myotis. Next base: position 10,786,928 of record NW_023416368.1, read on the forward strand.
ATTTAATGGATTCTTCTTATTCACCTAAGTAGCCCTGTTCTCAAGTTACACTCTCCATCTCTGGGGAAGTCTCAGTGGCCAGAATCATGCTGTCCTGGGGCATGTTCCAGATCTGGTCAGTTGTTGAGAAATTATTTAATTCACTTATGCCCAAATTTCTTCACTCATTAAGTTGGCATGTCATTACCTATTTCATGAAGTTTTTTTTATTGAGATGTTAAAAATATAACAACACTATATGGGCTACATAAGTAATGCTTCATAAAATGTAATTATTGTTAAAGCCACATATCTTTAGAAAAATGCTACAAAATATGATTACCAGACAAGTCTGAAGAGCTATAGAAAGCCACTAAATGGTTGCATGTAGGATATTAGGAGGGTGATTGCCTTCCTTTCCACAATTACGCTTTCTATTTTGAGGCAATTTAATTTTCCCAAAGTCTTTGTATAGTAAGATAATTTTGTTATATAAAAAATAATATAGCATGTACTCTTAGGTAATAGAGTCTCAATGACAATAGGATTGCATAAACCCTGTTTTTGATCAAATACATGGCCTACTTTGTAAATGTTGCATGTAGGTTAAAGAAAGGGCATATCTTTGAATTAGAAATATAGATTTCTTTCTTTTCTTAAATATGTTTCTACTGATTTTTCAGAGAGAGAGAAAAGGAGAGGGAGAGAGATAGAAACATCAATGAAAGAGAAATATCATTGATTGGCTGTCCTCTGAATGTCCTGCACTAGGGATCGAGACCTGAACCTGGGCATATGTCCTGACCGGGAGTCGAACCAGTGACCTCTTGGTTCATGGGTTGATGCTCAACCACTTAACAACACCAGCCTGTCTAGATTTCTTTCGGTCTCTGTCTCTTACGCACATACATTCATTTTACGCAGACACATAGTTCATATCTTAAACATCTATTCATCTTCTCTTACACTGATCTGTAAAATGAAAACTTGAATCCTTTGTTCAGGCCTTTAATATTTCTATTTCTTTTTATATTTGATCTATTACTTTCTGTGAGTGATGCATTGAAATCTTGAAGTAGAATTGTAGGTTATCCATATCTCTTCAGTTCTGACAACTGAAGCTTTATATAGTTTAAGGCAACTGCTGGATGTATTCAAGTTTATGCTGATTATAGAGTTTAATATTTTAGTCTTACCAGAATATCATACATTTTCCTCTTGAGCTATTTTTCTTAAATCATCTTTTGTTATATTAGATTGTTATTACTGTTTTTCATAGGCATATACTTTTTTAGTGCATTTTTGTCTACCTTCTTATGTATTTTTCTTTTAAAAATGTCTTTGTAGACAATGTGTTGTTAGATTTTGTTTTATTTAATTTCATCTACTTTGAGAGACTAAGTCCTCTAATTAAGGAGTTTAACCTACTTATATGGACAACAATTCTCTTGATTAAAATAAATCCCTTTATCCTTAACTATTGCCTTCTGGAAAAGTTTCTTAATTTGATCTTTCAACACACTAATTCATTTTTTAAGTTTGATTCTCCTAGCTATTTAGCTCATTGATTGTGTTCTGTGCTGTAATTACTACATTTTCATATTCCCTATTGATTCCCTTTATGACTTATTGTTCTTATTTCATTTATCCTTATTGTCTTTATATATTCATGTTACATTACATTCTGTCTTCTGTTTCAATTATTTTCCCTTTGATGTTGTTCACTTTGGTATCTTTTTAAAATATTTGTACTTCTTATGTAACTGGTTTGGGCCTGTGAATTCATGTGTTTCTGTATGGACTACTTTTTCTATCTGATAATACATATTTGAAAAGGGTTTCAAGCCAGGCTCTAATCGGTATCATTTTTGTTGAATTTAAAGGAAGGGAGGGAGGAATGCGCCTCAGAATGGAGGGCCCTGTGGTCCCTAAGGGCTTCCCTTGATCCCTTCTATGTTTGCCTCTTTACCTGATAACTCCTCTTCTTAGGGTTTCCTTTTAAAAACTTTAGGAAAAAGCACTTTACTAGGAAAGATCTTTCTAGTTTTTAATTCTGATAAATCCGCTAATTTTCTACCAAGACAATTGAAATGGGCAAATAAATAGAAAAGGACATAACTGATATGGTAATTAGAATTCCTAATAGTCAAAATCTTTACTCCAAGAATTTGGTAAGAAAAATCGGGTATAATATACACTCTTTAAAAACAACAACACAACAATATACTTAAGTTACTTGGCATCCATCAACGGTGTTTGTGGCCACAGAATCTAGAGCTACTTGATTACTTTCTGGCTCACATAGGCATAATATATTATAAATTAAATATGTATTTCAATAAGAAAGGATATTTGTTACTTTTTATGGAAAAATTGAGTTACAAAACTGTCAGATTATATTTTAAAAATGTCATAAACTATGTCAGAGGTAATAGTGCCTCAGTGATTTTACAAACTTGACAAATAAATCTCCAGCTACACCAAAACATGAAGTCACTATATGTACAAGATGTGAGCAGTAATACTTATGTATAACTCATTCATCTCTCCTTCATCCATTCAATGATTTCCCAAACATTCATTACTTTCTTTCTCTTGCCAGACTCTGTTCTAGGAGTTGAAGAGACTACAAAGAATGGAATAAGATCCCACCCTCAAGGAATTCATGCTCTTGTGAAGGAGACAAGTGGAAACAAGGGCAAGACAGTGTGGCAAACACTTTAATAGGCACACAGACATACACAGCACACACACATGATTTCTATGATTCATTGCGGAGTTATAGAAAGAACCAAAACCTCCCACAGGAGGATAAAATTTGAAGAGCCCACCTAAAAAGGCAAATATCATAAGGTTATTCTCTCATCATTATTATTAATAAACAAGTATTATAACATTAATACTTGTTAATGACAGTGTCTCAGAGAGGATTTTGAATAGGCAGGCAATTTGGAGAAGGTATTGTTAAGTCCTTAACCAGAAAAGATATTAAGCCTCTAGAGCAGTGGTTCTCAACCTTCCTAATGCCGCGACCCTTTAATACAGTTCCTCATGTTGTGGTGACCCCCAATTTCATTGTTACAAATTGAACATAATTAAAGCATAGTGATTCATCACAAAAAACAATATGTAATTATATATGTGTTTTCCGATGGTCTTAGGCAACCCCTGTGAAAGGGTCGCGACCCACAGGTTGAGAACCGCTGCTCTAAGTCATGCTTGATACAGAACATGGAGTCTGTGATTCTGGTGGGCGTTAAAAAGCCTTTGAAGCCGAAACCGGTTTGGCTCAGTGGATAGCGCGTCGGCCTGCGGACTGAAAGGTCCCAGGTTCGATTCCGGTCAAGGGCATGTACCTGGGTTGCGGGCACATCTTCAGTAGGAGATGTGCAGGAGGCAGCTGATCGATGTTTCTCTCTCATCGATGTTTCTAACTCTCTATCTCTCTCCCTTCCTCTCTGTAAAAAATCAATAAAATATATATATAAAAATAAATAAATAAAAAAAATAAATAAAAGGCCTTTGAAATCCTGCAAATATGAAACTCAAACAGACTTCTATTTTTCCATATTATTCTGAGATTCTAGGGAATTACATATGAAATACAAATAGTCAAATTCAGCTAACGAATGGACATTGTAAAAATATGAGAGAAATGTATGAAAAATGGCATATGCCTTCTCTCTATTTGGGAAATGCTAGAAGCAAAGAGGCCCCTCCTTACCTAAGAGACAGATTGTCTGGCACTGGATGTACAAATAAATTAGTTACCTTATTAATTATATAACATGTAATCAAAGCTATAAGGAAAAAGAGTCAGGGAGCCAGGTATACAAGTGTAATTCAAAGGATGAATGGCCAGTATCAGGAAAGATACTGTGCAATAAGCTTGTCATTGGTGGAGATAGAGTTTGATATTAAACCAAACAACCAACAATTTTTATAAGAGGAACTTCTTTTATCGCTACAGTCTGATGTCAGAACTGATCCTTCAGTGAGAATAAGAGATGTCCTGTACAGAGCAATGAGGCGGGGAAATGTGATTGGACAGCAAGTTACAGAACCCTCAGTTATAGAGGTTTGAGCATTTATTGTTCACTGAATTGGAAGCCTGAAGGTAGGCAGTGTCAGGAGTTGGTTCAATAGCTTCAAAATATCAGGACGCTGGGTTGAAGACTCTACAATTCTTTTAGGTTTTTTTCTCATGATAGCAAGATGGCTGACCCAACTATAGGCACAATGTCCTCACAATCACATCCGATGGTGGGAAACTCAGAGCAAAAAATGAAAGAATGTATAGACCTCTCCTTTGACTCCCCAAGGGAAATACATCTTTCTTGGTGGCTGGTCTTATTGATCAGCACCTGCTCTCCTGACCATCCTCGCAGCAGGAAAAGCTGGCAAAGTAAGTATAACAGTTTCAAGATCTTAGTGAAAAGTGGGCAACAGATCACAGAAATCGGGCCTGATATTTGGTAACGAATAAGAAGCATCTCTCTCGGGGGGAAGAAGGTGAGAAGCATGCTTGCTCTTCTCATTGAGCAATACTGATATAGATTAGTGCAAACATTTCTTGCCTTCATTTAACAAATATTTATTAAGCACTTACCATGGCCTAGGTATTCTTCCAGAAGCTGGGGATACAGTAGTGAAAAGAAATAAGGATAATGCTGCAGCCCTGAGAGGACACGGGCCACCTAAGGAACTGAAAACCGGGCACAGAAAGTGGATCATAGGGGCAATTTCCCCTCAGTTTATTGGGAATATGCCAGGATCTACCCATGACTACCTTATGGCAAGCCTCTCTCCTCTTCTGTGAGTGTGTTCCAGTCAATCCTCGAGAACTGCCAAGCCTAGAGCATCAGCTGCTCTCCCTGATTGAGCTACTCAGCTTCTAGAGCAGTGGTTCTCAACCTGTGGGTCGCGACCCCTTTGGAGGTAGAACGACCCTTTCACCGGGGTCGCCTAAGACCATCGGAAAACACATATATAGTTACATATTGTTTTTGTGATTAATCACTATGCTTTAATGATGTTCAGTTTGTAACAATGAAATTGGGGGTCACCACAACATGAGGAACTGTATTAAAGGGTCACGGCATTAGGAAGGTTGAGAACCACTGTTCTAGAGCTTTGCAAAACTGGCTTCTTTTTGTTATCAGTTTGCAAATAGTGGCTACCTGAAGAGGCCTTTTCTAGCCACTGGATCGGAGCTGATCATCCCCTCCTTAGGCCCTCTCCACAAAGCTGGTCACGACACCTATGGCTATCTGAAATGAACTTAGTGTCCTCATGCAGGGTCTGTCTTCCCTATTGCTATGTACACTTTATCTATGAGAGTAAGGATTTTGTCTATATATTGCAGTCACTACAGTGCTTAATAAAGTGTGGTCTGGAAAGATGGGCTGGGTCAAAAACTTAGGCCATAATGAAGAATTTTGTTCTTTAAGATGAATAGGAAGAGTTTAAATTGTTATATAACTGAGGAGTAATATGGTTTGATTTGCTCAATTACCTCATGCCCCAGTGGATAATAACTTAATATTTTATTCTTATAGAGAAACCCTATACCTCAGTATATGTATATAATCTATTTTAAGTAAGTGGATTTCTAGTAATCTTGATTTAATGATAATGATGATGATGATAAAATCTGAGCTGAGCCTTGAACCATACTAGTTAGATTTATGACAGTGTCATTCTAACACCTAAAAAGACAGCACAAAAAAAGTCACTTTTCAGTTTTTTTCTGAAAAGTCAAAATGTAATTTTAATAATAGAAACCTGTAGAAACCAATGAGAAACCCACAATGATATTCTTATATTGTGCCAAAAGATTTACAGATTGACAACAGTTACCAGCCGTATAGTCTTAACATATGAACAGTAGTGAAATATAGTTTAAGAAATGATTTAGAATCAAGCTCTGCATTCATTTGAGACCCTGCCATGGTGAAACAGCTCTGATTCAGAGTAACAGAAACCAGTCTGTTTAACTAGATAGTAATTACTTTCGACGGAGACTCTGAGTAATGTATCATGTTTACTTCTAGGTAACCTGAGACCAATTTAACCTCTAATTTTATTTTAAAATTCCAGAAAATTAAGTTGCTGAGTTAATGACACATTCTCTTTTTTATTCCCCTTACCCTCCATTTAGAGTCTACTGTTAAAATTCAGTGAAATCCATAACTATCCACATCAAAAAGCACTACACAGCCATAATCAAAAACATGAAGTCATAAAGTTTAAAACCATTTAATCCTATTAAAGCCTCATTAAATCAAGGCAGTATTTATAGGATGGGACTTGATTCCCTTGTACACTAGCAAATCTGCAACCCGAGTCAATGTTCACGAATTAATTAGCAACTGCACCCAGGGCAGGTGTTTGACTGACATTTCCCTTGATCTCTTCCCTCAAGGTTCCATGCTGTACAGGCATGCAATTCTTTGCCATTAATCCTTAACCTCAGCACAATGCTTGTTTGCTTTGCTGAATAAGAGCAAGAGCATGTGCTAGAAAACAAATAGGCAGAATGCAGAGCAGGCTCTTTTGAGATTATATTTTTTGTATCAACATATAATGTGAAGAAGGGAAGCTTTGTATTGGCCATGCTTACTAATCTGTGTTTATAAAAATAATCCCCCTTTTAGGGACAGATGTAACTTTTTACACAATTTTCACAGACATCAGCTAAAGCTTTAAGTAGGAAAGTATAGGATTTTAAGGCTTGAGAAACTTGAAACATTCTTTGGCTAAAAGCCTTCATTTTATCATTGGGAAACTGAGCCCCAAGGAAAATTTTATTTCTCCAGAGAGACCCAGCCCACTAATAGTCAGGCCATATAAAAAACTTCTAAATCAAATAAACTAGTTATTTTTTTATTCTCTCTCTTTTTTTTTTTTTTTTTTTGCTTGTTTGGTATTCTTCTGATATAATCCACGAATTTGACACATGACATTTGATAGTTATGACTTTGTTGGCAGTGATGATGAAAATATGTTTAGGTCTCGAATGGCATGTAAATCATATCCTCTTCAAAATACTGACAGTGGTCAAGACACAACTTCAAGTTCAGGTTGATGAGCTTTTAACTATCATGTCATCCAAAGCAGTTGAAGGAATAAGATACTTTTGGTGAGTTAGCTTCCATCTCTCTTTTCAAACAATAGTTGCATAATATAGCAAAATATTGTTGAGAATGAGATCAGAAACTGAAGGCATATTATCCTATTGATGAAAATATTAAAAATGGTCATAGAATATGCTGCAGTCTGATTGTAATTTTTAGAACTGCACCTGATATATTGTTCAACTGGATACTCCCATTGCTCTCCAGACACTTTGTAAGAACACTGACAAGAAGCAGGGATTCAAGTTACAGGATCTTTTGTTTTAAAATGTGTTCCCTTCTCTCTGCTTCAAGTATTTCACTTAATTATATGTTTGAGTATATATATATATATATATATATATATATATATATATATATATATCTCCCATGGATTACCATTTACTCCTCTAGATATATTATGGAAACCAAAATAGAAATAATAAAAATAAGAAGGGTATATGAATTGAGAAATATATAATAGTTTTAAGAAAGAAATAATATTTCTAGCAAAGTTTTCCTCTTACGAATATAATTTTAAATTTTAAAAAGCATAAAACAGCAAAAACTCAACATCACTTAATTACTAATTTTAATAATAGAAGAAATTGGCAAAAGGGCATTTTAAAGATTTCTTTCCCTTTAAATTTGTAGTTTTAAATAATGAAGGAAATATATAAGATAATATAGCATAATTATTTTCAAATTACTTATTGTGTATATTTAATATAAAATAGCATAAGTCTTAGTCTTCTTTTTTCTATACTAAATCCCTAATTATAGAAGCCAAGCATGCTATCTAGAAGCTTTTATTTTTTTTTAAATGGAGGGGAGAGAGGACATAGGACCTTCAGAGGAGAAATGCTCACAGATCATCTTTGTATGTTGAACAAAGATCAAACTTACTAAATTGTAATAATGTGACAGGAACCAAGAGAGCAACTCTGAATGACTTTCAAAGGGGACTCAACTGATCAGAAATGGCACTTTAATAAAGCTTAGGGCTCCCTGGGAGGACGAGGCAGAGAGCTGAGGTTCATGTTGGAGCACAGGTTAAAGTAGTCAGAGCTTCAGCATTGTGGGCAATGAACCCAAGGTGATCCTTGGCAACAGCCGGAGCAGAGGAACTACCCTGGCTCTGGAACAAGATCAGGTTGGCACTTTGGTCCCACTCTTCACTCACTCTGTGTCCTTTTAAGTCCCTGTCCCAAATCTTAGTTTCTTCTCTGTGAAAGGTAAACAACAATAATCCTTACCCTAAGGGTTAACAGGAGAGTTCAAGAAGACAATGCCTGCAAAAGACCCAACTGTGTCCCTGGCCTGTGGTGGGAGCTTAATTAAGGGGATTGAGGTTAGAACTCATGTCACTAAAGGGAACAGGGACTGCAATGACCTTGTGGATAAACAATCTATGAGCAAAAGCAGAGAAGCAATTCTTCCACCAAAACTAACATCTGAAATAGAAATATTATATAATAAGACACTAGGAAAACAGTTCCATTTCTGAAGAAATATCAATTTGACAGGGAAGCCAATAGGCTAAGTTTCCTCTGAAATATCAAAAAGAAAAAAAAAAGAACAATGAAAATCAGTTATGATGACATATGGCAACTTTCTAATACAAGCTGTTTTCCATTAAAAAATAAATGTATACTTTATATGAATGTTCAGAATAATTTATTAAATCAGAACAATGATTTTTTAAGTTCATCTGTCTTTTGTTTGTTTGCTTGTTGCCCATTGCCATGGTGATAATATCTATTTTAGATTTATTTAAAAATAATTTTAGGCAATAAGTAATTCCAGGAAAGTGGCAGCTGAAATTGAAAAAAAGGTGAAAATGCTCCAGGTACTGTTAGTTGAGATATTTTGCATAAAGCAACATTTTTTCCATGATCAAAAGCCAATCTACTCATAATGAGCAATATGGAGCTTATGTTACTAAATTATAATAAGGATGTAGAAAATTTTATAAGTCAATATTATCAAAAACAGAAAGACAGCTCCAGTAAAGAATACAGCTCGGGTTCTGAAACATATTAGCTTGCTAATGATAGGGAAAGTGTATCATTAGATTAATTGAGCAATTAGAAACACTCACAGCTGCACTTTTTGACAACAGGAGCAAATATTCACTTCCTTATTAGGGAGAGATTTGAAAGAATATTGAAATGCCTGAAAATAATATCTACCCTCTTAGAAACCAATCTCGTGTGTCCTAATAAAGAAATAAAAGAGAAGAAACAAAAAGGAAGAAACAACTCACTTTGAGAATAGCAATATTTTTTATTTTTATTTTGCCTAATAGAAACACAAGGCTACAACTCTACCACCTCATTAGTGGAGTGGGTCCATTATGAGAACCAATAATAAATATCTTACAATTGAACTAAAGACGGGCATATAAAAGTACAAATGTATATTAAATTTTTGTGTATAATTATGAATAAAGAAATCCAAAATCAAGACTATAAAAATAGGCTCACTATCAACAAGAGCTTGATTTCTTTGAATACAAGGCCTTTTTCATCAGCTTTCACGATAAATATCAGATAAACAAATGCTTCTGTAAATTTCAGTTTTGTGAAGTTTATGGCCTGCTGCATTAACACAGAGACACTAAATGTGTTGTCAAAACATGCAGCTGTGAATTTTTCTAATTATCTAATTAATCTGATCATGTCGTGCCCCTATCATTTTCCTGTGGAAACGCTGCTACACTTGAGCCTCTCCAGGAGAGAAATCTTGGCGTCTCAGGCAATGAATAATGGATTTCAGCAGAAGCCTCCTCTCTGGTAGACTGAGGCCCACATCCATAATGAGAATGTGGGAATCTCATTTTTACCTTAAAATTGAAGTAGAGAAAACTTCCCCTAATTTGCCAAAATATCATTCTTGTACTATTGTATTCAGTTTTCTGTTTGTTAGAGCCAAAAATGTATGTTTCCTGACAAGAGATTAAAGGTTTGATGAAGTTGGTGTGGTTCTTGGAAAATCCATGGAGAGAAATGCGTGCTTGAGAGTAAACGTTTTAGTGACTAGTAAATATTTCCTCAAATAACTTAATAACAGTTATTGAGCTTTACCAACCCAATGCTCCCTGATGCATTTCTCCTCATCAAAGCACCTTTATAATTATTATATTTATATATTTGATTTTGAGAACATCTTGGCCTACCTTGGCCTCTCCCTGAGGGCATGGTTCAGTTTCCTGATCTATGCTTTACAAGAATACAATATTAGGAGTGTTTCATAAAGACAAAGGTAAATAGAAAACAATGATTCACTTTGTAAGGTTACACAGAAAGATGTTCCCTTTGAGATTTCATGTTCTGTTTTCCAAGACTCCTCAAATTAGATTGAAAACTTTTCACTCCTATTTATCGAAGTGATGTTTGTTAAGAAAAGTCCTCATGAATATATAATATCAGTAAAGCGGCATCCTGTAGCAAACGTGGCATGTATTTAGGGATATTCAGGCTATGCCAAAACACTGGGTGAGGAAAGAATAACCACCTGGTTTGTTTATTTTCTCATCTTGTGACTTTGTTTTCTCTTTCTCAGTCCATCCTCCTGACTTCCCTGAACAGAGGAGGTATGTGGGCATTAGTGGGCATCAGAATAATTGGAAAATTTGTCAAAAGAGCAAATTAATGGGATCCTTACCAGAGGATTCAAATGCTCTGAAGGGTGATGGTCAGATCCTAACATATTTAAATAATCACTCCAGCTGATGAGAATGGAGGTATTTCTCCAAGTACACAGAAATATCATTTCCAGAACTCATTTTCAAAGCATATTTTCCAATTAATGGGGGTGGGGGGAGAGATATGTAGAGAACACTGAAAATAAGTATCCTGAAGCAACGCGTAAGGTAACTGTATAAAATAGAATTTGACCTGTAAAGCATGCTCTCCATTACAGAGATGGAAAATTTCCTTTACATCTCTCTCTTTTTTTGAATGTTTTTATTGCCTTTTTTTTTTTTTTTGAGAGAGAGAGAGAGAGAGATAGAGAGAGAGAGAGAGAGAGAGGAAGGGAGGGCGATAGAACTTGGATGAGAAACATCATGGATTGGCTGCCTCCTGAATGTCCCCTACTGGGAATAGAGCCCAAAACCGGGCATGTGCCCTGACTGAGAATCAAACCCATGACCTCTTGGTTCCTCTGTTGATGCTCAACCACTGAGCCATACTCTCCAGGCTCCTTTACATTTCTAAACATTTCAAGGAAAACAAAGAGAATTCACACCTGTTATTTAACTCCTAGTAGTAGAAGGAAGAGGTTATATACCCAGGTCTGTACATCTAACTCCCCCTGACTCAGAATATTCAGAGGGTATGCCGACTTGGGCCTCGCCTGGCCAAGCTCCCCTAGTCCTCTGTAGTTTACATAATCTCCTTACTCCTGGCTATCCACACCTCCTCCAGCAAATTCTGTAGGCAGCTTTCAGATCTTGTACAAAGCCTCCCAGATTTATTACTAGCTTTTCTGCAAAGAGTGATCCTACTCTCTCAGCCAAATCCCTGCTGAGTTTTGTGGATATTTGTGAAGGGTAAATACAGCATGGGCAGGACAAAGAAAATTTGCTTTTCCAATCACCAGGCTGGATTGTTCAGTTGCTGCTGACAGGAGGAGCCGGCAGAAATGACACACTCGCTTGATCACACCAAACTCTCATGCAGAGGCCTGGACTTCACAGGCCAGTTGCCATATATTAGTATTTTAATCAGGAGGCAGCTGGACTGGGGGAGTTGAGCAAGAGAATGCTTCCTTTTTCTTTGAATGTTTACATCCTTTTATCTGTTTTTCTAAAAAAAAATCAAATTCTCCTTCCAAACAGACATGTCAAGAAAATGCAGGAATCCAGATGGCGCTGGAAAAGTCACCGAGATGAAGATTCTGTTGCAAATGCCTATTGTCCCTCCCACACCCACATGTCCAAAAACTCTCTAATAGCAACATATACCATCCAAAAGACAGACATTCCAAAAGAACAAAAGAAGACAATTCCCATTTAGATACACGTATGCATTTCAAACTTGGCTTGGTGATAAACATAGTGAGGCATTGATCATCTCCAAACTCCACCTAGCCAAATTCATTTTTTCCTCCCAAACTCTTCGATAGTTTATTAACTTGCCTCGATTGATAGATTTACATAGATGTCTCTAGGTTCATTCTACAGAGTTAATCTATAGAACAGAACATTGGATTAAAAGAGTAAAAAATTTAAATATCCTATTTAAAGAAAGAATATTCATTTTGGCAGAAATGATGGAACAGCATGATTTTTTTGTCCTACTCAAATTTCCTTTTCCACTTTTTTATGGAAAAGGATACTCCTGTTATCCCCCTTCTACCTGCTTTGCCCCAACATGGTTCCATGCCTTTAAATTTATAAACCTTTCAATTATTTATTACTTTATTTCCAGATTATTATTAGCTATAAAATGTTACTTTGGTAATTTTAATTGTTAGTATAACAAGGAAGAGTTAGGAGAAATATCAGAGAGAAAATGTATTATTTCATACTTTAGTCCTTCAGAGTTGGTCTTCATTAAAGTCACAAAATAACTTGTGCCCTGGAGTGGAAACAATTTTTCTAATGTTAGAACATCGTTTTCTAAAGTGAGACCTCTGTTTTCAAAAGCAAGTGATGGAATGTATTTTATACTTTGTTTTCCTCAATCTAAAATATGTAACATTATTTTAATATAAGAATAAATATTTTCCTCTAAATTGGGGTACTAGATATGTATTTTGGTTTGAACTTGAACTTGGATGTGGGTTATTTTATTCTCTCAAGTCCTATTACTACATGCCAGAGCAATCCTCCCCACAGTCATTGATACAACCCCAAGCCCACACCTTTCCAAATGTTCCCTGGGTAGTGACACTGCCCTCAGTTAAGAACTACTGGCATTGGATATTTATTTGCTTAAATTCTGGGTTTGTTTTGCAAAAAGAAGCACTAACTTAGAAACTATTCTTAAGCTGAAATATCATAAGATGTTTGAGATTAAGCTGCAGCCATTCCCACAGTATATAATGGCATGCTTATCTACATTTTCACTGTTATGAGGTCTTTGAGACATTCTTTTCTCGTCAAAAACATATGAAGATTTGATACACAGACACATGCACCAATCTTTGCAAAAGAAAAAGGCTTTCAACTCCAACACTGACACTTAAAATCTATACTCATTCAAGTTCTTAAAATTGCTGCGTTGTTCTAAAATGAAAATGATGCTACTTTTAGAGTATTGTTCTCAGTATTAGATGAGATCATATATGTGAAACACTGAAAGTAATACCTAGAAGATACCAGATATTCATAAATAATTATTTTCATCCCATATTTAAACAATTATAATAACAAATAGGTCAACCTTTGAGTATTATATTAGAAAATATTACTCTTCCTGTTTTTCATGGAAAAGAGTACTATTGGGTAAATGTCTATAAAAGATCACTTTCTAAAACAAGTAACAAATAGCAACCCTCAGGTCAAATCTCACCTGCTGCCTTCCGAACACAAAGGCAGAGTCAAATGGTTGTAATAGAGATTGTAAGGTTTGCAAAAGTAAAAATAGTTAATATCTGGATATTTATAGAAAAAAATGCTAACCTCTATTCTAGAAGATAAAATAGTTTTCATCATATCTATATTATAAAAGACCTGTGGCCCTAATGCTGTAACGACCAAAGACCAGCGTGGGTGGGTGGGCTGCGAGTGTGGGTGGGCGGGGCCACGCGCTGGGCTTCTAGTATAATATATATGTATACATTATATATGATGAAAAAAGAGAAAAAATAAAAGAAAAAGAAAGAGAGAGGAAGGAGGAAGGGAGGGATGAAGGAAAAAAGAAAAAGAGACTAGAAAGAAAACAAAGGCAAATTCTTTAAATTCTGCAGAGCCTAGGCAACCTTATCTGGTAACTTCATAGACAACACTGTTTTATGTCATGTTCTTTCGCCTCAACCCATTCCCTTATCTGAGCTGTTTTCTTTGTTTAATTACTTAGCAATACACTTTCTTCTTGGCCATCTTGGCAATTTTTGTTTTCTTTAAGTACTCTTTACATTTTATAGCATGGAACAGGTTATTAGAACTGTTTTTGTTCCAGCCTTTTCTCTTTAATATTAAAAAGTAAATATGCTATCAAGCTATTTCTAGTATTGTAAGAGCTACCAGCAAGAGCTCCCAAATACCATGTCTTGAGAATTAATTTAGATGAACACGTTTATAAAACACATCATGAATCCTTCCTGTTTGCATCTGTGTAAACACATTTTTAAGTTTATTTCTGTGTAGTTGATAGCCACGATCTTGTAAATTAGTATATAATACACAGATGATATTTAGCCACAACTGATATATTTTGTTATTTTGTAAGAGGTACTGTGCCTTGAAGAGGAGATAAATGCCAGAGCTTAGTTTCCAGCTTGGGCCTTGCCAATAGATTTTACAAATGGCTTTCAATGATGTATAACCCACATTTTTTGACCTGTCTATCTATAGACATACCATATCTATGGTATGTCATGGCCATTTAGGCAATTTTTACTTATTAATTTTAAACTTGTCTTCTGGTATTAAATTTTGTGATCAGGAAATATGGTCTCATATAAGCAGATTACAAATACACCTAAATATATGTGCAGGGACACCTAAGGAGGCCAAAAGCTCTGTGGGTTGATCTCAGCTATGACTGTACTGTGTAGCTTTATTGGCCAATAACTGACTGTCTGCCAAAAAACAACTTGTTTTGTATAAATCCTGTCTACCAATGAGCCAATATCAGTTTTCAAACACTTTCCACCTCAGAACACAGAAGGATAAAAGCCAAGTAAGTGAGTTTATTTAAAAGATTTCCATAAATAGAGGTGTTTGAGATTTAAGCATCCAGCTACCTCCACTATGAATTCCTTTGGGTTCTCATTTCCATTAAATCTAACTTTCCTGAAGATTAGTTTAGATTAAATCCTAGTATTGACATTTGAGACACCTGTCCAAGACCAAACTTAATAAATGACTCAATCCCTCCCTTTGGCTTCTCATCTCATGTGGTAAACAGTAAACACACCAAACACATTCACTGCGCACTTGCTTAGTTCTGGGAAAGAGAGTTGCATAGAGATTCAATCTGCAGATCTTATTATTTGGATAGAGGGCTTTATTGAGTAACCAAATGACATCAAGTACGTATTTCCTGGCAGGTGTCAGAATTGACATTAATGTCAGGGCTGAGACAGTGAGCCCACAGAGCAGAAATCCATGTACCCAGATGCCTGTGTGAAATCTGGCCTGGCTTTCAGACCTGCGTTAACTGTGCCCACATGGAGTTAAGTAGGATAGATATCACCAGCAACTCTACCCTCTGGGGGAGCAGAAAAGCTGCTCTGTTTGACATGGAGGGAGTTAGAAGTATTGAGCTTGGAGAAAGCAGTGATTAAAAACAAAACAGCCCTAGCCAGATTGGCTCAGTGGATAGGGCATTGGCCTGCAGACAGAAAGGTCCTGGTTTGCATGTACCTGGGTCAAAAGCATGTACCTGGGTTGCAGGCTCCTCCCTGGTCTGGGCCCTGGTCAAGGCGTGTGCAGGAGGCAACCAATCGATGTATTTCTCTCACATAGGTACTTCTTTCTGTCTTTCCCTCTCTCTTACACTCTCTAAAAACCAATGGAAAATATCCTCGGGTGAGGATTAAAAAATAAAACAGAAAACAGAAAACAAAACAAAACAAAACAAAAAACCCCACAACAACACAGATATTGGTGGTTCATTCTAAGGACATATTCCTGATATGATTATATTTCTTTTATTTACATCTCTGATTTGTTGTACTTATTCTCATGGTAAGCTTTTAAAATGAATATAATGCTCCTAAACGTAGATTGGGAATCAGACAGATCTGGAATTCATATTTGAACAGAAGACCTGTTTTTTTTCTGGACTTCATTTTCCTCATTTATAAAAGGAAAGGCATGGATGGACCTGTAGAATATTATCCTAAGTGAAATATGTCAGTCAGAGAAAGATAAGTTCCATATAATTTGACTTATATGTGGAATCTAATGAACAAAATAAACTAATGGACTCATAGATAGAGAGAACAGACTGACAGTTGTCAGAGAGAAGGTGGTTTGGGGTTGGGTGAAAAAGGTGAAGGGATTAAGCAGAGACACAGACAACAGTATAGTGATTACCAGATGGAAAGGGGGGTGGAGAAAGGTAGAAGAGGGTAAAAGGGGATAAATGGTGATGGAAGGAGACTTGAATTGCTGAATACACAATACAATATACTGATGATGTATTATAGGCTTGTATACCTGCAACCTATATAATTTCATTAATCAATGTCATCCCCAATAAATTCAATTAAAAAAAGAAAAGAAAGGGTAAGATTGGATCTTCTCTGAATTCTGCTTTTAGAGCTAACACTCTACCAGTTTTTTGTTTTGTTTTGCTTTGTGTTTTTCCCCCTGCCTCATATAGAAAGTGTGCTATTCTTTTCACTTTCCAAATGACTCTCCATAGCCAGAAAAGATCTCTACTACTTGGTCCCCTGACTCTTCTTTAAGCTCATTTCTTACCTACTCCCTTTTCTCACTGTACTCTCCCCAGTCACAGTGGCCTTGCCTTGGCATGAATAGTGCCTCTACCTAGAATGTTCTTCCCTAAAATTTCCCTCAGAGATGCATTTCCATATCAGCCAACCTATCTTAGTTTAGGTTTTCCCAAAGGAAGACTCCAAGACAAAGATTCAAGTATAAATAGTTAATGAGTGAGGTAAAGTAAAACACTGGTACATGAGTAGAAAGTGATACAGGCAAAAAACTGAGCCAATTAAAAGTGTGTGATTAAGCCAGCCACCTCTGTGGGCCAGTGGAGCTCAATCCTGCAGGAGAACTCTGGGAAATAGTCTAGAACATGCTTTGGGGTTATCCTTCATGAGGCTTCAGGAAGCTGGGGATGGTTGTAGACCAAGTCATAAAAGTTGTCCTTTGACAACTATTAGGGGAGAAGAAGCTAGTTCCCTTCCATTTTGGTTCTGTCTGTTCCAGACCAAAGTAGCCTTCTTTTGGTTTCAGACAAAGCCCACAGACAAAGGCATGCAAGTATAAGTAGCTGAAGTTTGGCCTGACTCTACTGAAATATATCCCAAAGGGTACATGCAGGGTATTTGACAATGTCCACTCTACTATCTAAAGTTTTATCCCTCAACCATTCTGTTTACACTATTTTCTTTCTTTTTTTTTTATATAACTTACCAATTCTTAAGGTTAGGTTACAATTTTGTTTATTTATTTTGATTGGCAATTTATTATAGTACTTAAAAAGAATAAATCCAAATTCAAGCTGCCTAGTTTTGAGACCCAGCCCATTACTCTAGTAGTTATGTATGATTGTTCTCCAATTTACTCTATTATAGACGTATCCTCAATGGGTTGTCATAAGGTTGATTTCAGTGGTTCTATATAAAGCCAGAAGCAGTGCCTGGCACCCAGTATGCATTTTGTTAGTAGTAGCTATTATTGCATTAATTTAAATATTGTCTATCTCAGTCAAGAATGAAAACTCAATGCAAGATCAAATTTTTTTTGTCCTGTTCATTATTATTCCCCAGGGTCCAGCAAAGCAACATAATAGTTGTTCAATATGTATTTTCTAAGTAAAACAATAAATGAAAGATACTTCAATTCTATTTTAAACATTAATTCTTACCCCACTTCCTCCCAAACTCACCCTCAAGTAGTTAGTTCCAATTTTCAAATTTGCTTTCTAAGACTCAGTTCCAAAGTCTCCTACTTTTCTAAGAATCCAGCTCTGATTTTCTCCTTTCTCTCCCAACTGTCTAGTAGCCTCTCCCTCACTCTTCGTTCATTTGGTCTTTATCACACTGTGTGGTAATTATTTGCTTACTTGTGATTTCTGTGAGGTTGGAGAATGTATTGTATTTGGGGCTTTGTCCCTAAGCACTCAGCCAAATACCAGGTGCTCAATAAATATTTGTGGAATGAATGAATAAATTTATCAAGCTACTGGTTTTAAGACATGGCAGCTAATTCTCTAAATCCTGAGTAGATCACCATCTGGTGTGCAAAGAGCAGACAACCTTTCGGTCATCTCAAAAGTGAGATGCCAGTCTTGCCTCCAGGAAATCTGAAATCACCGTGAACAGACGATTTTTTGTGTGTGCCATGGGTAGTCCATGGGTAGTGTGGAGAACCACGGACTCCACAGCAGAGGGTCACCAAAACTGCTCTTTTTCAATATATATATATATTTTTTAAATATATTTTATTGATTTTTTACAGAGAGGAAGGGAGAGAGATAGAGAGTCAGAAACATCGATGAGAGAGAAACATCGACCAGCCGCCTCCTGCACATCCCCCACCGGGGATGTGCCCGCAACCCAGGTACATGCCCTTGACCGGAATCGAACCTGGGACCTTTCAGTCCGCAGGCCGACGCTCTATCCACTGAGCCAAACCGGTTTCGGCTCTTTTTCAATATATTGTGGTAAGGAAACAAAGAGTGTCTTTAAATGGAGAATGAGAAGCTAGCACACTGCTCATGGACTCACTTTATTTTACAAGGATCACAAACATTTCTAAGTTACTGCATGCTGACAGTATTAAAGAGTAATTAATTCCCTCAGGTTTACTTAGTGACTTACTAGCAGCCAAAACTGGTATGTGAAAGACCCTGGACCAGAAGCATTTTGGCCCTAGGCACTGCCCATTTTTCTGTTTAGAAAATTCCTTTTTGAATTGTCGTTTCCACTTTATTCAAGCTACCGGACATGACTCTGAATTGTTCATCTATATCCTGTCAAATTAAAGCCAAGTGTATGTTTCTATATATGCTATATATACATGTTACCTGTGCCTGGAGAAACTATAGGTTAAATTAACAGATGAACAGTCTCCATGAAATTTGAGATTACCCAGGGACTATATCACAGTGACCTAGCAGTGACAAAAATATGAAACATGTAACAAATACTTTTTAAATCTCAGTGTATCCATGACTCACTTGAAAATGAATCTTCTCTCAGAAATCTGAAAGTTTGGTTAGTTATTAATTTGTTTCACACATAAATTTAAAAAAAAATGATATGAAAAGCAAGAACATTTGCATCAAACTTCAAAAAATAAAGCAAGAGGATCTGAAGTGAGGAGGCTTGGAGGCTCTGATTTTATTCCCTTTAGGCAAACTGATAATCCCCAATTAACTATGAAATATTTCTTCTAGCTAGTTTATTTCTAATTGGGTTCCTCTGTGTGTTCAGTTCCTGGAGCTTTGGAGAAATTGTCTAATCTCTTCACTGACTTCCTCACTTCATCTCCAGTTTCCTATACCAGTCTTCCTTTATCTTTCTTGTACTACTTCTTCATTAGTTCCATATTCTCAGCCTCATTATAAATTTTTCTGGCATTTCTCTATATAATGCCAATCAACTCTGACATATTTTTGCCTTATTTTTTCTTCCAATTATTACACTGTAGAGAAAGAAGTAAAGCTGTCCACATCTTACTGTTCCCTAGGTAATCAGTTCTTTTACTGTTTTGTCCTTCTTTCCTTCCTTCCTTCCTTCCTTCCTTCCTTCCTTCCTTCCTTCCTTCCTTCCTTCCTTCCTTTCCTTCCTTCCTTCCTTCCTTCCTTCCTTCCTTCCTTCCTTCCTTTATTTCTTTCATTTCTTTCTTTCTTTCTTTCTTTCTTTCTTTCTTTCTTTCTTTCTTTCTTTCTTTCTTTCTTTCTTTCTTTTCTCTCTCTCTCTCTCTCTCTCTCTCTCTCTCTCTCTCTCTCTCTCTCTCTCTCTCCTTCCCTCACTCCCTCCTTCTCGTTTCTTTCACATTTTCACATTTTCCGTGATGATTGCCAATAGATGTGGGTTGGTAACTCTGCTTTTAAAATAAACATGTATTCTGTCTTTCAATATAAAAACAGTAATATAACAGGCATATGAAAAATATGTGAGTAAGGACCATGATTACATTTTCCAAAATCAAGATTCAATATAATCCTTCACATCAGGACAGATAAAATAAAGAAAATCTGTCTTTACACCTAGAGTTCCCTTTTAAGCCACATTCACCCAAAGTGTCACTTTCGATCTTTCACAATGTTCAGCACTTTGAATTTTTATTGTTTAATTTCTGTTATGAAAAGACTTAAGAATCCTGTAGTAAGGGTGTGCTTATTTGTTAGCTTCATAACACCATATGATAATGAGATGAATATTACATATATCTTTAAATTGCATGCATGTGATCCAAAGGACTGATTGGATGTAACAATCTTTCTATAAAATAAAGTAATTCTTAGCATGATAATGCAAACTGCAGCAAAATAAAAAACATATAAAGATTAGAATTTGTATATAGGAGTTGGCTGTTTATAGTTCACCAACTTATTTTCTTGATACATCTCACATAGTGGTTCTTACTATAATGAAACTCTCAGTGATTTTATGTATAAAACAATAGCCACAGAGATACATTAAATTTCATGCTTCAGTGGTTGTCATATAACCAATTCATATAAGATTGAATCATCCAGGGTTAAATAAAACACCTGCCTTCAAATACATATTACCTGAGGTTTCTCTGATTTCTAACACACAATCAGTGATCTGACCTCAGAGACGGGAGGATAGATGAAGAGTAATATGAGTGTGCGGCACTGTCTCTGTAACTACTTAACCGTGTCAGCAAAACATTACATATATTTTTACAGTTTAGAATGGACCTTCCCAAACCAATCATATCTGAAATCACCAATTCAATCTCTCTCAACACCTTGTAAGAAAAAATAATTGACCTTCATATATGTTATGGGAGTAAAAACCAAACAAGAAAACCTCCCATATAGAGATTAAAAGGAGATAGTCATCAATAGAGATTATTTTAAAGGTGTTTTAAATATAATTTTGCTAAAATGCATATGTCTTCATTTACCCCTTAAGCATTAGTTCAATACTTTACACACAAGACTGTAAATTTTTATTGAATGAATGAGTCAATGCAAGGTGTCTGCTACTAAGCTGTATTCAGGGGCAAGACAAAGAGATGCAGTTTCTACCAGTGACCGGGGTTAATTTTAGGCTCAGCTTTTGGCTCTGTCCTCTGTGGTCTCCCCTCTAACTCTACCCACCCCTGCTCTGAGCTCATTGTTCTATATTTCAATCAGAGTAGAACCTGGACAAATTCCCAAGGACGTTCACTAATCTCTGTATGAAGCTTCTTGCTGTTCCCTATTATATTTCTTACATATTGAAAACCTATGACTCTTATAAGAAGGAATTAATTTCTCTTGCATTCCGTGATTCCTAAATTGGAATTAGTCGATACTATGTACCACCAGGCTCATGTATCTTGATTTCTAACTGCACTTAGTCATGACATATTGCATATAATAGACGATTATTAAATATTTTTTAAACAGTAGGCAAAAATCAACTAACATTGAGGAGTAAATTTATGAACAAATATTAATGTATTGTTATAAATAAATCTTATTAATTATGAAGAGAAAACTATTCAAACATGAAAAGCTCATAATATGTAATATTTTAGTATTTATATCGATTATTTTATAAACATTATAGATATTACTATGTGATTGCCAAAATATGTAAATATTTACAAAATCAACTTATTTAAGTAGCATATTGTGTCTTCTTTCCCAGAAGGTAAAGGTAAAAGCAAAGAAAAGACATCCGGAACAATCTAACTAGGAGTTAGTCCATGTGGGGCTGATTGACTGAGATTGACATCAAGGAAATCGAGTTCTGTAACCTTGGGACCTCCACATCCACAATGGAAAACCAGGACCAGTGATCCTGTTAGTGAGTAAACTTGCCTCCTTTTAAATGTCAGAGAGAAAGTTTTTACACAGTAAAAGATCCCAGGACACACGAACCTCCAAAATTTGTTTTAAAGGCATGGGTATTTTTTTATTTTTATTTTTTTGTTAATCCTCACCCAAGAATATTTTTTCCATTGATTTTTAGAGAGAATGGAAGAGAGAAGGAAAGACAGAGATAAATATCAATGTTTCTCGCATTGACTGGTTGCCTCCTGCACAAGCCCTGACAGGGGCCTGAGCCAGGGAGGAGCCTCCACTGAGGTACCTGTTTTTAACCAGGATTGAACCTGGGACTCTTCAGTCCACAGGTTAATGCTCTACCCACTGAGCAAAACCAGCTAGGGCCAAACCTCCAAAACTTCTAAGCAGTTTATACCTGCATACTAATTTAACTGGTATTTAAAATTATAAAAATAGGTAATTTCAAATGTAAATATAAGAGATAATTGAACACACCACACCATAAAATTAAGATTCTGCTTGGTTATATTTTTAATTTTATATTAATTTACTAGTGACCTGGTGCACAAAATTCATGCACATTAAAAGGGAATTAATTAGAGGAAATATTTTAATATTGCTATCTGTCCTTTTTCTATAATAGAAGTGTCAGAGATGAAAGAAAATTAGTAAAATGTATATGAAAATCTTCCTCCTGTCATAGTCTGGGGCGTGCCATGGGAACCAAAGTCAATTCCCTGCCCACCCACATGTGCCTTGAAATCATGTGAGACCCAGACCCGGCCAGCTCCACCCCTGTCAAGCCCCACCAGGTGGGGGGCATGGCCTGAGGTCCCCTGGCCCTGGGCCGGGGGGCACACCTTGAGGTTCCCCATCAAGCCCCACATGGCGGGGGGCATGGCCTGAGGTCCCCTGTCAAGCCCCGCCAGGCAGGGAGCATGGCCTGAGCTCCCCCGGGCCAATGCTGGGGCAGGGTTGCGGCCTCAGGTCTCCCGTCAAACTCTGCCAGGCAGAGGATTCGACCTGAGGTTCCCTGTCAAGCCCTGCCCAGTGGGGTTGCGGCCTGAGGTCCCCCAGCCTGGTGCCAGGGCGGGGGGCTCGGCCTGAGATCCCCCGTCAAGCCCCACCAGGCGAGGGCGGTGAAGCTTCAGGTTCCCTGCCCAGGCCCAGCACCACGCAGCCTCGAGTCCCTGCTGATTCCTTGTTAAGGCTTATTACAGGAACTCAGCCTCCACTGTGGGCACAGCCATCTTGTATTGTGGAATCCCTGCCTCTGCTGTGGGCGCAGCCATCTTGACCGTTATGGTGTGGTGGTCAATTTATATATTCACTCTTTATTAGATAACTATCTCATTCATTCCTTATCCAAGTAGCTGCTAAAACAACACAACTTTGCTCCTACACACTACCCTAGTTCTCAAACATACCCAGGCAAATACTATGCAGCAGTAAAAAAAGGCATCATGGAGGGAACTGGATAGTATTATGTTAAGGGAAATAAGCCAGTTAGAGAAAGACAAGTCTCACGTGATATCACTTAATTTATATTAAGTGGAATCTAGTGAACAAAATAAACTGATGAACAAGATACATCCAGAGACATGGAAGCATGAGATACACAGATCTCAGAGCGAAGGAGGAAAGAGATTAACCAAAGAACTTATATGCATATATGCAAAATCAATGTACACAAAAAATTGTTCAGTGAAGCCCTGGGGAGGGGCAGCAGTGGGGTTTGTGTGTGCGGGGTGGTCGATGGAAGGGTAAAGGGTAGGAATCTGCAATACTACCAACAATAAAGATAAATTTTTAAAAGAGAGAGAAAGCAGAAATTCTACTAGAGTCAGACTTTGTGTCTATAAAATAACCTTTTTTTATAGTTCTCCAAATTTATACACATCAACATTGTTTAAACTTTAAACTCACTCCTTTGGGCACTGTTGTCATTAAAGGAAGAAAGTTTCTCGGTCAGCATTTTTCCAACAATTAATAACACCTATATCATTATACTCACCCTTCATTAAGGCTACTAAATAATTGCCTTCTTTGCATATTTATACAATGTTCACCTCATTATGGGTATTCGATGTTTCCTTATTAATAGAATCAATATCAAAAAGAGGGGGAAATCATAAATTTACAAATTTACAAAAACCTGTAATAAGTTCTTTTTAATTCCCTTAGCTAAAGCATAGATTATGAAATAATCAATATGGTTTTTAAACCTCTACAATAAATAAGGCATCATAAAATTTACATGCAAATTACCAGTATCAGCTAATATTTACTGTATGCACACTACCCACCCCTCATGGTTTTAAGAGCTTTAAAACTCATTCCCTTCTCACAATGCCCCCTTTCAGGTGTTACTAGGAGACTAAATTGCAGAAAATTCAAGATCTTGCACAATTATCACACAGTTGACATAACTATGATTTGATTCTTAGCAGCTTGAAAAGAACTAATTTCACCCATTATACAATGAGGCCGCTAAAGAGTCATCTAATCATTAGATTCTAATGCATACCCTTTAGTTTACAGCAGCAGAAATGAAGGCAGGTAAGAATAAATGACTAAAATGGTCACATGTCCAGGTAATGATGGAACTATGACAGAAACTCCCAATTCTGCACTCTTCCTCCTGTGCCCATAACAAATTTTCCCAAACTGTACTATATGATGATTTCAATCATGTAGGGATTGTCTTACAATTTTTAAGTGTATTTGTATGTTCAACTTGGCTAGACTAAACTACATTTTCCAAAATTCCTTTTTTGTATATTTGTGGTTAGGATGGGCCACAAGAAGATACTTCTATGTGGTTTTGAAAAAAGAGGTTCAAATAGCAACAATTTTGCACCTCACACACATTGTCACTGATCAGCTTACTGACCTCATTGGTGTGAGTCTGTAGTTGGGTCTGCAACTGATCCACCTGTTCTAGGATCCTCCTTCAGCTTCAGCTTCTCAGGTGTGTATATTTAGCTAGAGTACCAAAAAACTCAAGTTTCTGCAGAACACCCATGTCAAAAATTTCAGAGGCAAAAAGACCTGTCATGGGTTTCTGTTTGTTCTGA
The DNA here is from genome assembly GCF_014108235.1 of Myotis myotis. Lineage (NCBI taxonomy): Eukaryota > Metazoa > Chordata > Mammalia > Chiroptera > Vespertilionidae > Myotis > Myotis myotis. Next base: position 10,811,942 of record NW_023416368.1, read on the forward strand.
TGGGCACCAGCTTGTTCTTAATCTCTTTACATATATCTTCTCAGTCACTCCTCTCATTACAAAATAGGTTCATTAACAGAGAGGCCATTATGATAGGGATAGAGGTTTTTCATAGAACTAGCAACATGAATTTCCACTCATCTAGCCACTGTTGATGCCCCTATTGCCAGCAGAAGAAACCAATGCCATACACCCATTATGGCACCATTTTCTGAATGACCAGTCAGCTATCTGGTGCCAAATTGATTATATTGGACTTCTTCCAACACAGTGCTTTGTCCTGGTTGGAATGGACATTACTCCGGATATATATTTGCCCTCTGTGCTTGTAGTACATCTCCCAAATAACTATATATTTACTGGGTATCTTTTCCACAGTACTCTACACAGCATCACTTCTGACCAAGAAACTCATACCACAGCAAATAAAATATAGCAATGCACCCATGACATGGAATTTACTGGTCTTATCATGTCCTCCATCCTGCTAAAGCAGTTATCTTGATGGAATAATATGTCTCTTTGGAGTCTTAATTATGTACCAGCTAGGTATGAATTAGAAGAAGAATGAACATTATCTAAAGACAAAAGGACTTTGTAATTTTAGGAGGAAAATAGGGTGATTATTTTCAGTAGCAATTAGCATAGTTATATCATGTTAGGTGGAAGCTTGACTTTGCCATTATCTTTATTTTGGAACTAAGTATGATTTAAGGAGATATTTATTGTTTCCATGTTGATAGGAGTGGATTGCACTGGCTCTACTATGCGTCAACTTGGCCACGCGGAACTACATTTCCCAGAATCCCTTCCCCTGTATATCTCCACTTAGGGAGGGCCAAAAAGGTTCTTGTAGGTAACTTGGAGGATAGCAGTAAAGCAACAACTATTTTTTATCTTGCATGTATTATTGTTGCTCTGATTTCTCAGTCTATTGACATGAGGCAGCAGGTGGGCCTACAATGGCTGCACCTTCCCTTGCATCGTCCAGCTCCTTTTCTAACTTGGGTCCAGATGTTTGTGTTCTGCTCCATGGTAAAGGGCCTTACCTTCTGTAGGACTCCCATTATTACCAAGATCAGAGGCAATAAGAAATGGCATCTGTTTCAGTTCATCCTCCTGGGGCTAGAGCTTGTGCTTGTCAATCTCAGGTTATTTTTGATCTCCTCCACTCTATGTCCATCTTCCCTTCCCAACTGTCTTCCCTGTGCCTTCAAGCTCCAGCATTTGAAGCAAAGACCACAGCTTGGCAGCAACTGCTTTACTAACTTCCACAATTGCATATGGCTGCATCCTTATTACAAATATACCCATATATCCATCTCTCTCTCTCTCTCTCTCTCTCTCTCTCTCTCTCTCTCTCTCGCTCTCTCTCTCTCCATTCATCCATCCATCACCAGTGGTTCTGCATATAGATTGAACTCTGACTGATGCAAATAGACTATAAATAAATTTACATTCAATTAAACTTCCCTCATAAAATATTTTTATAAAATTGGCAATGTTGTCTAATTTTGTCAACATAGACCTATTGATGTTTACAGATGACAAATGAGTTTACAGACAACAAACTAATTTCACCCAATTTATTAAAAACATCTAAACATATAAGCATATGTAAATATACTTGAATGATGCTGTCACTATTTTAACAGCATATATTTCATAGTAATATCTCTTTCCCTCTGCTCAACACAATTATATGAAATCAATATTATTAATAAGGCCATTTTACAGAATGAGAAAACCGAGGTTTAGCATTTTCATTTTCCTCCAAATCCCACAGCAAATAAATGATAGGATAATTTGATAGGACATTTAATTTCCAATTCTGTTCATTTATGTTCAAAATCTTACATTGTTATACAGAATGGATAGAATTTAATTTATTTACTAATATAGAATTTATGAGTTGATGGGTTTTGTTGTGGGAATAAAATATGACATGTGCAGAACCTCAAGTTTACAGATCTTCAATATGTGCACTTGGAAAATCTTAATTGCAGATGTTATGATTATCATTAGTATTTCAATCTGACAGCTCTTGGCATGATTGTCTCGTAATTAGCTTAATGCATCTTGTCATGTCTATTCAGTAATGCTGTAAGCCCAGCATACCAGAGTGGCAAATGGGTAGCACATCAGTTCTTTGGATTTAGACTGGCAGGGCTGAGTCACTGCCAATCCTGTGTTCTCAATAAAACTAAGTTTTCAAAGCTTCAGTTCCCTCCCTTGTAATCAGGACATCATAACAATAGTTACTTCCTAGGGCTATTGCTTGACTTTCATTTTTGGAGCAATGGGGAATCACCAAAGTACTTTAAGAAGCAGAATTTATACCTACTACTTTAAAAGCTGGATTTGCCTTGTGTGTAAAGAATGGAGGATTTAGAGGAAAGTGGAGAAAAGAGTAATTATCAGGTTGTAGCATGTTCAGGGGAGACATGACATTGTCTCTGACTAGGATAGCGTGTCTGTGGAGTTATGATTTAGTGGTAGACTTCTCAGGACCTGGTTGTAAGTAAGAGAAAAAAGTGAAGATCTCAGGTTTCTGGATTAAACAGTAGGGTAGATTACATTGCTACAATCTGAGAAAGTAAAGACTTGAAAAGGAGCATATTTTGGCCATGGTGATGGTGAGAATAAGAGAGGTACACAAAAACTAAACATTATCACTTCTCTTCTATTGTTCCCTGGAGTATGAATTTCATGCATCTGCTTTATTTTTATGAATATTTCAAACCTGAGAGTCTAGCAGAATAAGCTAGTGAATAGAATATTATGGGAATGACATTTTAATAAATGCTTAGATATTTTAAAAATAACTCTTCTATTGGATACCTGTCAATGAACAATCTTATAAACACCATTCTCAAATGTATTATTAATTTCTGTAATATTCATCTCTATTAAGGAGAGCTGTGACCCTTTTCCACATGAAGGGATGGTGCATATCTTTCCTTTAAATTCTACTTTTCTTCAGCCTCCAGTTAGATGGCTACCCAAAAACTCTATAGGGAATCTTTTTCCTCTCTCTTGGGTAGTTTTTCACCACTTCAGTCACTCCTGCCAAACTTGCTCAATGCCCCCAAATATTCAAGTGCTTGGATTACCCCACACTTGTGAATAAAATGACTCCCTGTTGCCTAATAAAAAAAATGTCTAAGTTCCTTCATGTACTATTTCGGAAAAGGCAAGTGGTATGGAATGAAAAGAGTATATAGGAATCGGTGGACAATTAGCCTTAAAAATGAAGTCCATACACTTTTTTGTATATTATTTGAGCTAGAAATTAAAAAATAGTCATGACTTGAGAAAGGCCACATCAAGGAGGGTAATGAGGATACAGTTTGAAGTACCATACTGTCTTTAAAAATCCAGATGTGAGTTCATTTTAGCACTGAGCACATGTTTAATCATAGGATTTTGCTATTAAACAACTACAAGTTTATGATTTTCTTGATGAGAGTGTGACCATCTTGATGCCAAAGACCATGGTGTTTAGTTGTTGTTATTGTTTTTTGATATATTTCTATTGATTTCAGAGAAATGAAGGGAGAGGGAGAGAGAGATAGAAACATCAATGAGAGAGAACCATCAGTCAACTGCCTTGAGCAAGCAACCCTGCCATGTGCCCTAACTGGGAATCAAACCAGAAACCTTTTGGTCATGGGCTCAACTAAACTGAGCCACACTGCCTGGGCTATGGTGTTTAGTTCTGTGTATACTATTCCTAAACAGAACAGATTCTCAAGAAGCGTTTGATGACAGGTTGCAGCGACAACTGAGACCTGGCAGTATTAGAAGTTTCATACACTCAATTATGGCTGCTGATTTGTCAGTAGCATGAAATAGCTTGAAATTGTAAGAGTGATGGTATTATCTCCATTTTCTACATGGAGCACCAGCTTGGCTCAGAGACTCCCGCACTGTCTTCTGTAGGGTGATGGAACACTTAGAGTTTGTCAGCCAGCATGGATAAATTTGTCATTGGCTATAACCCTTGCTGGGTCATTCAGGTGTAGGTTAAAAAGAAAAATGACTGTAATGCTGGCGAGAGGTATATTCATTTAGCAGTCCTCATGCTGAACTCTATGTACTGAAAGCAAAGGCTGCAGGCAAAACCTTACGTCCAAGCTTCCAGGGAACCCTTTATCCCACTGCTCCTTGCTCCTGACCCAACATCCATCTTAAGAGGTGAAGCAAGGGTTCGTGTCCCTGGCTCCTTCTAATTTCTAACTCCCAGTCAGGCTGTCAATTATTGCCAATTTACAGGGTGGAGGGAAAAGGCTTTATGGCCTCTTAGATGCAGAGAGAGAAAAGAATGAACAAACAGGGTGAATCTGAGCCTGGGACATGCTACCAATATGCATATTCTGCTTTGCCATTAATTAATTTCCCAAAGCTCTCTGCCTTGTCAAAAACTAAAGGAAGAATATTAAAGGGCATTCACAGACCAGTTTTTGGATAAATGACATTTTCCCTCAAACGATGCCTATAAGCCAGTGGTCTATTAGAATTAAACTTTACTTCATATGTCATATAATTTAGTATTGTACCTTGATTGTATTTTGTGGGAATTCTATATTGTTATATTTTGCTGGAAAATGTTGATTTTTGTTTGTTTGTATTAGTTTTTCAGGCAATTAACTTGCCTGGACATAAACAGAAAATTCTCTCTCTAGGAGAACAGTTCAGATCTCAGTTCAGCTAATTTCTTCTTAGGTAGGTTGCTTGGAGTCAGCTCCAAACCAGTTCTGTGCTTGCATTTTTCAGATGTCAGCTAGACATATTTGCAGTTTGTACACAGAGCTTCATTGTCTCTCATAGGCACTCCGTCCCAGGATTCCTTTTCAATTTCTGTGGTTGCCACAAACTCTTTCATCTGGTTGTTGAAGCCAGAAAGTCTGTGTTTCCTTTTGGAGTTTCTGCCACCCTGCATAGGGTACAGGCTGTGACTGTAGCGTACGTTAGAATCATCTAGAGGGCTTCTTGAAGTGCCCCCAGAGGTTGTGACTCAGGAGGCTAGGATGGCATTCAACAGCTGTCATTTCAATCAAGTTCCCATGTGAGGATGATGCTATGGATCAGTAGACCATAACTAAGGAACCACTGCTTTAAACATTACTGTTTAAGGATCATTTAGTTTTAGGATCATTTTTTCAACAGTTGATATAAAGATAATACATGCACTCAAACTTTTAAAAAAATGAACACACAAAAACTATGTGAAAGTAGTGTTGAATTCAGAATATGGAAGGGGCATTATCAGGAACTGACTCCAAAGAGAACTGCCTTTTCAGGGTCCACACATATTCTAGAAGAAAATGAGGGGGAATCAAATGATAGGCATGCCTGACATTAAAGAAAAGCTTATTCGTGCCTAAAGCAATGGAGAATTTGTTTAAGCAAAATTACTAGCATGGTAGTCTGACCCTTCACTGAGCCAAGTTCATGAAGTCCTTAGCTATTGGCTGAATGTGTGCAAATGAAGTACAGTAGGTGATAATGCAGGCAGATGTCAGGTAAAAGGATGACATGCCTTCTACCATTCTACCATTCTCAAAGTTAAGGGTAAAGTGTTTAACCTAGCCTTTTCTTCTCCTCCTCCTCCTCCTCATCATCATCGTCGTCCTTTCTTCTTCTTCTTCTTCTTCTTCTTCTTCTTCTTCTTCTTCTTCTTCTTCTTCTTCCTCTTCTTCCTCTTCTTCTTTATTCTTATTCTTATTCTTATTCTTATTCTTATTCTTATTCTTATTCTTATTCTATTCTCATTCTTCTTATTATTTATTTTCTATATTTCTATCTTCCTACTTCAAGACTCTACACAGTTGTATAGTTACAGGTTATTGTGGTAATGCAATTTTTAAATGATACTAGAGGCCTGGTGCATGAAATTCATGCACTAGGTGGAGGTGTCCCTCAGCCCAGCCTGCACCCTCTCCAATCTGGGACATCCCTCTCACAATCTGGGACTGCTGGCTCCCAACCGCTTGCCTGCCTGCCTGCCTGATTGCCCCTAACTGCTTCTGCCTGCCAGCCTGATCACCCCCTAACCACTCCCCTGCCAGCCTGATTGACACCTAACTGCTCCGCTGTTGGCCCGATCGACCCCAACTGCCCTCCCCTGCCATCCATCTTGTAGCTGTGGGCGCTGCCATCTTTGAGGGTATGGCAATCAATTAGCATATTCCATCCTTATTGGCTGTGGGCACCACCATCTTTGAGGGTGGGACACTCAATTAACATATTCCCTCCTTATTGGCTGAGGGCACTGCCATCTTCGATGGCAGGGCAGTCAATTAGCATATTCCCTCCTTATTGCTGTGGGTGTCTCCATATTTGTGATGGCATGAGGGTCAATTAGCATATTCCCTCTTTATTAGATAGGATGCTTAAGTGTTGAAAGAAGATACAATAGTTGGCTCCAGTAGTTCAAAATTAGAGACATATGACGCACAGAAGACATTTGGCAATGTCTGAAAACATTTTTGGCTTTCACAACTGAGAGGTGCTCCTGGCACCTAGTGAGTAGAGGCCAGGGATGCTGCTAAACATCTTATAATGTTCTCCAAGACAGCCCCCACACCAAACAATTATCCCACCTAAAGTGTTCATAACACCAAAGCTAAAAATGCTCTTTTACACCTAGGAAATAAATGGACTGAAATAATCCCTATCTTCAACTACATTGCCTCTAATGTGAAACAAAATAAGACTAGAGAATAGTATAGGATTAGAGAATCTCTCCAGAAGTTTGGTCATACTCTGCTTCGCACTCATGGTTTCAGCCTTGGCATTTTGCAATGTTATGCATGAAATGAATATACTGGAATATTAAATCCCCACCTAACACAGAGCATAATTTACCCATTCCTTTGCTTTATTCATTTAAATAGGTAGTCATTGTCATCAATTATAAAAGATTCCAACTGGCTCTTACTATCCCCTTAGTGATACTGATGGCCACCCTCCTGATGGCGGCTGCTCAGACTGACTGACAGCCAAAAATCCACAAAACAATCTTTCCAAATTTTACTCAAGCAATTCAAGTTCATTTGTCTTTTGTAATACAGTTGGCGTATTAAAAAATTATGAACACAAATTGCTCAAATGAAAGCATTTTGAATAGACTTCTCAACAGAGGGTTTTTTTTAATGCTTCAGAAAGAGTGATTCTTTTTATCAGTCAAAGTAAAAGTAAATCAATATTTATGTCATCCAAGAAATCTGACTAATGCTAGGAATTACTGAATAGGCAATTACATTTCAAATGCAAAATTTAGCAAAATAGTGGTATAATGCAGGAAGCAAATGAAGTAGCAATATAGTGAAACCAAGTGCATTTCAGAAAGCCCGCTGACTTGAAGCTTTCCCACAATCCCTTTTCAAACCGTCTTTTGATATTCATAAATTCAAATTAGATAACTGAAATGATGAAAGAAATAAAATATGTCTTAAAAGTATCATCTTTCAACACAATATTCTTGGGAAGTTTATGACTACACACAGTGGCAGCTTTATCTACTTTAACAGTGAGCTTCCAGGAACAAGGTTGAAAAATATGTTCATGAAAAAAATGTCAAATTCATTAAATGCTTAAGACATCATGAGTAACGAGTTTTTTTTTTAATATAAAGGTGCATATATTCTTCCATATTCCAAATCTAACATATACTTATTAATCTAAAATATCTCCTCCTTTCTTACTGTGAAACTGAAAAAAAAGATTCAATAAATTTATTCTTCTTTGAATTTACTTATTTGCTAATTATAATGTTCAAATTAGTTTGACAAAGTATTCCTACAACACTCAGCCCATGACCTAGAATCCAAAGGAACAGATAAACTCTGCTGAGTCACACCACTCTCTATATTACGGTGTTTGTTCATATATTTGTGAATTTTTATGCATATCTATATACTTAGCTATATACCTGTGATGATGAACCTTTTGAGCTCGGTGTGTCAGCATTTTGGAAAACCCTAACTTAACTCTGGTACCGTGTCACATATAGAAATTTTTTGATATTTGCAACCATAGTAAAACAAAGATGTATATTTTTGATATTTATTTTATATATTTAAATTCCATTTAACAAAGAAAAATCAACCAAAAAAATGAGTTCATGTGTCACCTTTGACACACATGTCATAGGTTTACCATCACTGTTATATACCAAAATATCTATACCTATGTCTATGTCTATATCATTCTGCACACTTAATTTTCTAAACTCGCAGTCACTTTTTATTACCTAGAAGAAAATGTGGAATAAATTACACTTTGTGCATCCTTCCCATTGGTAATTTTTTCAATGTTTTCTTTATTTACAGTGTAGGGGCTCTTTCTTCCAAATACTGAAGATAACCAACTCTGATTTGCCTGAGACGTTTCCAGTTTTAACACTGAGGTTCTTTGTAAGTTCAAAAGGAGAAAGTTAGATAACCTTTTACTTTATCTAGTCATAATGTCAAGAGTTTTATAATTCAGTAGGTAGAACAGTAGAGGAAAACATTGTGTGTATTTAAGTTTACACAGCAAATGCAATTCCAAATACGTCGATCCAAATAATCCTGAAGCTGAGTTCTATGACATCTTTGGACACAATTCTTCTTAAACCTTTGGTTTTAAATATCAAGGAAGTGATATAGGAATTACAGTTGGCTCAAAGTCATGGATTCCACACTTGTCTCAGGTTATTTATTCTGTTCAATATCCTCTGTATTTATTTATGTTTTCTCTGGCCTCTAAACCTTCAGGTTTTAGTTAGGAAATGGTCACACTAGGTTTCTGTATTCTACCCAGAGAGCCCATGTCCCAGTGATTGTAAGTTTACTCTCTCCCTAAATCTTAGACAGCCTCCTGCTCCATACAACTAAAATCACCATGAATCCACAGGAAAATACAGAGGCACAATAAATAACAGAGCTGGTAATGGATCAGCTGAACATTCATTACCAAGTCAGATGAGTTCTTTGTCATTTAAGGAGACAGGAGAGACCATCGTTAAAATACGGTTCATTAAAAGTAAATTTTAGCCTGGCCATTTACAGTGCCAAAACATCTGAGACTATTCTAATTTATACTGGAGTGCCTTCAAAAATATTTGAACTCCTAACTAAGCACGAGGGAATTAGTAAGTAGAAGGCTTTCGGTTTTGTACTGAAGTGATATATCTATTTATTTTTCAGAACACTGCCATATTTCAGCCTAAGTACCCTTCAGCACAAAATCAGTTATGCTTTTTGAAAGTGTTCTTTTCTCCTTTTCCTTCAATTTTTACCTTACCATTTTTGCTGTAATAGGTGTTGACAAATAGTTCAGGGAAATGAGTGGTTAAGTAAGCTAAACTAATAACCCCCCCCACACACACACACACAGATTGCTCATCTTTACCTAAAGAAAAAAAGTCAGAGCTCAGTAAGGGCACATGGCACAAAGGGAGAAGGGAATCTGCTGTAGTCTATGGCTGCAGCCAAACAGTCCCCTTTTTTGTCCCTGTAAAGCTAATCTAACTCAGGAGCCACTGCAAAGATCATTCACATATTCGTCTCCAACATTTGAGTGAAGGTTGTTTATTTACATGAAGCTTTATGACATATTTAACCTTCATGTTTTCTGTTCTCCATAATGTATTTTTTGAATAATTAAGTGGCAGCTCTTAAAAGTAAAAAGAACTTCACATTCGACTTTGGAGAGTATGTGAGTCAATGGTGAGATTGCCAATTCATAAGGAAAAAGAATCAATGGGCAAGGAGCAAAGGCTGTTTAATTTCCCATTCCTAATGACTGGTAACCTAGTCAATATACCATTTTATTCTCCTAATATCCCTGTTTTACCAGGAAAAAAAACAAAAACAGAACACACCCAAAAACATCACAAACAGATGTTACTAATAGTTTCAGTACCCAATTTTAATTTTTATCTTAAGGCTAAGACTTTCCTGGTCAAGATAAAGCAATCCTTTCTTTGTTTTTCTCAATGGGATATTCAAACTTCTACTGACTAGTTTCTATCTCTTCTGGATAAAAGCACATGCCTTTTTTCCCAATTGAAATGGTTTACATACTTTTCAAGGGCAAAGACCTGAACTTCAGTGTATTTCCCAAATACCAAACAACATGTATTTCACAAGACAGGTGCTCAATAAATGCATGAGATTAGACACAGTATACAGATGATTTTCAGAGTCAGTCAAGGATCATTCTTGTTTCATAGTTTATGTATAGTGTCACTTACATTATAGTTGTTTATATGTATTCTCCCTTTCAATATTTCATTTACAAATATAATGGAATTCACCATAAGCTCCTATCAAGTTTACTGACTCACTGGTCATACATTCACTTAAACAAATACATATGGGTAAGCATGCATTTATACAACAAGCACTGTATGCCTTACTAATACTATGTCTTTTAAATACAACCATGAACAGAACCCAGATTTTAATCCAGATCTGTCTGAAGCTTGGTCTCTTTAATCTCTATCCTTTGCCTCTCTCCTGGAACTTTGGGCTGATTTCAGTATGTTAAACTCTACACTGAGTCAAATTAATTTGATATATATTTTATAAGTGACAACTACAATTGATATTCATATTTTTCTTATTTATCCTTTTCTTCTGCTTTAAATTCCCTTCTCTATAACTCGTTTCCAATGCTAAGGATGACACATAAACTGTTTATAAAATATTCATAAAGAAGGCAGTCAATATTACATTTTATTTGTATCTCTATCCAGAGCTGATATGCATCTGGCGCATGCTGATATGAGCAGGCTACTTGTTTATATCTGCTGCCAGTTCGCACTGTCTACTGTGTGTGCCATACTCTTCTCTACAGCAGCCTTCCTATGTCTTATACAGAGCCTCAGGATCAGACTGTCCAAGGGGAACCAAGACCATTCTAATTCCTGCTGCCCGTGTGACACTCGGGGTTCAGTTGCCAACCGGGAGGGCAGACAGAGGAGGATTGACTAAATCATATAGTGCATATGTGTTACTCTTATTTCCACAATTTTTTTTGTTTTCTCCTGGTAAATACAGCTGGTTTTCCTTCAGGAATGTCCCCCGCCTTCACCATTGTCCCTGCATGGAAGCTTGGTGGTATGTGAAGCAAAGTGTGCTGTCAGCTTCTCCTATGTCCTGCCAATGGGTGCCAATCTAGATATCACATGTAGACATGTGAATCCTGTTTGATGAGACTCAAACACTCAGAATAAGGAAATAGTTTGTCTCTCTGGCAACACTCTGCTAATATGTTAGTTTCCACCACAGGTGTCCTGAAGTATGGCTCTGTTTTTGTGCTTTCTGAGGTCATTTTCCTTACTCTACACCCCCAGGCATTCCTTCAGTTGTGTCAGTGTTATCAGCTGAATTGTGTCTTCCAAAAATAGATGTTGAAGTTCTTATCCTTGCCAATGTGACATTATTTGGGAATAGGGTCTTTGCAGATGTAATCCATCTAAGATGAGATCATAAGGGTGAGCCCTAATCCAATAGGACTGGTGTCCTTATAAGAAAAGAAGAGACAAAAAGACAAATACATAGGGAATATGCCATGTGATGGCAGAGGCAGAGATTGGAATGATGTATTTACAAGCCAAGTATTGCTAGCAACACCACTTTGTTATGTCAGCCCTAGGAAACTCTAATATAGCCAACTATTCCAAACTCTTTTTTTTTTCTAAAAAAAAGAAAGCTTAAAAAAATCTTAAAGGGGGTAGGGAGCAGTAAATAGTAAAAGGGCCAAATATATGGTGACGGAAGATGATTTGACTATGGTTGGTGGGCACACAATGCAATACACAGACTCTGCATCATAGAGGTATACACTTGAAACCTATATGATCTTATTAACCAATGCCACCCTAATCCTATATAATAAAAGGGTAATATGCAAATTGACCCTAACAGCAGAACGACTAGGAATGACTGGTCACTATGACACACACTGACCACCAGGGGGCAGATGCTCAATGCAGGAGCTGTCCCCTGGTGATCAGTGTGCTCCCACAGGGGGAGCTCTGCTCAGCCATAAGCCAGGCTGATGGCTGCCAGCACAGCAGTGGTGACGGGAGCCTCTCCTGCCTCCTCAGCAGCACTAAGGATGTCCAACTGCAGCTTAGGTCTGCTCCCTACTGGTAAGTGGACATCCCCTGGGGGCTGCCAGGCTGCCAGAGGGATGTCTGACTGCCAGCTTGGGCCCGATCCCCCAGGGAGTGGGCCTAAGCCAGCAGGTGGACATCCTCCAAGGGGTCCCAGACTGCAAGAGGGCATAGGCCGGGCCGAGGGACCCCCCGAGTGCACAAATTTTTGTGCACCGGGCCTCTAGTAAATTAAAATAAAAATCTTAAAGACCTGATAGTCTTTGCTAGCTGAACATCCATTTAATTCAGCTATCATTTGGATGACTGTATTTACAAGGAGGTTGGGTCTCTTCTCCAGCCCAGACATAGTGATCCCTTTCTAAGGTGCCACTCATTGATCTAAAACAGCCATGTGAATTGCGCTGGCCAATTATTCACAAGAGGAGTCTGCTAATAGGTTTCTGGAAATGAGTTTTTCTCCAAAGGAAGGAGACCGGCATCTGAAAAGAAATGCATTTTTTTTCCTACATGCTTAACCTTACATACAGAAATTGTCTCATGGGGTAGGGCAGACAATTTACATAACCATGTGGTAAGATAACACCCACACACTGAGTATTTATCAGAAGTCGAATGACCTTGGGCATTTGTGTAAGCTCCTGCAGATACCCTGGAATCAGCAGGCTCTGCACTTATTATGTGAATTTAATAAACCTCGTTACATCAGCCACTTCCTGTTGTGTATTCTGCTACCTCTTGTCAAAAGCATCTTAACTGTACACTATCATAGTCTGGGAATTCTCTAAGTACTTCTATCCAGGAGGTCAGCTAGTCAACAAGAGTGGCATTAGAGATCAGATGCTTGAAGATAGTCTCTGACTGGTGCAAGGACTATTGATATTTGTCATCTGGTATTATACTACATGATGAGAATGCCTGTTATCACAATCACAAGGTCATCAAGGGTCACAGATAATTGGATGGGTCACCTTGGAATCCCTAAAATTTTTTGAAAACTAGATTCTACTTTAGTATTATTAGAACATTTTTAAGGTCCCTGGGTCACAGACTTTTTTGGATATTTTTAGCTTTTATTCTGGAGAGAATAAGAGATTTAAAAAAAATGGGACAGGGAAGTAAAAAGACAGTGAACAAACTAAAATGAAGCACTCTAACATAATGCAAACTTGGGATAGAGTAAGATTTGTACATTTTTATTCCTGAAATCTGTCCCAATTTGTATTATGTTATAGCTTTTCATTTAGTTTTGTCACTAAAGGCCTGAGTCATGATAGAGTCGTCTACTATATTTTTTGTTTTGGTAAGGTATTCTCTTGTGTGGATTTAAAGACATATAATTTAGTTTGAGAAGAAGTATTAGCAGATGTTCTTGTGAGTCAGAGAACTTTCATTCTTCTTTTAAAATTTGTTTTTATTAATTTCAGAGAGGGAGGGAGAGGGAGAGATATATAGAAACATCAATGATGAGAGAGAAACACTGATCGGTTTCCTCTTGCAAGCCCCATAATGGGGATCAAGCCCACAACCTGAACATGTGCACTTAACTGGAATGGAACCCAGGACCCTTCAGTCTGCAGGGTGACACTCTATCCACTGAGCCAAACCTGCTAGGGTGACTTTTATTCTTTTAAGAGTAAAACCTAACTAAGAGAGCCATTCCACTTCCCCCAACAGACTTTTTCTTTAGGATCACTTCCTTGAACTTGGCCTCAAGACATCTTTCGTTGCAAGGCAGAGTATCAAAACAAGAAATGGAATTTTTATGATCCAATGTTATCCACTAGACACCAAAACAGTTTTCTCAGCAAGGTGCAGAGAACAAATAGATGTGAGGTAAGGGTTTACCATATGGAATATGTTAATAAAGTTGCCTAGATAATTTCTTATCTGAGCATTTGGATTAATATAAACTTCCTTAGCCACGATGTCACATACAGCCAGAAAAGAGGTAACATTATCTGCATGACCTCAATGAGTTCAGATAGAATAAACAACACTTGATTAATGTGTTTTAATGGGTAGGCTAGTGCTTATTTGCATGTTGGCATTATAAAACATAGAGACATTTTAACGTAATACCTGAGTGGGGCAAAAGACTTTAAACTTATTAAATGTTGAGTTTAATATTTTAGAAAATTATAATAGGAAACTGTGAAATTACATATGATATTAGCATAATAAAATTTCACAGTATATATGTGTATATATATATACATATATATGTGTGTGTGTGTGTGTGTGAATAAATGTATATTTGTTACAATATTATATTTGAGGTGTCATAGATGCTGAGTTATCTTTTGCATTCATTTTTATTTTTATAACAGGCACTTTTTCATATTGCCCTATTGTCACAGGAATACTTCCTACAGAGAAAATATGTTTAAGCCACTATACTAACTGCTATATCTTATGTATGATTTATTTTATCAAGTAGGAAAACAAATATTAAATTATGTCCTTTTTATGTAATTTTTACTTTAAATTCTATGTAATGCAAGGTAGTTACTTTCTTGGATTGTGTTTTGTTACTTTTATTCTAAAACATAGTAAATATTTCCACTACTGGGTTGCCTGTATCTTCCCTGTGCTGAAGAATAAGGAGATCAAGGGGTGAAATGATAGAGGAAGAATAAAATCTACCATCAACTTCCATACAAATGCAACACACAGATGAGATTCTAATTTATATTTCTACCGTATGAAATTAGGATTTCATTTCTGGCTTTTCACACTTTCAAGAAACTCCTATTTACTGAGGCGGAGTCATGGGGCTCACCAAGCAGCTATGTGTCTCTGTAACCCGCTGAAATCCAGCTGTGATTGCGAATTGTCAACTATATTAGAATGAGGAAAAACTTTCTGGAGACTATTTCTAGTACCTATTCTTGAATTTAGCCTATGAAGCTTTTGTGAAAAACTAGAAATGATGACTCAGCTTGTTGCATCTATGCTTTGCAGGTAAAATTGATTTTTTTTTTAAAAAAACAAATAGGCTAAAAATGCCAGGTAAAGTTATCAATTATAAATCAAATTTAGGAAGTCCTCTTTATTCATGCAGATTTATTCATGGATATATATACATTTCTCTTTCTTCAAACTCTCAGGATACTGCTTGATCTGGTGAGAAAGGAAAGTGAATATTGTGAAGTTATTTTTCTGCTCCATGTAATATATAAACCGTTGTTAGGCTCGATCAAGAAAGGTGGTTTGACCTTGACTAAGCAAGTATTACTTCAGAAAGCTTCAAATAAAAGCCAAGTTTCCAGCAATGGTTTAATGAAGGGGGCAGGGGGAAGATTAAACAATACAGCTCAAGCCAATTTGTGAAATGACCAATTCTCAGAAAACTATGAGAAAAGTATGTCAGGTCCAGTCTTGGATAATTTGTTGTAGCTATTTATTGCCAGAGGCATGAGCAGGGGCAAAGACAGTTAAGAGGCAGGAGGAGATTTGAGTGCAAATGCAAGGGCAAAGGCATGGGAAGACAGAATCAGGGACACAGAAAGGTGAATTGTCTTAGTATAAATCCTGAAAACTAAAGAGAGATATTTGTGTTTAGCGGGAATGCTCATCCACTCATATAAAATGTTCATAAATGGGGAAGTTCTAGGTGTGTACAACTCATTCCATAAATTCAGTACCTGGCAAGTTGATTTTCATTAAAGTGGCTTTTAAAGAACTGATTTGGCTGACTCTGACAACACCAAACACCACTACACATTTTGGATTAAACTTTCCTTCTAATGTGCCTGGGAAGTATTCTTTACAGTAGTGTGAATGACTTTATTTCAATCAGTCCAACCGCTGGCTCTAAACTAGATGAGAGGGTAGGAGGTCAAGGTGACCTAGATGGGAGTCAAGAGACATTTTGTCTCTTCACAGGTGGAAAATTATTGTAAGTAATGGAAAAGGGTAGAGAATGAACAAAATATCTGGCAACAGGGCAAGGTTAAGTAATATATATGGAATACAAATTTAGATATTTATGTGATAATGAACATTTATCAACATGGAAAGATGATAACTGCACAGACTATGGGCACAGAAACTATCTGCTGTGCTTAGTATTAAACCTAACACAATGCCTGATACGAAGGGAAAATCTTAATTTGGAATGCTTTCCTCAGTTCTAAAGCATTGAAATATTATTTTAACTGATGTTACTGAAATAATAAAACAACTTCTCTGCCTGTTCCACTGCAATTCATTTCTTTGTTCAAGGGAGGAATATTTGTATGTTGCCACCTTTTCACTAACAGTGATTAGTAAAAGAAACAATTTGCTTAAGAATCAATTCTGGTTCAATGATTCAGGGTTTTTTTTTTTTTTTCCTTTCCTCAAAAAGGTTATCTGTTGGTTTATTTTTTTTGAAATATTATAAGTAGAAAAAGAGATGATGCTATTAGAAGAGGAGCTCTGGACATGATATGGAGGTAAGTGAGTAAGAAAGGGGGAATTGATGATGCTATACATAACAATTTAAAGACCTATATGTATTGCTAATAGGAAATTAAGCTTGAAATGAAAAAGTGCATTCTCCTAAAAACATTTATTTTAGAATAATATAAAAGTACTATGGGCCCTAACTGGTTTGGCTCAGTAGATAGAGCGTCAGCCTGCAGACTGAAGGGTCCCAGGTTCTATTCTGGCCAAGGGCATGTACCTTGGTTGTGGGCACATCCCCAGTAGGGGGTGTGCAAGAGGCAGCTGATCGATGTTTCTAATTCTCTATCCCTCTCCCTTCCTCTCTATAAAAAAAACAATAATATATATATATATTTTTAAAAAGTACTATGGGAAATAAGCTGATGATTTGGTAGTCTCATGAATGCCTCTATTGGTGAAAGAACCAACTCCAGAACAATACTAATCCTTGAGGAGGGGAAGTGAAAATTTGCATTGTGAGGAATTGAATGCAAAAGCCCAAATTACCCTCCCCATTATCACTGTCTTTTCCCTAAATTTATTTTATTTTCATCATAGTATTCATCACTACATAAGGTAATATTGATTGCTTATTTCTTGTTCTTTGTTTCTTCTCTGAACTAAAATATAACTTTGATGAGAACAGGAGTTCTGTTTACTAGTACATTGATTATTGATATACTCCCTTCCCTCTCAGGGTGCTTGGAATAAGTATTTTCTCAATAAACACTTGTAATTTGACTGTGTGAATGAGTAATATTAGGAGCAATTAAGGAACCAACATTATCATTCACATCTTAGAAATATTATAGTACTGGAAACCCATGATGTGACTACTAGAAGAAAGAGTAGAGTGTTCTGGCAGAAATAAGAGCAGCTGGAGCAGGTGGGAGAAGGAGATGCAGCAAAGCTCCTATAATTTTTGCAGACTCAGATACAATGTGAGGAAGCATTCTAGGAAAATGGCCTATGAAGCAGAGCAAATGGATTCTTGATTTACTATGAGAAGAGCTGAGCTGCTCAACTCACCGTAAGTTCTCCTGGGACATAACTTTTAATTTATAAGTTCTAAAGAAAGGTTATCCAATCCATATTTCCTGAACTGTGTCTAAGCTATGTTTCATTCATGGCAACTGTACATTGCAAAGTACATGTGTACAATCCTAAGTACTTCTTGGCTTGCAGTCTGGAAAATGTCAGTAGCTTATACCTCATGGGAAATGTTGTAAACATTTTAATTAGATACCATTCTGCTTCTGTCTCTTACTTTCCCGAGAAACATGCCTACTATTACCTGAGAGAATTCCACAGAAGGAATGTAGAAAACAGAGGTCACTCCAACCTGCTTACTAATATATGTGAATGTGTGTGTGTGTGTATATATAGCATGTATATGTGTGTATACAATGTCTGCATGTGAATAGTATGTGTGTACAGTGTGTGCATGTGAACAGTGTGTGTGTGTGTGTGTGTGTGTGTGTGTGTGTGTGTGTGTCTACATCTTTCCTGATCTAGGATACAAATTTTGACAGAATGAATTATTGATATATCATCGTGATTTGTTAGCAAGTAGAAACTCAGGTTGTCTCCAAATTCTAAATTTCAGATGACAAAAATATCTAGCAGGCAGGGAGCATTTTTCATTAAGTAGGTGTTCTGAATAATATTCATTAGAGACCTGAAGACCAAATGAAGGTTAAAGTATCAGATATTCACATAGTCTGAGAGACTTCAGAATGACATCTACAGAGAAAAGACAACTCTAAGCTTAAAACAAAGGCCCTGCAGCATGTTATCATAGATGGAATGACTCAGACATTTTGGAAAGTGCATGGAACTAAAGCTCAAATCTTGACCAGAGAATCTGGGAAGGAGGCTCCAGGGAGATTACAGAGAATAGGGAACTCAAGAGAGAACGACAAGGTTGTGAATGAACTCCTGTGCTCATCTCTGAGCTGAACACGTGGAGATCTGATACTAAATAGGATATTAAAGGTTTTAAAACTAAGCGAGAATGTACAGCACTGACTAGTCCGAGAATGTGAAAGTGGGCACACCAACTGATTCAAACTGCACTGCAAATGTGTTAAAAGCTGCCCTAACATTGGATCAGAGCTTTTGCCTTAAACCTAAATAGGTCAATCCCTACTGAAAGAAGAAAACCAACTTTCATAAAATTTAAATAAGTCAGAATCTCATGGCACAATAGTCAAAATATCCAGGATATTATCCAGCATTACCTGGCATAGGAAAAATCAGGAATTTCTTATCATAACACTTAAAGGAAAAGCAATCAACAGATACCAAAACCAAGATGATAGAGTTGTTGTACTTATCAGATAAAGACAATAAAACAGCCATCATAACATGTTTCAATAGGCAAATTCAAACACTTGTGTAATGAATAGAAAGACTGAATGTCTCAGCAAAGAGTTAGGCTATATAAAGATGAATCAACTGGAAACTTTATGATGGGATAATGCAGTAATCAATACAGGCAATTCACTAGATGGTCTAAACAAGAGACTAGAGTGACAGAGTAAAAAGGCAGGTAAGTTCCAGACAGATCATGAAAAATTAAGCATTCTGAAAAACAGAGAAAGGCAGGCTTTAAAAAAAATGAACAGAATCTCAGAGTCCTGTGGGTCAATGTCAAAAGGTCTAATATTGGTGTCAACTAAATCACAGAAAATGGGGTGAAAAGTATGTAGTACAAAAAAAAGCATGTCTGAAGAAGAAAACAAAACAAAAAAAAACCTGGAAACTTCCCTAATTTGATAAAAAAATAAATAAATAAACTCACAGAAACAAGAGGAGGTTCAGGAAACTACCAACAGGATAAACTAAAACTCCACATGTTGTCACATCATAATGAAATGGCTGAAATTAAAGACAAATACACAAATCTGGAATGCAGCTGGGCACTCTTTATATAAGGAGAATGTGGATTCAAAAGAGTATACTAGTACATCAGAACCCATGGCATTCAGAAGGCAGGGAAACATTTTTAAAATGTTACAAAAAATTCTATATCCAGTGAAAACATTCTTCAGAAATAAAAAAAGAGACAGTCTTAGATGACAGTAAACAAAGAGAAATCATCATTCATAAGAAACCTTTACTGTAAGGAGAAAGGAAGAGTAATATAAATGGTAAGCATCTGGATAAATATAATAGACTATTCTTCTTTTGGTTCTTTAAAATGCATATGATGATTGAAAGCAAAATTTCTGACATTTTCTAATTAGATATTCAATATATGTATTTGTAATATATAAGAACTACAACTAATAAGAGGAGAATAAAAAGTGATAAAATGTTAAGTTTTCATAGAATACAAAACAAAGTATAAGTGCCATAATTCTAGAGAAACCACTAAAACACTATGCAAAATGATATCATGAAAAACTCAATAGGTAAGTTAAAATAAAATACTAACATTATCTCAACAATTCAAAAAAAGGAGGAACAAAAAGAGTAAAATCTGAGGGTAAATTAGAAAAAATTAGTAAAAAGGTAATACTAAATCCAAACATATTGATAATTTTAATAAATGGAGTGATTTAAACTCACCACAAAACAGATGGTCAGAATGGATTAAAAATAACATATCTATGTTATCTATGACAACCCTATTTTATATATCTGTATATATAAAAGCCTAAGTGACCATCCGACGATTCGACTGGTAGCTATGACGCACACTGACCACCAGGGGGCAGAAGCTCAATGTAGAAGCTGCCGAGCTGCGGTTACTTGGCAGCTGCAATTCTCAGGTGATGCACCTGGAACAAGAGAGGAGGGAGCCCAATTCTGGGGTGTGTCACCCAAGAACCACCCTTTTGCAATCCAGGACCCCTCGGGGGATGTCAAAGAGCCAGTTTTGGCTCCATCACACAGGCCAGGCCGAGGGACCCCACCGGATTCATGCACCAGGCCTCTAGTAATTCTATAAATGGTTTAAAAGTAAATAGACTGCAAAAATATGCTATGCAACCAACCACAAATCAAAAGAAAGCTCCTTCCCTCCTTTCTTCCTTCCTTCCTTCCTTCCTTCCTTCCTTCCTTCCTTCCTTCCTTCCTTCCTTCCTTCCTTCCTTCCTTCCTTTTCTTTTTATTGATTTCAGAAAGGAAAAGAAATGTCAATGATGAGATAGAATCATTGATAGTCTGCCTCTTGCATGCCCCACACTGAGATTGAGCTCTCAACCAAGGCTTGAGCACTGACCTGGAATC
This sequence comes from Myotis myotis, assembly GCF_014108235.1. NCBI lineage: Eukaryota > Metazoa > Chordata > Mammalia > Chiroptera > Vespertilionidae > Myotis > Myotis myotis. The sequence goes on from NW_023416368.1 coordinate 10,832,721, forward strand.
AAACCATGGCCTCCTAGTTAATAGGTAGATGCTCAACCACTGAGCCACCCCAGCCATGCTCAAGGCCTTCCAGATAGTTGTTTATCTAGAACACTGGTGAGCATATGGCTAGCTTTTCCTCACCACTTTAAGTCTCAGCTCAAATATCATCTTTTAGAAGTCCTTTCTAACCACCCCTCCCTAATCTGCCCTGTCTTATTACCATATTTATTTCCTTCAAAGCACATTTCATAAGCTGGAACTTTTTTCAATTTCATTTTTTGCTTCTGTATTTTTTTCTTTTACCCTACTAATAGGTAAGCTTTTAGAAAAAGAATGTACCTTATTATCCTTAGCTCCTCACACAGTGCTAACAAACTGTAGACTCTTCATAAATAATTGTTGAATAAACAAATGATGGACTGACTCAAACCTTTGACCTCAACTTTAGCAACCAGTCTACTCTACTAAGCTGTAAGGATTAAACAAGATAACGAAAAGAAAGCACTTATCACCCTACTCTTTTTTTAAAAAAAATATATTTTATTGATTTTTTACAGAGAGGAAGGGAGAGAGATAGAGAGTTAGAAACATCGATGAGAGAGAAACATCGATCAGCTGCCTCCTGCACATCCCCCACTGGGGATATGCCCGCAACCCAGGTACATGCCCTTGACCGGAATCGAACCCCGGACCCTTCAGTCCCCAGGCCGACGCTCTATCCACTGAGCCAAACCGGTTTCGGCACCCTACTCTTAATAGAGCACTGTTTGACAAAATTTACCAGTTGATATTACTGTTATTTAGTATTCAGAATAGCATAAGTTGTGTTTTAAAAAGTAAGTTACTGCCTTTTTACATAGGTGATGAGTTAAGCTATCGCCAACTTTCTGGCCCCAGCTAAACTATATGTGGTCCTTATTCCAAATTTTGCTACAATGTGAAAAAAAAAGCCTGCAAATAGATGAGGTAAACAAAATCATTAAATACTAGTAGGGTTGTCTTTCTTTCATTCTTTATCTTCCTTCCTTCCTTCTTTCCTTCCTTCATTCCTTTCTTTCTTCTCCTTCTCCTTCTCCTTCTTCCTTTTTTGTTAATCCTCACCAGAGGATTTTTCCATTGATTTTTTTTTAAGAGAGAGTGGAAGGGAAAGGGAGAGACAGAGGAATATCCATGTGAGAGACACACATCAATTGTTTGGTTGCCTCCTGGACCAGAACCAGGCAACCTGCAGCCAAGGTACGTACCCTTGACCTGAATGCAACCTGGGACTCTTCAGTCTGCAGAACACTGAACCAAACCTTCTAGGACTTAAATAGTATTCTTTGTGCTGCTTGAGCTATGTAGTTATGTTACTTCTATGCTCTCAGTGATCACTTATTAGCAATGTAAGCCTGGTAGATTCTGATTTAATTTCTTTATATTTTAAATGTTAGAAAATATTCTTGATAAACATGGTGTGTGTGTGTGAGAGAGAGACAGAGAGGAAAGAGAGGTGTACACACATTTTAGGGGATACATTTGATGATCCTATAAATTTAATAAATTATTATATTATACCACATTTCCTTTTCACACTATCAGACATCTTTGTGGTCCATTTTTAAGCAAAGTATTTTTCTTCATTACATGCAATTTGTATACTAAACTCACATATGTCTCTGCCTATTTAGACCAATTTTTTCTTCACTGTTTTCACTCACTTTAAACTTATTTTATGGATTACATTGTATTAATGTTCTTAAATCAACTTAAATCTAATACAGAATGAGGCAGTATATAAATAATTAAACAAAATATTAAAATATAAAAAACAAATACTAATAAACATTAATTATAAATTTAGACTAAATTTAAATTGATCAAATACACTTAAAATGAAATTATAAAAAGAAGCTTTTATGATATTTAAATAGTTTTACAGTTCAAAAATCCTTTCTATTATGTCATAAAACCTGAACAATTAAAAATAAATTTATTTACAGGAGAAGAATTAATTATATATTGGGGGGAAATACCATGTGCAACTCAAAACTAAAGAGTGATTTTGTTAATAGGTAAAACAAACCTTAAAACTAATTTTAACCAATTGTTAAAAGTGAACAATCCAATAGAAAAATGGGTAAAGAATGTGAAGATATAGTATGGAAAAGATGAACTATAAGCATAAGAAAAGTGTTCCGCCTCATCCCTGAGAAAAGATGGACATTTAGCACCATAATGAAATCTTTTCTTCCCCCACCTATCAGACTGGTGGTTTTAAAATGTTGTTAATGCCCTAGCCAATTTGGCTCAGTGGATAGGGCATCGGCCTATGGACTGAAGGGTCCCAGGTTCGATCTGGTCAAGGGCACATATCTGGGTTGCAGGCTCAATCCCTGGCAGGAGGCAGCTGATCAATGATTCTCTCTCATCATTGATGTTTCTCTCTCTCTCTCCCTCTTCCTTTCTCTCTGAAATCAATAAAATACATTTTAAAAAGTAAATTAAAAATAACAAATAAAGAAAATGTTGCTATTACACTGTGTTGGCAAGAGAGAAAAAAGCACTTGCATCTCGTTAGTGAACGTGTCAATCACCCAGCACCTCTGGAAGGCAACCTGTATTAAGTACCAAAGTAAGAGATGCACAATTCTTGGATACAGCACATCCATTTGTAGTATTTATTCTACAGATATTCTCACACATGTGACATAGTGTTGAATAGGCAGAAACATAGATTACATGGATTATTCTTTATTCACAGAATGAAATATCGTGCCATTATGAAAAAGAATGAAACAAAATTACACGTTCTGATATAGAGAGGTACTCATATGTATTATCACATATTTTTTACAGCAATATTCATGTGATTTTGTCAAGTATATTGTCTTTTGAATGGTAAATGGGAAGTGAGGGCGTTGTTGAAAGAAAAGTCATGTATTTTTGTGAATATATTTTATGTGAAGGAAATATGCAATCCTAGGACAGCTGAGTGGCTAAAAATTAGGGTAACAAGGAAGGTTTACTATTTTCTACCTTTGGAATTTTATATAATTGGCTTATGTCACCCATCTTCCCTCCCTGTCTCTCACTAAAAAGGAAAAGTGAACATTAGGGGTAGAACAGAAATAAAATGACATAATTTTCAGCCATGGGTGTATAATTAGAATCACTGGGGATATTTTTAAAAATTACATTTACCCACGTTTCACCCCAGGTCATAAAATTGGGAATACAGAATGTCTGGATTGGGAGCACGATCCTATATATGATTATGTAACGTAGGAATATACTCCTTTTAGTTATCTTAATTTAAGATAAATTTGCCAGGAGATGATTCATTTTTTTCACCAAGGTATCCATACCATACATCCCCAGATTGGTGGGCTTCGTTCACCTAAAATAAAGATATGAATATATATTTATAGATCCCCTGGTGATTCTAATATGTAAGCCACATTGAGAACCACTGTGCGAGAGTAAGCAAAGAACGCACTTAGAGCATGGGGCCCACACGGAACCTGAAGCTGGGTCAGCCCCAGAAAGATGACTATCAACTGACTGAAGTTTAGACTGGACTTATGGATCCTGAGGTATGCAGCTAGATGCAATAAAAGCCGGGTAAGGAAAAAAAGGAGAGAGAGGTGGATTACTCTTTGAATAAAACAATATAAAAATCAGTGGTATTTATTACAGTTGTGAATGCATACATATGTGACGCTTTAGGTGGCATAAATGTGAGGATAAATGTTCCATTCCTAACTTTAAAATATCACTGATAAATTTTAAAAAAAGGACATGTATGCACCTTTCAGTATTTTTGCCTGCATGCTACCACCAGAATGCCGTTTGCAAAATGCTGCAGAGGTTCTGGGCATTGTCAAAAATAACAAAACCTCCTGCTATTTTGTTTTAAACCGGGAAAAGGGCAGTGGGCCAGGCAGAGGCTGCATTTCCCAGCACACAGTGAAACCAGAGCTGACGGAAGGGGACTGCACTTGCTCTGAAGGTTGCAAATGCACACGGAGTGTTTGACATGTTGCATCACTAAATATTTTAACGGAATCTTAATATTGTTCCTTTAGGAAGGGTTTGTAAGTCAGTCAAATTCAAGCCTGTGGATAGAAGTTAAAAGTAAATTTTTTCCCCCTTATCCTTAGGTACATGTATGAAGCATTTTCCATTCCTATCTTTAAAAGCCTTCTGAAATCTGCCTGTGGCTATGCCCTACAACACCCAGACACATTTTTAGGATAGAAATTCTATGAATCTGTTTACCATAATTCCCTTTCTGTGGGCAAAAGTGGTATTTAAATCATGCCACTGTAGAACTAATTTATGCTTCGATGATAAATTCTACTGTCTGAAAAAGTCAAGTTATTTAACTTTATTACATAAGGAGAAGGTATAGTTTTTTCTTTTTTTTTTTTTTTCAATACTCTGAGTAGAACTTGGAGGAATTATTGTCACATTTGGTCTCTCACAATATCTACCCATGACACTTGCAGGCAAAATGGTTATCACATGGGAAATAAAGTAGAACGGTGAGCTTTTGAAGTAACGCTTACTGAGTCTGGCTGTGTGCGATTCATCTTGTGAAGGGAGAAGATGGTCTCCAAGGTCAAAGTCATTTTTATGGGCCTGGAAGTACAGGGGGTACAAGTGGACAGACATAAACTTCAAGGACACTCTGAAACTTTATATTTAATATCCGAGAATATTGATGGCAACTGCTGAAAGAGAGCCCATGGGATGGTGCTTGAGACACTTAGGAAAGATTCCTTTTTTATTTTAGGAAAAGAGGTGAAGACGTGAAGTTTCAAGGATTGAGAGCTTGTACTGGTTCAGGTTCATTCACAGTGGTTGGCACATGAGTGGCCACCCATGTTAGTTGAATGAATTGCTGAGTGAAGCCACCTGCCCACATGGATGAGGTCTGCCTGAAAATGATCCCGAAGCTATGCTAAGAGCAGTGCAAAGAATGAATTTCTCTGTGGGCTCCCTGAGAACAAGTTTCAGAACTGGTGCAAAGCAAAACCTTCCCCTGAAAAAGCATTGCTTGTCAAAATTACTTCACCCATGAAGCAATTCAAGGGACTATTAGCCATTCCATCAGCCCCTTGATTGTAATGAGCCTCTACGTTTTCTAAATTTTTGTTTATTATATCAAAGTACATTTTATTTCAAATATTTACTTTTCTTTTCATCTCTACCATTAAAAAAATGTGTTTTAAACAAAAGGTCTACTGTGTCGGGACAAACTTATAATTGTGTTGTGCTTTACATCCCCACTGCCCCCACCAACCTGCACACACATCTCTTTAGCAGAGTGAGTAAAACTCTCCCAGTGTTAGCTATTAGAAAAGAGAGGTTGCCAGTATTCTGTATGATAACCATTTGGAACTATAGTCCTTGTAGCTATCTGAATTTAAGGTAAATCTACCACTAGATGATTGATTCATTTTTCACAAAGGTATTTATACCACGAATCTCCTGATTGATTAGCTTCATTCATCTAAAATAAAGATATGAAAAAAGAACATATTGTCACATGTTTTAACATAACAAAATACACATATATACAGAAGGGTAGACATCATTCCCTTTTGTGCGCTCATCTGCCCAGCCATAATCCATTCTTCTAATACCACTTTCAAATACAGGTTCTTCACACAGATGATACCATTCATGTCCCATGCTGTGAATTACTTATTCCTGTCACTCCGACTGCACCTTTCATCCATTACATGTTTGTGTTGATAAAAACAATAAGTAATATAGTTTCTGTATATGTTATCTTCCTTGGGAATTCCGATAGGAATGGGCGAGCATGGACATCAACGCCACTAGATGTCACTGTAAACAGACCATTTTCTCTGATGCAGATTTATTTTCTTGAATTTCCACATCTCCTGGACTGTTTGGGGGGAAATTCTGTCTGGCAACCTTGATGCCATCTGATCCCCTTGTTTGTGTAGTCAAAGGTTGCTAACTGTTCAATTTACATCCTTTCTTGAGCCCTTCTGCAAATCTTAAAAAACCCTTTTCTTTAAAGAAAAATAATAGCATAGGGATTTCAAAATCGTCACCATTTTATTAATTACGTGATAGTGTCATGCCCAGTCAGTCGGTTTAGTATTTCTTAAGGAAGACCTTGTAGTGGGTTTGTGTCTCATTAGAGAACTAGAGGAGCAAGCAGAGTAATGCACATATGCTACAACATTAATTAGAGAGTCAGCTTTTCAACAGGCGAGATAATTTGATTGTGACTGTGGCTGCAACAGTTAATTGAGCCTTTTTGAGGAAGTATCTAAGTACCTCCACTCTGATTTGCTCATGTTGAATGGAGAAGGGTCACTGGAGTTATAGCGTCAAGTTAGAGAGACTTTAAAGCTTTTCTGGTTTGTCTAGGTTTCTCATCCGTTCTTCTATCCGAAGCCGAAATTTCTTCTATGAAAGCCCTGAGCAACGGTCTTTAAGAGCATGTAATGTGTGGCTCAGCAGGAGTTCCAACAATTACATTACAATTATATTTCTCTGTGCAAATCTGCTTAATGCATTTGGCCATGACAGGGATAAGCACTATCCAGCAGATTCTCCGCCAAAGATTTGCTAAAAAAAAATCATGTCACCTTTAATCAATTTACACCAACGGATGCTTAATTAGTAATATCAGCAATCAACTGCTAAAAATGTCCTTAATAATAGACTGGCGCAGTCAGAATAACAGGCGAGATTGAGAAGTCAAACTTCCTTGTTAGCTGACATTTAAAAATTCACATTTTAAAAATGACATTTAGCAGACAAGATGATGATGCAAATGAAATCTATATTTAGGGAGGGGTGAAAACAGCATCTAATTTGTAGTGATTATATATTCTGTTCTACCTGTGGAAATTCTGCTTAAGTTTGTCTTGTGCTCTTTAAAAATATCTCTCTTTCTCCTCTCCCCTCCCATTTCTATCCTCTTCTCCCTTCTCCCCTCCCCTCCCCTCCTCTTTCTCCCTAGGGCCTGGACCAGTCCATCTCCACCTTCCTCTTCATTCCTGAACATGCTTCTGACCAGCCAGCCTACACTGGTTCTGACTGACAGCAAACCCCCTCTTCACACTGCCATTTGATTCCCGTTCAGACAAGGTGTCTTCATGGGCTTCTAAGCTCCTGGACAAACAGACTTGGGTCCTCGCCTCTTTCTATGCTCATTTTCATTCTTCTGCTCCATATTTTTAATCCTTCCCGACTAATACAGTCCCTCCAGCCATAAAGTCTTTGGCACATGGTTTTCTCCGCTCAGATGTTTTGATGTTTTTCTGCCTCCCCCTTCTTCACAAAGTTCGTTGTTTCCATCTTATCTCAGCTTAGAAAGGACTCTCTCACCACGGCATCACCTGTATCTCACTGTGGTTTCCCTGTCATAATCTCTCAGCACCTGTAGGGCGCGGCTATAGGGTTAAGCCTCAGACTGACCTGTTGGCAAAGCCACAAACAAGTCCCGGCCCTCTTAGCATAATTAGGCTTGGCCTTATGACACACCCTAGATCTTATCTGGGAAGCTAAAGGGCTGAGGGAGATGCAGCAAGTGCTGCCAAAACAAGTGAAACTCACAAGAACAATGTAACTATGGTGACCACTACCTTGTTTTCACCTGGCTATAAATAAAGGCTCAGCTTGCCTCTGTATCTCTCTGTGGCCTCAGCCAGGCACAGGAGATCCACCCCAGCTTATTCTCTTTGTCTGTCTTTTCTCCATCCTTCACTGCCCTCACTCAGGCTTGTTGAACCCTTGGCTGAGTTGGCTCGGTACAATCACCCAACACTCATTTCCAGCAATAGCATAGCTATAATTTTATACTGATGCATGTCATTTTTTTTTTACTGAAATAAAGATTCCAGAGATTGTCAGGTTTTATACACTATGGTACCTCTAGCTCTTTCCATGGTACAAAAGAACAAGTGGCTCGGTGAACACGAGCTGAAGGAATGAAGCGTTCTAAGCCACCTAGCTGACGTGCCCCTGTCACCATGTTTGTCTTGTTCTGGCCCATCCTTCTCTGTGCTTCACCTGCACCCCTTACACTTTTTATCTCCCATTTGGTAAGAAAGGCATAAAAGAGCATCAGCCTTTGTATTTAGTGGTATTTTGGTGCATGATCTTGAGGAAAATTCCTTACGTCTACAGTGTTAAAGTCCTTCCAAAATGCCATGTTCGGTTTCACTGGTTTGGTTCTGTCTTTGGGCAATTATACCGTCCTCTCCTGTTCCAACTTATCTGGACCCAGGTCTCTAGTTCTCTCCAAAATCTGTTTCTAATGATTATTTTATAGTTCCAGCTCCAACCCAGCTTGCAACCTTTTTTATAAGAAGCTGCTGATGCCGATGGTCCTGGCACTACAAATCATGCGAGCAATTTCAGCGTTTTCTGGACTTAGCATCAGTGGTTTCTAAATGGAAGACATAAAGGAGATCTCTATCTCTAGATTGGAAGGGTTTTTTGATGTTGCTGTTGTTGTATTGGTTTGGGTTTGGGGAGGGGGGCAGGAAATGAATACACAATAACCACCGCTATTGAGAGGTCAGAAAACAAAATGTCTAAAAGCCTAAACTCTCTGTGCAACCTAGCGATGCCCTGTTTCTTCCCTCATCTCTGAGCTGCAACAATTGGCCAGCAGGATGCCCCTGGCCCAGAGCTTTTCTCTCCCTAGTTCTTTCTGGCCAGGCAAAGCCAAGGAAATATTTCTGATCAAGCATTTAAAGTCCATATGAATTTCACCTCAAGCAAAGAAGTGGAGCCTGCCTGAACCAGGTGAATTTAGGTGGAACTGAGTACATGGTGGGGGATTTTTTATGACTAACAATCTTTTCAACTTAACGCTTCATCACAACAGGGTTGGATCTGGCCTTCACAAACTCTATGCACCTGGCTGCACTCTTACTCTAATTTTGCACATTTTAGATCTGCTACCCATCTGACAACACAGTAGGCATCATATATTTAAGAATAGCACTTGCGGCTAGAAGAGCAATTACATTCAAGGTCAAGTCCAATGCTGAAAAGAGTAGTGTGACAAGTTAAGTCAATATTGTCTCCATCCTGCAAAAAGTGTTCCCATTTTGAGAAAGATTTATTTGGTTCACACTTTTTTGAGGTCTAAATCTATTTTTAAAATTTTCAAAAATAAAAAATATGAAAATTTTGATTAGAGATTTATACCTCTCTCCCTCCCTCCCTCTCTATCTACCTAGCTATCTATATATTTTCTAAATAATTATAGCACAAACAAGAGAGGATAGAAATTCATGGAATAAGAAACATTAAAAAAAAACACAAGAACTATAAAATTGATTTCCTTTATCTTTTATCTCTGAATTCTTGATGTCAGTGATGGAGTACTTAAACAGATTTGTAAAATAATATGTCTGAGCATATTCTACATACTTCATAATATCTGTAAACAAATGTGACAACCATAAATGTACTGAAATTAATAATCTTAGTAGTGCACATTATAAATAAACTTAATCACACTGCGTTAGAGATACATATATCCAAGCAAGTAATACTAAGTATAATAAATCATGTCCTAACATGTCCTAGGAGATATATCTTCTTTTAGACATAATATATGAATACTATATGATGATATAATCTAAAGATATAATTCAGAATTCTCAAAGGCTGATTCTTTCCTTTTTAATGAATTAACAGTGATTGTACTATTCAAAATAACTATAAGTATGAATTTTAAGTGACTTTTGAAAAGATGAACATCTGTATTTAGAGTGATGAAATTGAGATAATACTTATAAACACCTAGAAAGTGCATCATAATAATTCAGAAGAAGGATATATATCTTACGGTAATCGACCTAAATTTTGAGCAATTAATTAGGTCTTATTTTCATACTTTCATTTGAGAAGCTTCTCAGTTGTAATGATATTGATGGTGAAAAAAGCAAGTGAAGAATGATGGAAGGAACTTGGAGTGTTTCAATGAAAGAGTCCAAATGCAAAAAGCTGGAAAGCAGAGTAGAGAGCTGTCCTGAAGTATTTGGCAATATTTGATGGAGAGCCTTGAGTTTCTTTCAGTGGAACAATAAAAATCTGCATGAAGCCTTTGCCCAAAGGTATGCTGTCCCAATTCTTCTACTTGCATTTTTCCTGAGTTGGTAGATTTCTCTTATATAGAGGAATTCACCATCAGTAAATCAATTCCAGCATATCCCCCAAACATGTGATCACAATAGCATACTGACAGAAAGGAGAACACGCACAGCTAATAAAAGTAATATAAAAGATCAAAAGGCTGAATTGGAACTCAAAACCTACGCTATCAGGGACCAGACCAATTGGGAAGGGAGAGAGGATTGTTAGCAGGTAGCCAGTAACTTTTGCTGTGGGCAGTTTACAGAACAAGAACCAATAGATACATACCACATAGGTAGACATTTTAACGCATTAAATTCCTTTGTTTCGATATAGTCAGAATGGATGCCTCAAAATTTAAAATTATTGTCCTCTTTTTATTAAAACCATGAGATCTGTACAACAGACAAACCTGGACTTTAACTGATTTTGAATCCTTACCTAACCCTGACTATAATCATATGATTGTGATTGTTCACTATTGACATTACTAACTCAAGCTGACACAGATACTAATAGAAAAACTGATTTTATTTTTAAGCAAGACTTTATCATGTTATAGTGGCTACTTATTCAAGTTTTCATCCATGGAAAAAAATAGTCCAACCAGAATATTTGGCCTTGTCCTATGAAACATTTTTATCTAAAGATGTATAGAGATAAAGGAGGTATGCTTATCACACTTTCAGGTAACCTCCATCTTGAAGGTTGAGTCAATATGACAGTTGGCAGGATCAGGATTCTGAAAAAGCTCAAAAAGCAGGAATGATGGTGAAAAATCAACAGGATAAAAATGTATAGGGACACATCTAAATCCTATGATTTTATTTTAAAAGACAAATATATCACAGGAAAGAACAATCAGAAATCCAGCCAATTATCACTTTGCTGCTTAAGATTCAATATTTTTATTTGACTATACCAGCCGTGGGCAAACTACAGCCCGCGGGCCGGATTCTGCCCGTTTGAAATGAATAAAACTATTGAAAAAAAAGACCGTACCCTTTTATGTAATGATGTTTAATTTGAATTTATATTAGTTCACACAAACACTCCATCCATGCTTTTGTTCTGGCCCTCTGGTCCAGTTTAAGAACCCATTGTGGCCCTCGAGTCAAAAAGTTTGCCCACCCCTGGACTATACCCAATCACTAATCACTCAACAATTTTTTTGTGATGAATTAAAGTTCCTGGCTCATAAATAACTAGATAGTGGTATGTCTCCATTCGCCTTCCTTATTCTTACTAGTCTTCTGAATAATCTTTGCAGAACCCTTTCTTTCTCAACCATTGTTATCAGTCAGATAGATGGTTTAGAGATAGAGCTAAAAGTGACCTCAAGTCCAGGCTGATGCTAATCAGTATGACCTTTTGTCTTGTTGACAGTAACTAGTTCATGCACAGATTATTCTAAATGGTCTAATTTGATGTGACATGAGTAGATATCTGTTAAGGTTCTCAGGAGGAAAAACTTTCACTTTCTATTTTGTAACTTTCTATTATCAAAGGAGATTATTTCTTTTACATGGTAGATATAGAGAGAATGTGAAATCTGGACTCTGCCATGTGTGATAGTGCATGAGAAGAAGCCAACATCAGTGTAGTCAGAGCAGAGAAAAGCCCTCAATTTTGGAAACTACATAATACATCTTTAAATAACCTATGAGTCAAAAACTAATTCCACATGAAAAGTAGTATTTTGAGCTGAATAAAAATGAAACTACAACTTACCAAATATGTTTAATGTTGACAAAGCAATACTTAGGGGTAATTTTATAATATTAAATGTCTATGTTAGAAAAACAAAGAAAGTCTCAAATCAATGACCTCAGCATCTACCATAAAAAACTAAAAAAATAAAAGGAAAATGAAACCCAACTTAGATAAGGTAAGGAAGCAATCCTATATAATAAAGAGGTAATATGCAAATTGACCATCACATCCTCACACAAGATGGCCACCCCCATGTGATCAAAAGATGGCCGCCACAAGATGGCCAGCAGGGGAGGGCAGTTGTGGGCGACCAGGCCTGCAGGAGAGGGCAGTTAGGGGAGACCAGGCTGGCAGGGGAGGGCAGTTGTGAGAGACTGGGCTAGCAGGAGAGGGCAACTGGGGGCAACTGGGCTGGCAGGGGAGGGCAGTTGGGGGCAATTGGGCTGGCAGGGGAGCAGTTAGGCATCGATCAGGCTAGCAGGGGAGTGGTTAGGGGGTGATCAGGCTGGCAGGCAGAAGCAGTTAGGGGCAATCAGGCAGGCAGGCAGGCAGGTGAGCGGTTGGGAGCAAGCAGTCCCGGATTGTGAGAGGGATGTCCCAGATTGGAGAGGGTGCAGGCTGGGCTGAGGGACAACACTCTCACCCCCTTAGTGAACAAATTTTGTGCACTGGGCCTCTAGTTAAATATATGAATGGAAATTAATTACATAAGACATAGAAAAAACTATATTTAAAAAATAAGAAAACAGAAAACTGGTATTTTAGAAGATTAATTAAATTGGTCACTCTTTCCCCAGACCAATCAAGAAAATAAGGTGAGATGGCACATATCATCAAACCAGGAATGAGAGTAGTAGCATTACTACAGATTTTACAGGAAATTAAAAACATAACAAGGAGTATTTTGAAAAAAATAAGACAATAATGTCCATGATTAGATGAAAAGTCCTTGAAAGACACAAACTGCCTTAGATCCATTAAAAAAACCCAAGCTGTAGTCCATAAATTTTTCACAAAAAAATAACAAGTTCCAATGATTTCATGAGTTACTTCCATGAAAAATTTAAGGAAGAATGATACCATTTCTATACAAACTATTCTAAAATTTTATAGGAAAGGAATTACTTTCTAACTCATGCTTTAATGATAGCATTGCATTGATAAAAAAATCTGATAAACACTATTCAAGGATAATAAACTATGGACCAATATCCCTCTTAAATATATATATATATATATATATATATATATATATATGTACATATGTACATATATATATATACATATGTACATATATATATTTTAAACATAATATTAAGCAAATCTAGCACTATATAAATGGGAATATACATTATGACCAAATGAGGTTAATCCCAGGAATGCAAGGCTGGTTTAACATTCCAAAACTAATCTAATCCATCATATTAACAAGCTGGAAAGAGAAAAACACACAATAATTTCAGTAAATACAGAAAAAAGAGCTTTTGAGGAAATCTATTATCCATTCGTGATAAAAATTCTCAGCAAACCAGGAATAGTAGAAAACTTTCTTAACCTGATAAAGGTCATCTACAGAAAACCTGTAGCTAACATCATACTTAGTGCTCAAAGGCTAGATTTATTTTTGTTAGGTAAAGAATAAGGTACAGTTATTGGCTTCACTGATTCTATTCAACATTCAACCTAAAGCAAGGTTCTAGCCAGATAAATTAGGCAAAAATAAAAGAAAAAGAAAGGAATAAAATATATATAAATTGAACACTAATTTACTTGTACTGATAACTTTAAAAAGACACCTGTAAAGTCTCTGTGGCTTTAAAACCTGCAGCACAAGTATATAAGTTATTACATACTGAAATATGCTTGAATTTATGTTGACTTTGTAGACCATTCTTAGAATATATAGAAAATGATTTAAATACCTGTGGTAATTTCCCTGAAAGAGAATGACATTAAGAAAACAACTGAGACTTACAGTTCAAACTGCATTTCTTACCAGATTCCTGACTTTGCGCAGGTTTCTTAAACTCTGAGCTATTGAATGATATTTATTATCAAAATTGATTATAACAATTAATGAGAAAAATAGATCTAACATGTCTAACCAAGAGTCTGGAATAGCTAAGGGGTCCATGAGTGAATACCTCAAGCCTGAGGACTCATAGGTGGAAAATATGGAAGCTGGTATTTGGAAAGAGGGAGGAGCAAGTGTTTTGCCAAAAGACTGAACAGAGCTTCATTTAGGACCATGAAAGGAGGAATATAAATGAGAAGCAAATATTTAAGTGCCAAAGGAGAGATGCAGGATAATTCAACATTATTTTTCAGATTCACTTTCTTTAAGGAATAAAACAAGTGCTAATGATTTTCAGGAATTTTTTAAAAGTTAGGTTCTTAAATTTAGAAAAGAAAAGATACAATTTCTTACATTTTTAAAACACCAACATGAAAATGTGTAATTGCTACTGAAACACTTTCCTGTGCAGATTATATCACTATTTTGTTTCCTCCATCTTTTCTTAGTTCCAGAGAGAACGTTATTTAAAAACCTTAAAGAATTTATAAGGATAATGGAAAAGATGAAATGATAAACATGTCAGTCTTCAAATACCTATACATTTTTAAATATGTTTTTTAAATTGATTTCAAAGAGAGGAAGGGAGAGGGAGAGAGGGTTAGAAACATCAATGATGAGAGAAAATCATTTATTGGCTGCCTCCTACACACCCCCTACTGGGGATTGAACCATAACCTCTGTTTCATGGTTGACTCTGAACCACTGAGCCACACTGGCCGGGCTCAAATACCTACATATTTTATTGGCATAGGTTCTCTTCCACTAGTTATGTAAGATTTTTTTTTTTATTCCTAATCTTAGAGCATCATGAAGCCAATCCTCTCAGTGACAACTCATGTGCTTCTCAACAAATAAGCAAAAATAGGAAGCCAAAAAGGCCCTGTTTCTAGTTAATTTTTGAGGTGAAGAAAGGACTAAAGTATGATAATTCTAGCTAGGTGACTCAGTATTAGCAAAATATAACTTTAAAATTCCTTACCCATAATTCCAAAATCCAAATATCCTATATGATAAAGAAGTAATATGCAAACTTAGCATCATGCCCTCAAAAGACCAGGCCGGCAGGGGGTTTAGTGAGGGATGACCAAATGACTGAACAGCAGGCTGCATGGGGTGACCAGGCTGGCAGGGGAGTTAGTGAGAGACAATCAAATGACTGAACAGGAAGCTGCGTAGGGCGGCCAGGCCAGCAGGGGGGTTAGTGAGGGACAACTAAATGACTGAACAGGAGGCTGTGTGAGGCGATGAGGCTTGGGGGGGGGGGGAGTTGGGGGCAACCAGGCCAGCAAGGGGTGCAGTTGGGGGCAACTAGGCTGGCAGGGGGGCAGTGAGTAGTGACTAGGCCAGTGGGGGGGGGGCAGTTGGGGGTTACCAGGCTGGCAGAGGAGGGAAGTTAGGGGCAACCAGGGTGGCAGGGGGGCAGTAAGGGGTGACCACACCAGCGGGGGCAGTTAGGAACGACCAGGCCAGCAGGGAGGGGGCAGGTGGGGGCGACCAGGTCAGCTGGGGGGGCAGTTAGGGGCGATCAGGCCAGCACACAGAGGCAGTGAGGGGCAATCAGGCCAGCGGGGGGCCGGGGGGGGGAGGCAGATAGGGGCAACCAGGCAGGCAGGCAGGTGAGTGATTAAGAGCCAACAGTACAGGATTGTGAGAGGAATGTCTGAGTGCCAGGATCAGGTCTAAACTGGCAATCAGATATCCCCCGAAGGGTCCTGGATTGGAGATGGTGCAGGCTGGACTGAGGGCTACCCCCTGTGCATGAATTTCATGCACCGGGCCTCTAGTCTCCGATAACCAAAAATTGGGCTTTCCCCACTCCCAGAATTCTTTTGTGGCAAAACCTGCCTTGATATGAATTCATTTTGCACAAATTCTAGACTTGAACTGATGTGACATAATTTATTTCATTCATCTGATTCATTGTAAATAATCATATATTTAACTAGAAAAATAGTAATATGTTTAATACAGAGTGCTACCCCAGATTTTGTTGTGGATGTAAGATAACAATACACTAAAGAAATGTAATAACTTTTTAAATATCCATAATTTCTGAAATTCAATACACATAATGGTTAATAGATGTGTAATATTTTATCATTGAGCTGGGTCAACATAGTTGAAAATATTTGGATATACACTGGTATCCTGATTTAGTCTACAAATAGTATATAATATTAATATTATCTCAAAGATATTTTCAGTCTGTAAGAACAAAACAAGCCTTTACTTTTTCCTGTATAACAAGAACCCAGTGACAAGCCGTAGAGCAACAACTCAGCACTATCCACATAAAGCTAGTACTTTCTATCTCACGGCTCTGTTCTCTTTAGCATATTGGCTTTTGTCCTTATGGTTACTGCTTCTAGACTTTATTTCTACAGTGGAGCAAGAAGAAAGAGAAGGGGAAAATCTGTGCAGCATTATTTGTTTTATTTAGAAAAAAATATGCAATCCTTCCCATGAAAATATCCCTGCCTCAGCAGACCTCTACTATGTCTTTTGCATCAAATATAAATCCCCTAGCATCCAGACTGCAATGGAGTTTGAAAGTTGAGAGGAAAGGAAGAAAACAATTCAGAAAAGTTATTTGGTGAGCCAAACTTCATTTTTTGTCACAACTTCAACTTTGCAAACCTATCACCAAGTTATTAGCACTGTCATCTTGCTGCAGAACAATACTATATTGATGTTTCACTATATTAAGTCATATGTTTATTTCCATAATCTCTGCTTGTCTTTATCTACCATGCATATAAATTCAAGATAATTAAGTTTATGAATCAAGTCAGCTATGCTATCGTCCTGTTAATTAATCAAACTCTTACCTAGATTATCTGTAGAGGCATTTTGTAGATGTGGTCAACATTTAAAATCCATTGTCTTTAGGTGAAGGAGATTGCCCTCCATATTTTGGGTGAGTCTCATTCAATCAGTTGAAGGACTTGAGAATAAAACCTGTGGTTTCCCAAAGAAGAAGATATTCCCCCAGACTGTAATATCAACTCTTTCCTGAGTTCCCAGTCCGGTGGCTTACCCCTCACATTTCAGACTTGCCAGCACTCAAGCCTAGTCACTGGAGCCAAATCCTTAAATGAAATGTCAGATAGGTAGATAGATAGATAGATAGATAGATAGATAGATAGATAGATAGATAAAGATAGATATAGCCCTGACTGGTTTGGCTCAGTGGATAGAGCGTCGGTCTGAGGATGGAAGGGTCCTAGGTTCGATTCCAGTCAAGGGCATGTACCTTGGTTGTGGGCACATCTCTACGGTAGGTGTGCAGGAGGCAGCTGACCTATGTTTCTCTCTCATCGATGTTTCTGGCTCCTATCCCTCTCCCTTCCTCTCTGTAAAAAATCAATAAAATATATTTTTTAAAAAAAGATAAATATAGATTTCTCCTATTGTTCTGTTTCTCTGGAGAACCCTAATACAAGATATAGATTCAGTCATATAAACAGGTTCAATATTTGCAAAGTTAAATGTGAAAATTTATCAAGTGCCTATTAACTATGTGACCTAGGCAAATAATTTTGTTATGACTTAGTCATGGATGCTTGCCACTGTGCAGGAGATAGCATCTATAATAATAAAAGCACAATATGCTAATTAGACCAGACAACCTTCCGGACAAAGCCATGGTGGCAGGGGCCGAGGCAGAGGCAGCTGCTGCAGCAGCGGGGGCCCAAGCCCCTTGCACAAATTTCGTGCATCAGGCCTCTAATCCATATATAAGATGATATTACCACTGTGATTTTGATCAAAGATAATTTTCGGAAGCATATGCATTTACATAAGTTATTAAATAGGTTATCATATTTAATGAAACTAAGACAATGCTGGCACATAAGTATAACTACACAAATGTTTTTGATGTTCTCCTTATCATTATAATTATCATCATAGTCATTGGGAAGCCTAAAGCACATTGACACTGAGGTGTAAAAAAGAAACACCTTCATTCCTAAGCTGTGTGGCACATGTTTTGGTTTTTTTGTTGTTTGTTTTAATCCCCATCCAAGGATATGGTTTTATTGATTTTAGAGAGAGAGAGAGAAACATCAATTTGAGAGAGAAACACTGGTCAGTTGCCTCCCATACTCACCCAGGCTGTGGATTAAATTCACAACCTAGGTATGTGCTCTGACCAAGAATCGAACCCCCAACCTTTTGATGTACAGGATGATGCTCTAACAACTCAGACACCTGGCCAGGGCTGTGTAGCATATTTTAGAACAGTAAGCTATCAACTCCACTAATGAAACTAATAGGTTAAGTTTCCCATGTTGCTTGAATTATTTCCCCAGGAAAATTAAATTGTCTTAATAGAAAATCTAATTTTATCTCAAGGAACTTGAAAGTCTTAATTAGTGACACAAAGCTAAAAATTATTTAGATGAGAAATAAATATATCATTATACCAAAATAAACAAATTGAAGAGCTACTATGGTTTAATTGGCATTCCACAAACAGCATCTTGATAAAATAGTATATTTACAGGAAGTTTCCAAAAGAAAGAATCACTATCAATCAGAAAAATTAAATTGATTAACTTTCATACTAAATTGATCACAGGCATGAATCTTACACAATCTACTGGTGACCTCAGTCACTTTGTTTAATCATGCACGCCAATATCAGTGCAATGCTTGATTTTCCAATTAAAACAACTTTGCAATTAGATCTAATTAACATGTTCCAATTAAATAGGGTAAATGCGGGAGTATTCAAGAATTTTAAGCCTTGACTTTTCTCATGATGAAAAGGTTTGCTGAAGTTGTTTGGATATATAATCCTTTGGGTGCCACAGCTTAACAAAAGAAGTCGGAAAAGGTCAAGGGCTTGGCTCAGACATAACACAAGCCAGATCTGGTAGAGAAGAACAAGTATCCCAAATTTCTCAATTATCTCCCGGATCATCATATAAGCCCTTCATGATAGAACCATTAACGGTGGGACAATGGAAATATTTGTTAAAGGAACATTTGCCCTTTTCACAAGCAGGCATATCCCACTTGGAGGCATGCCATTTTATAGCTGTCTTTCAGAACGCTTACATGAAATAAATATGGTTTGCTGGGGTTTTAAATGATTAACCTCTTCCTTTGGCCTGTGGTTAAAGTGATACACAGTAAATTTCCTTTGCAAAGCTTCCTGTAGGGAGGAATGTAGGTAAGAACATTTTTTAAATTTGTTTTCAAGCCTTTGATTTATAGGGTTCTGACTATGTATTTATTTATTTATTGCTCAATCTCTGCCCCTCATATAAGATTCTGATTTTGGATCCCACTCACCACCACCCCCCTTCCTGGTTTCCTTTAATCAAGAGAGCCATACCTTGATTCACATGTATATTGTAATGAGTATCATTAAGTCCCCTTGTGGAACTCACTGTTCACAGAGAGCCATCAGTCTCTGAGAAGTCACAGCAACAGTACCACTTTAGTATTTTCTAGTAACAAACCAAACATTCTGGCAAAGATTCAGGCACTGTACTAATAAGCTTAGATAAAGGGTATTTTTTAAAAGTCACTCTTTCTATTTTTGAAAATATTCACAGCCTTAGATTCTTTTAATGGAGTTAGAAACTAAACGAAAGAACTTAGAAAGTAAGTGTGATGTTCATTCCTTTAGATCTCTGTGATAACATATCTAAGTATAAAAATTAACTTTATTGTTGGCACAGCTGGACTGGAGAACCGAGTGTGGGAATGCAAAGGCAGTTGGCTTCAAATTCTTTCCCTACCTCTTTTTTTTTTTTAAATATATTTTATTGATTTTTCACAGAGAGGAAGGGAGAGGGACAGAGAGTCAGAAACCTCGATGAGAGAGAAGCATCGATCAGCTGCCTCCTGCACACCCCCCCATGGGGATGCGCCCGCAACCAAGGCACATGCCCCTGACTGGAATCGAACCTGGGACCCCCAAGTCCGCAGTCCAACGCTCCATACAGTGAGCCAAACCAGCCAGGGCTCCCCTACCTCTTGATCTTCTGGTCCATATTTGCTGAAATAGGGCCTTTAAAGTAGGTAGTTAACCTGTTGCAGGAGAAACTGTTGCCTCCGACATAGAGTCTCAAAGGCAAGGATAAAGAGTCCAGCCCCTACATTTCAAGCTAGAAGACACACCCTTACCTCTAATCAACATTTTCTATCACCTAGGAAAAAGAAGAGGAGGGGGGTGAAGCTATAAGTAAGCAAGACCTTGGGAATGAATAAATTATGCATGCTTATCCCTTCGCCAAAGTCACCATCACTAGTTCGATTTCACATCTTTCCTCTGGGGGCAAAGGTAAGTAAAGGAAGATGAAAATAAGAAAGGGCTAATTACCCAGTACTTCTAAAACAGTTAAAGATCTTACTCTATGGAAAGAGAAAAGAACACTGGGAGAGGAATAAAATGATCCTCCTCATCACAAACATACAATAATAAGCTATGTGAAGGTGCCAAGAAAATAGAGAAGGGACAATTTGATTGGCAGAGAGAGGACATTGAACATGTGTGATTTACAGACTTAATAGAAATTAAATAAAGGCGGAGAGGGAGATTACTGAAAATTATTCATAAAGCCTATTTAAAAAGCTTAATATTAACACAGAGATCACACACACACACACACACACACACACACACACACACACACACACACACACCAGAAACAGAAGAGCTTGGCATCTGCATTCTAAAAGTCTCTAATGCTTACAGTAGCATAAACACAGTGCCTTTGTAATCTGGGGAATGGCTCTTAGTCTCACATCAAAGGCATATTGGTGGAAATATCTTCCCAAAGCTAAACATCTGGAATATATTTCTCCTGTTGTTAAAAACAAACAAACAAAAAATTTTTTGTATTTAATACCCTTAATCCCATGCCTGTCTTGCCTCACCTGTTAACAATGTTTTTGTTTTGTTTTTTAATGTATTTTTATTGATTTCAGAGAGGAAGGAGAGGGAGAGAGAGATAGAAACACAATGATGACAGGGAATCATTGATCAGCTGTTCCCATTACATCCCCCACTGGGATCAAGCCTGCAACCCTGGCATGTGTCCTTGACTGGGATCAAACTTGGGACCCTTCAGTCCGTAGGCTGATGCTCTATTCACTGATCCAAACCGGCTAGAGCCAGACAATGTTTTTTTAAGAAAGAAAAATCTACCTTGAAAATTTTATTTGACTATATTATATAGTTTTTGATTCGTATACAGCAACTGGAGGATAGCATTTTATCATATCTATGCAGCACACAATAGAAATGTACAGGGTGAGGCAAGAATAGGTTAATAGTTTTGAGTATGTGAAACAGTTTATTCTTGTATTATTTATTGATTATTATATTATTTTCCATACGAACAACTGTAAACCTAGTTTTTCCATCCCCTGTATTAGATTTTAGAGGGACTAATAAAAATGGACCAAGGCACAATGTCTTAAAAGAATGGACACAAAAGTTAGGATGAAGTCTTAGTGTATTTTATGGAAAGAAAGTCTGAATCTTAGCTTGTCTGTCTTTGCTGGGGCTTGACTTCCTTTTTGTTAGCTCAATCTCAACACCACATTTTTGTGAATATGCATCACATTCATTTTGAATTATTTAATTTAACTTACTTTCCAGATGAACTATCTTTATTAAATGCTTGCCATGGATGGGCAAACAGAGTTTATGCAGGCTATAAATATCTATGATTAGTTTGGTATAGTAATGGCAATCTAAGGTGTAGCAATTATGCATAATATTTTCTCCCAAGCTTGATAAACCATTTGGGAACAAAAAAAGAATTTTTAAAAAACCTAGAAAGTAATTTATGCAAACCCCATGAATGTATGAATGTATGACATTTTCAAACTTATATTTCTCTGAAATACTGATCAGCAGCATATATATATATATATATATAGAATTTAAGTTCTAACCTAAAAGAGAAGAGAATAAGTTTGACTATATATCCCTTAAAAATGGGTATAATTAAAACTTAGAGTACCTGTGATACCAATGTTGATCTCTACAACATAGTTACTAATTTTGGTGTGATAGTCAAAACACTTCCCAAATGTCAATGCTTCCAGACATACCTACCTGTTAATATCCATCATTCCAAAGTCTGATATACTCATGCTGTGCTAAATGTGTCTATGCTGTTGAGCTTTCATAGAATCTCTAGTCTTATATTTCTAACCACCACTAAGATAATATATTGCATGATATACACATACATATATGGTATACCTTCATTGTACAAAACAGTCTAGAAATTGTGTATAGAATTTAAAACTTAGCCCTGCATTTCATGGCCTCAAAAATACTATAGATAATAGGACATGCACAGATAAGCATAATACAGGATCGGCTCAAGTCAGGCCTTCTATAAAGACCTGTCTGAAACATAAAATAGTCCAGATGAGGAAAGAATGCTTGTCACTGGACAGAACTGGGAATGGATTTGAAAGGATATGAGATCTGAATGGGATCTTGAAGGACAAATAGATGAAAAGAGGTGAAAGAGTAGAATCATTCCAAGTGGATAAATCACGCAAGTAAAGTTGCAAAGGCAAACAACTTCATGATGTAACTATTTCATGAACCAAAGGGGGTGAAGTACAAAAGATTCTGGGCTAGATCCTCTGTCTGCTTGGATTTCCCATTGCATCTCAAACTGAATATTTTCCGATAAGATATATATTATCTTCCAACCTCCAGCCATTCTCCCAGTTGTCATGCCCAAAACCTGAATAATCATTTTAACATCACTTCATTATATTTAATATTCACTAACCTGTTTGCCCATTCA
The DNA here is from genome assembly GCF_014108235.1 of Myotis myotis. Lineage (NCBI taxonomy): Eukaryota > Metazoa > Chordata > Mammalia > Chiroptera > Vespertilionidae > Myotis > Myotis myotis. Next base: position 10,855,413 of record NW_023416368.1, read on the forward strand.
TTTATTTGCTTAATACATGCACGTAACCTACTATCTAAGTACTCACTATAAACCAGACAATAAAGAAATAAAACAATCTGGCCAATGTGCCTCAATGGTTGAGTTTCGACCAGTGAACCAGGAGGTCTTGGTTCAATTCCCAGTCAGGGCACATGCCGGGGTTGCAGGCTCAATTCTAAGTGGGGGGCTTGCAGGAGACAGCCTATCTATGATTATCCCTCATCATTGATGTTTCTATATCTCTCACTCTCTCTCTCTTCCTTTCTGAAATCAATACAATATATTTAAAAAAAATAAAACATAAAATGAGAAGCTTTCTTTTGACAAATTCACAGAAAACACTTTATAATATAGTGTATTCCATTTTATAAAAAAGAGTTGTGAAGAATGCTATGGGAGTGGTGGCACAATTCTGCTCAGTTTAGCCACAATGTGATGAGTGCTATGGCAAGCAGCCTTCCAACCATCAAGAATTTAAAGTTGAATGCTACTTGGTCATTCCCCTCTGGTTGCCCACAGTCTGATCAAGCATATGGAGAAAGATAATTACAGCAAAATGACCAAGAGCTGAGACTGAGGTGTGGCCATAACAGGGAGTGACTGAATCTAATGGAAAAGAAAGGTGGATTAAGGTAAGTTTTGCCTCCTATGTGAAGCTTTCCTTAACACACCTTTCCCTTCTCTTGATCATAGCCAGAGGGCTGAGAAGAAATTCACCTCTTCCTTCAAATAGAAACAGTATAGAAAAGGTGCAACATGGCAAGCAAACAGTGGGTCAGTTCAGGTTCAAACCTGAAAGAACCAAAGGAGATAGAAGGCATGAAAGCTTGACTTCAGACATGGGGAACCTTCATTTCTTTGGAGGAGGTTTCTTTGCTTTTTACAAAGCCCAGATGTCTACCTTGATGGATATGCTTTTGTCCATCTCCACAGACCAACAAAAGAGCTGAGGAGGAGGGTATGTGAAAAGCCATTGGGTTTGGCAGTTAGAAAGCCATGAGAGATCTCTGAGTAAGAAAATTATTAGTTTGGCTTGTGAGGGGAAGGGTGAAGGCAGTGTAATAAGGAAGGAAGCTGGGATAGTGAGTAGTGACTACTTTGTTTAGAGAAGAAAGGGGAAAGAAAAGACCTGACTAGAGAAAGAGAAAGATTGTCTTACTGCTTTTTACCAGTAACATCCCCAATAACCATTTTAATTCCTCAGATATTCTCCAAGGATACCATATTAGCACTACTGGTGAGGAACACTCAGGACATTTTCATTTATCCTAAATTACCTACCTTTCCCCCTCTTCCTCTCCAAATGTTATGTAGTATTTAAGTCCATCTTTCGCTATTTAAGTCCCACCATAGTATTTTACTGTACACAAAGTTAATTATTTGGCCTGTTTCTGTGCTACTCTGACACTTAAATTCTAATTTGTCCTTAGTACCCTTGGGGGATGTCTGCCTGCCAGCTTAGGCCCGATTTCCCCCCGGGGATCAGGCCTAAGCTGGCAGTCAGACATCATTCTCGAAGTCCAGGGCTCTCACAGTCTAGGACCCCTGACTCCTAAACTTCTGCCCGCAGTGGAGGCGGGAGAGGCTCCCACCACCATCGCTGTGTTCACCAGCCCTGAGCTCAGCTTCTGGCTTAGTGGTGCTCCCCCTGTGGGAGCACACTGACCAACAGGGGGCAGCTCCTGTGTTGAGCATCTGACCCCTGGTAGTCATTGCCCGTCATAGCTACCAGTCATTCTGCCAGTCGTTCTGCAGTTCAGTCGATTTGCATATTAGGGTTTTATTATATAGGATGTACCTTATCCACTATACTCAGCTTTTGCAATAAGCAATAAAATCCACTTTGTTTTTCTTTGGGTGCTTGATTTAATATATTGTCTTTCATGTATTAAGTGTGCTGCCCAGTAGAGGTTTAAAAATATTCATTATTCTCCACCTCAATATTTATCTTTTCTTACTTGAAGGGTCTTATGCTCTTCTTTTAGTCTTCATATATCAATTTCTTCATTGTTTTTACTACTTATTTTGGTAACTAATAGTTTTGACTTCTATTATGATCATTGGTTAAGGCTACTTATAGATTCCTGTGTTTGAAAAAAAGCTTTATATTTTTTCACTTCAAAATCCTCTCGCGATGATGCTCATAACTGTCAATTGTACATTTGGACATGAGCTGGTACATAGTAGGTGTAATGATACTCATTCAAGCTTATTTAGTTGTTAAGTAACAGAAACACAACTCAAACTAGTTTATGTAAAAAGAGGAATACTGGTTTAAAAGTACTAGAATAACTCATACAATCAAACCATCAGAAGGGCAGAGTTGTATCTGGGTTTGAAGTTTAGCTGGACATGGGGCCTCATGGTTCTGGGTTGCTTCAGTTGCTCATATTCTATGTACCTTGACTACAACCTCTCACACTATGGATTTTCTTTATCTATATAGAGGGAACTGAAGCCTCACATCCCTTAGTTATTACCATTAAAGAGGACAAAGGGAGAACTATTAGTTTCAGAATGCAAAAATATATTTAAAAATTGTAGGAATGACTCTCAGAATCCATTTCTGGAAGCATCAGTTATGAAAGAAGGATAACATAGCAGGAATCTTGCAACTGGAGATTTCCTCTGTTCCCATAGAGGACAGGTATATCAACCAGGCAGCCACGTCCATACATGTCTACTAAAAATTCTGTGCACTACACAGTAAAAGGCCTTTGTTGGCATTGCTTACCACTGCATCTCCAGAGCCTATAAGTAAATTATATAATTGCTTCTCATGATTACGAGTATTGTCAGAGATAGTCATCTTTCTCTGGATAATGCACCTGTTTTTCTGTACTGAGGACATAGAAAGTCACATTTCTGTGATTCAGGAAATTCACTAGCTTTATATCAACTTTATGATAAGACATATGAAGGAAAAAAAAGAAGGCTAAAAGATAAAGTGGCAGGGGCTGCCATTTGGGGGAATGCTGTGGTTGGGGAAGACTTCTCTAAGGAGGTACAATGTGAGCAGAGACCTGAATGAAATGACACAGTGAAATATATGAAAAACTAGAAAAAGAAGGATTTAGGCATTGAAGGCAGTAAGTATAAAGTATTCAGGGAAACTTTTAGAAAACTGTGCATGAAAGAATAACATAATTTGGCTGGCACTGATCAATGGTGGTTAGGAGCACAGCTTCTAAGGTTAGACTAGGTACCTAAGTTTGAATGACCATGCCAACCCACCCTGGTTATGTGGCCATGGCAAACCTCCTTACCTCTCTGGGCCTCAGTTTACCCAGTTATAGTACCAGTGTAAGGACCATACACACTCCTTATTAATTGTTTGAAAATGAGAATTATAAGAAGAAATCCACATAGCGACATTAACACAGTGTATGGCACACAGTAGTGTCTGAGAAATGTTAGCTATTATCAGCATCATTAGTTTCTTTAATATTGCAAAACAAGATCATTTTTCCGCCTTTAAAGTATGGCTATAATTTCTGGTTCCTGCCTTCTGGAGAAGCTGCACAGAAAAAAAAAAAGTGTATAGTATCATACACCTGTGTCTACAGAGGTAAGGGCTATGATTTGGGGAAGCTCTACATTCTCTTTAATTGCTTTCCATCGAAGGGAGAATAAATTGAGGATGATTAAATTAAGTGAACTGGAGAAAGCCTATTACTAATGTAAATCATTATAAAAGCTTCAGTAGGCAAAGAAGTAAAAAAATGGAGAGTATAATGTAGTATCTTTGGATAGTCTTCTTGTAGACAATTAAATTGCTAAAAGCGAGACAGTACCATTAATAATTGCACATTTCATTTAAGATACAATTATTCATTATGGCCTCACTGGCTTTCTTAAGCTTAGAAATGGAAGTGGCCCTTTTATTCTAACTGTACTTATTCCTCTGAGTATTTAAAACTGTCTCCATTTATCTTCATTCACCTTGTACCTAGTGCATAGGTAAAGGGATAATTCTTTGTCTCTTCAAGACTAGAGTATCAGATGAAAACAGTTGTTCCCCCATAAGAGGACAAGGAACCCTTACCTCCTGGAGATAATAAATACTTATCACATGTCTAGTATCCTGAGTGAAAATACTATGTATTGACAGAAAATTCTGAAAAACAGTGATGAATTATGGTGGAATATAGTGGTTCTAAAACAGCCCAATTCTCTACTCAAAACATGTCACAAATTAAGAAAAAAATGAGACAATTTTAGCAAAATGCTTAAAGCTACTGCCTAATAATTACTGTGTGACTGACTAACATAACTATGTCCTCTGTGTATAGAGGTCTTATCAGTTACAGAAACTTTTATGGTCACTGCCTTTTCTGATTTAAATAATAGTAATAATACCTATGATTTATTGAGAGTACTTAGTAGGTGCTTCCCATAAGTTATCTCCTTTAATTCTCATAAGAGCACCAATGTGGGTTCTATGATTTCATAATTTACAGATCAGAAACTAGAATTCAGAAATGCTAATTTATCCAAGTTTTCATAGATATTGAGTTAAAATCTAATTTTTTAATATTCTCCTTAAGTATGACCCTATACAGTTTCTCTTAAAAACTAACCTTCTGGTAAGATAATAAGACAGCCAGTACTGTTGTATAGTTTTGAACTATTAAGTTATTTAAGAAAGAATAGCATACAAGAAGTTAAGTCATCTGAACAAGGTAGCATGCGACTGAGAGGAAACAGGACAGGAGTTTTGGCTGGGAAGAATGAAGAGTCTTTGACTCTGTCAAGAGCAGCAGGCATTGCCCTTCCATGTACTTGCAAGGCAGCAAATGAAAACAGTACGACACCAAAGTTTGTTGGAGTTAGAAAATATGTTCCAACCAATTAAAGTTTCTAGCTTTACCAAGGTGGACTCAATTCCTACCTCATGGCTAAATTAAGTTTACATTCATCTGAATTATTTTTTGAAATCTTCAAATGGCTCATTCCTTTTAATGATTTTGTTCACAGTTGTAATATCACATTTTCTGATAGCTCTTCCCTGACTCCCTATATAAAATAGCAACTTTCTTCCCTATCTCAGTCATTTTCTGCTACTCAACTATCAGACCAACCCCATGTACTCTCTTCATGGTTCTTACTATCATGGGGACATATTTATTTCCTTGTCATTATCTCTCTTCATAATTAGAATATGTTACATGACAGTGCTATCTTATCTGTCTGATTTGCTACTCCATCTCTAATGTTTAGATGAGTAGCTATACTCATAGTAGATACTCAATAAATACCTATTGGGTGAATTAATGAATTCAGTACCATACTCACTGAGTTCTAAAAATCAATGTAGTCACTCTAGTGTGTGTTTATGTCTGTAAAAATGTGAATATATGGAAAAGCACACATAAAAACCCACACACATACACACTGATAAATACACAAGCACTCTCTCACACACACATCCACACTGCATTTTTAATTCTACAGCCATCTTAACTCTAGATCTTTAATTAGCAATGAGATTACTGACCATATTGTTAACACTTGGTCAGAGACATAATGAAAATATAAATTAAAATTTGTCTCTAATGTATTTAATGAATGGAGGACAACAATCTAAAAGAGAAATAGAAGTCTGCCTCCAGGTTTTATTAGAAAGTATCTCAAGCCCCTCACAGAGTTTCAGTTTTTGAGTTTAGGGAGCAATGTAAAAACCTTCAGAAAACAATGAAATGACTGGAGAGCGCTCAACAAAGTAGGTTAAAGTATAGAGTTTAAAAGGATCCTCAAAATACCAAAAAAGCCGAAACCGGTTTGGCTCAGTGGATAGAGCGTCGGCTTGCGGACTGAAAGGTCCCGGGTTCGATCCCGGTCAAGGGCATGTACCTGGGTTGTGGGCACATCCCCAGTAGGAGATGTGCAGGAGGCAGCTGATCGATGTCTCTCTCATCGATGTTTCTGGCTCTCTATCTCTCTCCCTTCCTCTCTGTAAAATATGTGCAGGAGGCAGCTGATCGATGTCTCTCTCATCTCTCATCGATGTTTCTGGCTCCCTATCTCTCTCCCTTCCTCTCTGTAAAATATCAATAAAATATATCTTTTTAAAAAATACCATAAAAAAGGAATCACTTAACCAAAATAACACAGATCTATCACTGAATCAGGGTATTCTTATAATTTCCTTGCTTTCCTGCTTAAAAAAGGCAATTACACAGGCCCAAATCACAAAATACATGGCTTGAAAGCTGTATGTATAAGTGAAATAACAGACACATCAATTAATGTAATTCTGAAGCTTAGTGAATCTAACTCACATCCACGACACAATAAAATCTCTAGTTACAGATGTGATCCAAATTCTACCTTTGTGTATCACCTGTTAGTTTTAATGGATTTGAGAAAAAAATTAAAAAGGTTTATCAAGCTGATTTTTAAAAATCTATCTATCTATCTATCTATCTATCTATCTATCTATCTATCTATCTATCTGTCTATCTATTTATCTATCTATCTATCATCTATCTATATTGATTTCAGAGAAGATGGGAGAGGGAGGGAGAGAAGGAGAGAGAGAGAGAGAGAGAGAGAGAGAGAGAGAGAGAGAGAGAGAGAGAGAGAGAAACATCAATGATAAGAGAAAGAGAAAATCATTGATCAGCTGCCTCCTACAGGCATTGCACTGTCGATCGAGCCCAGGCATATGCCTGACCCGGAATCCAACCGTGACTTCTTGATTCATAGGTCGATGCTCAGCCATTGAGCCATGTCGGCCAGGCTATGAAGCTGATTTTTGATTGCCATTCTTGATCTCCTATGGGTAAGGTCTTAGATATTAATTTACAAAGTGCAAACACTGATAAAAATGTACATTAAAACTAAGATACCAACTTTAAAAGAAAGTAATATAATTAATTCTATAGGCTCCAATAACAAAATAACTGGATCTGGAACTGGGTGCAGGAATAATTTTCTAAGGAAATAACTCCAACATCGATCTTATTTAGGAGAAAAAGTTCACTATGAAAAAAAGAGGAAAGGAAAAAGGAAGCAGACAGTATAGCAGGAAAGGATTCCTTAGCTACAGACACCATGAAGCTCTAGGAAGACTAAAGGTCTGGATGTCTAGAGCTGACAGACTCAGGTGCTACATAATGTATGGGAGGTAGAAAGCAAAAGCAGGCTGGACCCTGTAATATGGAGTAAGGAATTTCTGCTTTTCTTTTGTAGCAACAAGAAGTACTGCACACTTTTAGTGTGTGTGTGTGTGTGTGTGTGTACAAAGAGGTAATGTGCCAAGTTTGGGAGAGCAGTATCAATGTAAGAGAATCAGTTTGGTATGTTAAAAATATGACCTTTAGGTGTCATTAAGCGCAATGATGTAGAAAGAAAAGCCCTAACTCCACATCACGCCCTTGAAATCCTCCCAGTATACCACCTATTTCCAGTAGCCTCTTTAACCTGAGGTATCAATTTCCTACTGTAGACTGATCACCTCACTAACTGTTGTTGTTCCTGGTGAGCTAGAAGGGAGGCAAACCAGTTCCAAAGTCAAATAATAAATGGAGTACAGCATGCTGATTGTCTAGCCAGTACCCCATCCTTTCTTAGAGACTTGCAAGCTCTATATAGGTATCCATCCCTACCCCATACAGCCAATTTCCTCAGGGGGATATGTAGGATCAGCTACATAATATTATGAGTTCCACTGCAAAATGAAAATGCAGGTGCCTTGTTAAAAAATTATTAAGAATTTCAAGTTGGTGCTAGCAATGTATTAAGCTAAGAAAGGTGCTCTTCTGTGCCATGGGTCCGATGCTACCGCATGACCATGACGTCAGGCCTGGGATTTCTGTCTGTGGCAAACCAAGGATTGAGCCTGATTGGCTCAGAAATAATTGTGGAGCCAAAATCTCATTGATATGGCATGGTATGCAAGGAAGTGTGTTCAGTAACTTCTGTGAATTTCCCTATTTCTTAGGAGAGGGAGAAGGGAAGAATGAGCACTTTGCTTCTTCCTATTATTCTTTATGGATTTAATGGCTAGAAATGTTGTATCCATTTTGAATAAAGCAAACGTTTATGATGATAGAGATCAGAAAAAACAAACAAACAAACAAACAAACCTGGTATAGTTGATCACATTGATGTGCCAATAAAACAATCACCCCAAAGATCCATCATGAATCAAGACTTCCTATTACACGAACAATACATTTTCCTTATTGTCCCTTTGAATCAGAGTATTTGTTATTAGAAGGCAAAAGCATTCCAACTGACAAAAATAATAAAATCTCTCAAACTAAATTTGCTGAAAGAAGTATTCATTTTTCAGTTAATAATATGTGTTGCAGTATTAAATATCTTTAGAGCTGTACGTGCTTGGAAGAAATGGGTATTACCTAGGATAACAGAAGTTGGTAGTTTATTTCTCAAAAGATAAAGAGATCATATGACATAAAATAAAATTATCTACGTTGGCATATTCAAGGAGGATAAATGTTTAATTGCAAGGTAACTGCCAGGTGAATAATAATATTCCATGTTTGCTTCCTCTAACATTAAATATGAATATATATTTGAATGCTATTTTTGGAAGGAAGTTTTGTAATGAAACAAGATATCATCTAGAGCTCTCAAAAGGCAAGTGCCAGATAAGCAAGTGTCAGACAAGAGAACAGCTATGAAAATTAATCAGAATGAAATTATATAAAACAAAAGTGAGAGTCTTTTCCCTGAAGAATTAATGAGCAGCTCTCCCCATCTGCAACCCCCTCTCCATCCATTTCCTTCTCATTTTCTGTACATATAGCCTTTAAACTTAAAAGAAGAAAACACCACAGGCTCTATCTACTTTACTGTAGTGAGTCTGTTGAGTGACAAAAACAAGACATTGTGGTTTCATATACCAAACAAAGATATTTTTAGGAAATGAGGTGAGCACAACATGATACATCTAGTTGTTCTGGGATACAGAGGCAATAAAGGAGCAAAGTCAGGCCCTAGCTGGTTTGGCTCAGTGGCTAGACCTTCAGCCTGCGGATTGAAGGGTCCCAGATTCAATTCCAGTCAAGGGCACATGCCCAGGTTGCGGGCTCAATCCCTAGTGGGGGGCATGCAGGAGGCAGCTAATCAATGATTATGTCTCATCATTGATGTTTCTCTCTCCCTTTCCCTTCCCCTCTGAAATCAATAATTAAAAAAAGGAACAAAGTCAGTTTGACTCTAGGTCCTACTCCAAAGTCTATATTCTTAATTTCTGCAAATCAAAATCTCTACTCAGCCTGGCAGACATGGCTCAGTGGTTGAGTACCATTCTCTGAAGCAGGAGATCACAGTTCCGTTCCCAGTCACGGCACATGCCTGGGTTGAGGGCTCCATCTCCAGTGTGGAGCATGCAAGAGGCAGCCTATAAGTGATTCTCTCATCATTGATCTTTCTTCCTTCCTTTCTTTCTTTCTTTCTTTCTTTCTTTCTTTCTTTCTTTCTTTCTTTCTTTCTTTCTTTCTTTCTTTCTTTCTTTCTTTCTCTTTCTATCTATCTATCATCTCTCTCTCTCTCTCTCTCTCTCTCTCTCTCTCTCTCTCTCTCTCTCTCTCCTCTCCTCTCCTCTCCTCCCCTCTCTTCCCCTTCCCTCCCTTTCCCTCCTCTCCTCTCCTCTCTAAAATCAATAAAAATATATTTTAAAATATCTCCACTCAAATATGGAATATATATAATAGAAGGAACCACATGGTGCTGAGCTAACAAAAAGGAAGTAGAAACAAAAGCTACCTAAAAAGCTTAGCTAAATTTTAATTAAACTGATTTGGTTACTGAGTAAATCTTAAAGGCTAAGTGGATATTTTATGTGAAAAAAAGTAGTAAATAAACTTTTGTTGGCAAGAGTAACATGAATAAATGTTTACTGCAGTTTGATTTTATGAGTGGTCCTGGGGTTGTGTGGGTGAAGAACCTATTTAGGGAGGTTAATTGGACAATATTATACAAGATGACTGGGTCAGGGGAGAGTAGGCAGTAGGTTCCTACACCATGATTTCATCCCTGCCCCAAAGACAATTCAAAATCCTCTTAGACAAACAAGAAATTAAACATAAAATGATAAATAAAAAGAATAAATTCAAATGATGTTTCAATATAAAAGAAGGAATACATTACAGAAGAATAATAGAGAATTAACTTTTAGATGTTTACTTTATTTAGAAGATCCTTTTTAATGGATTGGTGATAACAGTTGTATGTAGAGGAAACCTAGAGCCAGGTCTCTAAGGATAGGTTGAATGCTTAGTATAGGAATGGGATGACATTCCAGGATGTTGGGAAACTGTGGATAAAAATACAACAGGACACAAAGTGTAAGTGAAACAAATATGAGTAAAATTGAGACTTCATAGAAAAAGAAGAGGACAAAATGAAGAGTTGGTTGGTGCCAACCAAGAGACCTAAAGTAACCACAAAGGATGATCTGAAATTAAACCTTTAATTAAAAAGCAGTTTCTAGTGGGTAGTCATGCCCTAGGCCAGTATCTTCCCTGACAAAGAACAACTTCAATCTTTACTGGACCTATTGTCTATTTGTAACAGTGGGTCTGACTGCGCAATATTAAAATGTGGAGAGAAACATGGAGATGATGGCATGGTTTTTTAAAACGTGTTTGGAGATTGTTGGGGAGAAAAGAGATTAAGAAGTGAACAGCTAAGTGGGGGTGAGGTGGGGGTGGAGCTTTCAGAGCTTATTTTCTCTAGCCCGCTGAGTACTCTCTTCCGGCTGCTAATGGCTCACAGCTACCCCTGGAGACTGTGCCAGACTAGATGGCATCTCCTCTTCCAGGAGGTTGAGCCCTCTCAAAGCGTCTGATGATTGGCTGATTCTGGGAATAAAGAGCCAGACTCCAGGAGGGAACAACTCTGCAGTGTGTGGTTCACGTTGTAGGTTTTCCGTCTGTGGATCAGACCAAGGAGACATGTTGCCTCATCCTCGCTCCATTCCACTTTCCTACCACATCTGGTTTCACTACCTGCTTGCAGACAATGTTCCTAAGGAGCGCTTCCTCAGACAATCACATTCAGTCTTTGCTTCTCAGAAACCTGACTTAAGACTCGTATCTTCTGCTATTTTCATGTTCAGTGGCACCTAATAAAATGCTGAGTATGCCATCAGTGCTTAATAAATATTTGCTGAATTAAAGAACATATATCAGGTGTTAAAAGAGTATAGAATGCTATTTATCAATTTGGACAAATACTGTGTGATATTTTAGTATTGAGGGTACTTATTACTAATTTAAATAATTTGAGAAAACTGACAGAATAAAATTATATATGCATGCCTAATTATTTTAATTGTACAGTGTGGGGTAAATAATTCAAAACTTTTATAATGAGTTACCCTTCCTATCTTTAAGATGACTAAGTATATTTGTCACTTTTTGATCTATACCACAAATAAGAAATTTTGCAAATTAACTTGAATATGTGCTGGCTCCTCCTAAGACCCTTATTAGATACTGATGAATATGCTAAACTGTAGCATCTTATTGTCTCCCATGACATTTAACTTCAATCACCTGACTACCCAGGAGTGCTGAGAAAGATTTTGATTATGTGATGAGACTGCATTTTAAATATAATGCACATAATGTGTTGAGATAAGTGACAAGAATATTCTATGCTTAAGTGAAAGTCCATAATTATAATATTTGACTTTCTTGGGAAAAATACTCATTAGGAAGTTCTATTCTCTACCTGATTTAAGGACTCTGATTTTTTTTTCTAGTCTATTGTATATCTCTCTTTTGCCTCTTGTCCCCACAATTCACCACAATGATTTTCACGTAAATTTCATAATTTTTAAGATATCATCTAGTGTATATTTTTTACTTTGGTCTCATGCACTTTCAGGTTTTATTTCATTTGGTTTTGACATTGAACGTTCCACACTATTAACCCAGTATTACACATATATCCATTTTGAAATGCCAATATAACTAGAAAGTCCTTACTAATTAGAACCTTTATTATAATCATTCCAACATAATGTAACCAGAAATTATTAGACTCATTAGTTTCATAACAGTCTTTCATGTTTACCCTACTGGTTAAGTCAATTTCAACACTGTTTCAAGTACTGGGCTGAGTAGTACTTGCAGGATGCAGATACCTGGTTATTCTCCTTAGAGTTCTTGTATTTTTTAGATAAAATTTAAAAAATAAATTTAAAAGTATTGCTGAACACATTGGCCATTGACTATGCATATGTTTCTGTGGGTAAAAAGATGTGTAAGAAATCCCCAATGACTAAAGACCTCATTGTCCTCCTGAGAAGAGTCACATATGGAATCAGACAATAAGTTATGAAAAAACCTTTCTTCTTTGGTCCTTTCAATAGTTGACCACTGCTTACAGAATCAAATAAATGTCATAACTTGGCACTTGCTAATCTCTAAAGCCTTATTTTGCTTCTGCTGCCTTATTTAATAAGATTAAATCTAACACTATTTTTATGGTTACACAAATAACTTGTTCAGAACTTCAAGTTCTGAACAAGTTCTTTGTGTATCCATAAAAATTTTAGGATCAGCTTATCAATTTCTGCCAAAAATAACCCTTTGGATTTTTATTGGAAATAAATTTTTACATACATTTTGAGATAATTGACACCTTAACAATATTGAGTTATCCAATCCATGATTATGATACATCTCTCCTTTTATTTCATTTTTCCTTAATTTCTTCATTGGTTTTGTAGTTTTCAAAGTACAAGTTTTTCACATTGTTTCATATTATCCATATTTCATATTTAATTCTATTTTAAATATGATTTTATATTTAATTTCCAATTGTTTTTGTTTACTATACAAAAATTTGATTGATTTTTTTCTCAAATTGACCTTAATATTCTACACCTTTACTACAATAGTGATGGTCATTTTTTTGTCTTAACATTTTGTTGGACTTACTTGCATAGATGATCAAGTCATCTTCAATAAAAGTTTATTTTTGTTTTTTAGTCAGTGTACTTTTATAGATCTTTATTGTCTACCAGAGGCTCGATGCATGAAATTCCTGCAAGGGGCTCAGCCCTCACAGCTGTGGCGGCTTGCCTTGGCCCTCGCAGCCCCGGCTTTGTCCAGAAGGTCATTCGGCTGTCCAGTATAATTAGTATATATTATGATTTTATTATTATAGATTTTATTCGATACAATGTTTAGAGCAAAGCTGAATAGTAGTGATGAGAAGAGACATCTTTGCCTTGCTATTGATTTCAGAAGAAAAAAACTTAGTTTTCCATTCGTTCTTATGGTTTTTAGCTGTAGATTTTTCATAGATCCCCTTTTTCAGGATGAACAATTTCTATCTTCTTCCTTAACTGCTAAGACTTTTTATCAGTTTTTAAAATAAATTTTGGATTTTTAAATGCCAGGTCTAGGGACCCCACCCATGCATGAATTTCATGCACTGGGCCGCTAGTTCATATGATAACATATATGGGTTGTTTGGCTTTTTTTTTACTTTTTTTTTTTTTACTTTTATTCAGAATTACAGAGTTAACCATGATTTGCCACTGTTGAAATGACTCTGCATTCCTTTGCTGTATTTGACTTGATAATGGTATATATCCTTTGTGGTTTTTTGTTAGAATTTTTTAATAAAGTTTGCTTAGATTTTTACATCTATGCTCATAGCAATATTTCTCTATAATTTACCTGTAATATTCTTGTCTGATTTTGGTGATAAAGTAATTAAGGACTTACAGAATTATTTGGGGAACATACCCTATTCTTTTATTTTTTTTTTGGAAGTTTGAATAAAGTTATTATTGCTTCTTTAAATGTTTGGAAGAATTCGATTTTTGGAAAAAAAATTTGTGTCTGTATAGGCTTAAGGTTTATAACTTAAAACTCAAAATACTTTTCTCTGACTGGCTTATTTCACTTAGCATAATGCTCTCTAGGTCCATCCATGCTGTTGAAAATGGTACGAGTTCTTTCTTTTTTTTACAGCAGCATAGAATTCTGTTGTGTAGTGTACCAAAGCTTTGTAATTCACTCATCTACTGATGGCACTTAGGCTGTTTCCAAATCTTAGCTGTGGTAAATTGTGCTTCTATGCATATGTATAGGGATGCATATATCCTTTCTGATGGGTGTTTCTGAGTATATGCGTAACCCCAGGTCACAGACAGTGGATGGTACAGGCTTAGAGTGGGGGAGGAAAGAGCAATGGGGGGAAAAGGAACATATGTAATACTTTAAACAATAAAGATTAAAAAAATAAAAACAACAAAAATACCTCAGTATATGTTTGGTTATAGAACTATTCAGGTCACGATTTCTAAATGAGTGGAATTTTGTAGTTTGCGACTTTTGTTGCTATTTTTATTTTTAAAAATATTTTAATGATTGCAGAGAGGAAAGGAGAGGGAAAGAGAGACAGAGACATCAATAATGAGAGAGAATCATTTATTTGTGGCCTCCTGCACGCCCCCACTGGGGATTGAGCTTGCAACCTGGGCATGCGCCCTGACCCTAAATCAAACCACGACCTCCTGGTTCATAGGTTTACACTCAGCCACTGAGCCACACTGGCCAGATAGTTTGTGACTTTAAAATAAAAGTATTTCATTTACTCTTATACTGTCTTTACTATATATAGCGGTTATTTACGTAAATCTTTAGCACATGTAATGTACCTTTTCCTCATTTCTAGAATTCATACTGGTAACTTTCTCACATATAATCTTGGTCTTTGCAATTGGATTATGGGAGGGAAAAAGAAAGCTGTATAATATAGATTAATTGCTCATCTGGGAGTTTTCCAATTTTTTAAAAAAATCTGCAATATAATTACTGGGTTTCTGTGTACCATGTCTATCATTTGCTCTCTTTTTTTGTGGATTGTAGGGCCTTCTTCTTTGAAGTGGTTTCATATTTGCTATTACTGGGACACTAAGGGTTTAACTTGTACATGACCAGTTTTTATTGGTAATGTTCATACTGGCAGACTTGAGGTTCTAGTCACACGGGGGGGACATTTAAGCATTACTCAAAACCCAGGATGGGTGACTGGCTTTGTGCCTACAGCTAATAGTTGAACTTCTTTTATTATTGTTTGACGTCAGCCTTTCTTCAGGGAGCCCAGTTCCAGTTTTCTGCTACGCACACTGCTGATGTTTTCAGTTCAGGCTTCCCTGGGGGCATAAGAACCCAGCTTTTACATCAGACTGATTCTAGGTCTTTTGGCTTCAACTCTAGTTCACTACCATGGGTTTGAGGTTCCTTCTCATTCTGGAACTTGTAGATTACCTTTCATTGCTTTTTTCACCTTTTGAACTGCACATTTCCACATGGAACTCAACACATTTAAATAAATCTCTCATCCTCCTCTCAATCCCCGTTGTAATATAAACATCTACTTCTTTGCTACCACTGAGATGGCTAAAAAATGTGTTTTTTCCCTATAGCCTCCTGCTTTCCAATAACTGTGACTCTCAGCAGCATATCTCTCTCTTTAGGATAAAGTCAAAGTCAATATAAATTTTCAGAATCTCTAAAAAGAAAATAGTGACTCTCAAACATGAGAGAAAAAAAACCTATTTTTTCCACAATCTACTCAGTATTGGTGATATGGATAAAAATATCTCCTTAGAACAATTATCTTGAGAATTTAAGAATTTGAGATCTTATCTTAATTCTGTGTGGGAGGACTGCTTCTGACAAGCTTAATTTTTTTGCTCCAGATAACTCACCTCTCAACTTGTCAAGTATCTGATGTGAGATTCAGTATTAAACAAAGAGTCACATTGAAAGACTTACATAAGTGGTAAAGTTTAAAATAAGGTAAGATAGGGTTCTCATTAATGAAGAAAAAAAATTTGATACCTCAGCGATAATTCTCTTTCATGAAAATAATTTACAAAGGGGCTTTCTCTAATTTAGTCAAGTCTTTGTCCAAACTCTAGATAAATATGAAAGGGGTCAAATTAATTTTTTTTCTGTTCTATCTCAATTCTTCAATCCTGCTTTTGAAAGATTTACATTTTTTTCTATTTTATATTAACATAAGCTGGAATAATAAATGTCCATTATTTAAACCAATTGAGCCCTAGGTGATGTGGTTCACTTGTTGAGCGCTGTCCCATGCACCAAGAGGTCCCAGGTTTGATTCAGGTCAGGGAACATGCCAACGCTGTGGGCCCAATTCCCAGTAGGGGGCATGCAGGAGGCAGCCAGTAGTGTTTCTCTCTCATCACTGGTTCTCTCTTTCACTCTTTCTCTCTCTTCTCTCTCTAAAATCAATAAAAAATATATATATAAAAATAAAAAGATAAACCAATTGAGCCAAATTGCAAACGACGACACCATATCATACAACAGAGAACATGCACTTGATGAAGTCTATATGGGAACTTCCATTAGTCTGACTACAAAGTCAGAAGAATCATGAGGTGCAGCTTCCTGAAGGCCCCTCCAGTTCTTCCTTCCCCTTTGGAAAATGCAGAGGGAATTTTAATAGCATGAGTACCCAGCTTTCACTGGATGTATCTGTATTGTATTGTGTACTATGAAGCTTGACATTTTCTAAGAAAAAATCTGCAGTAATATTTTTTGTAAGAAAACTACAATTGTCCTGTTGTGCTAGTGAAGCTGCTCACTGCCTAACACGTTGGTCATAAATAAAATTAGTTGCTACTAATACTAATATTTATTATCAATAATCTATAATAGTTATTAATAAAATGAACATCAAAGTCATCATTCACATCCTTTGTAGTGAGGAACCACTACTCTGTCAATGTCCTCCCCGCCGCCTTTTTTCTCTTCTCTAAACATCTTTGTCTTTTCTCTTAATCTTCAATCCAATTCTTGTAACCTGATGATTCTCATGTCTACTGTAAATGTCTAAAAGTTTTAAAATTGCTGGTTTGAAAACTATCATTAATTTTAGTGTGTCACCAGCATACCTATTTGTAAACTTTGTTGCTTTTTATCTTATTTCTTCTTTGTGTGTATATCTCTCTCTGATAACATGTGAACCAAACCTCTCATAGGTCAAATACTGAATGTTAGGCTACTGCAGCCAAGTCTCCAGAATACTCCCTGGCATTACTAAAGATGCAATGAACACCTGAAGATGAGGGTGATAGCAGTGATCTATCTTCCAGTTCTTCATGGAAGTTGGATTCCTTCCAATGTTTACATGCAATGAATCGGTGACATTTATAACATGATTAATGAATCAGGTGTTATTAAGGAGGTGGATAAAAAATAAACAAAAAATAAACAAGTCACGTATCATAATATATTACCTTCCAATAGTCAAACTCCTTTTAATTCCTTGATCTTCACACAACCATGCCTTTCTATATATCAAAGTAAAGATGGTGAGTCATTGCACACGCTCCTACTTTCACAAGTCTAGAAAAACATTTTGAAGAATAAAAATGTTCTGAGCTAAGCCTGTAACAGTAAGTATTGTTTGACCAGCCTTTCACAAATTTGATTTCTCCTTGTAGTCTAATAACTTACAAAATGCCATTTTCCAAGTCTGAGCTGTATTTTGAGTTTCAGAAACTCAAATGGGCATCTGAAACAACAAAACATATTCGACACCCTCTTACTTGCAACAAAATATGATTTCTCAACAACCACTTTCTTGCTGAGGACTTGTCTTGTATGTCAAGTGTTTGCCGGAAGCCAATTTCTATTGCCAGGTTAGAAACCTCTAAAAAAGGAGCTCTATTATGAAAAGGGTAACAAAACCTTAGCCGTAGTGATGTGAATGGCACAAGTAAAATATACTGAACACAGCATCAGCCATTAGCTCAAATAGCTTGATTTCACCCCATTGCTGTTCATTGTCCCCTATACATTTGCTATAATGCCTGTGGTGACTTTCAATACGACTTAACTATAGGCTGTCCTCCAGGAAATGTCAGGCACAGCCACCTCTGGTGACATGCGACATGTGCTAGTTAGCACTGGTTTGTCACCGAGTTTTTAACTTGATACACTTAATTTTTTTTCTATAAAAATACACTCCTTTACCAAAAGAGCACGCACCCCCAAGCTATGTTGTAATGTGAAGCTGCCAGCTTAGCTCATTAGAGCCAATTGTTTTTAGTAGTTTACTAATGAGGAAGGTGCCTTAGTCAACCTGCTGTTTAGAGAGCAGGGGGATAAAAAATGTGCCCCCCCCCATTTTTTACTTAACCCATTCTTCAATCTTAATTGTGTTGTTGTTTTGCTCGAATGTACCATTATCACACCGTTGTAGGTAACACTGTGGGGGATTATAGCCTAATGAGACCGAATTGTAAATTGTAAACTCTTGTTAAGTCATCAGGGTGTACAGGGGCACTAAATACATACAGAATGAGACCTCTTAAGACTGACCCCCAGAATCTCCCAATAGATGACGAAGAAATAGCTTAAACTTTTAAAGGTAGTCGAAACTCTCAGGAAACATGCGGGGGACATATAGAAAAGGATACCATGAGATTCCTAAACCAAGGCAAATATAGCTTCATGACACACACGATCTTCCTTATTTCTTTTTAAATCCATAGATTTCTGGTGGGAAACTTACGTAAAATACACACTGACATATGACTTTCTTGTCAAAGATAGGCACAAGACTTTGTGTTAACAATGCTAATATTCTTAAGTTGATTTTCTTCTAGAGTGGCTGGCTAATGCAGAGAATATTAGTGAATTATATCAAGAGCTGTAACTTTTTATGTGTTGCTAGTAATTTCATGATAATACAACCAACCCTCCAAAATAATGTCTGAATAAATATGTGAGAAATATGTCTAAATAAAAGAAAATAGGACATTATTCTGGTGGATTTGCCTTGCTATTATCTTGCTAATATAAAAAGATTGGCAATTTAGGTGCATCTCCTTAAATTTTGAAGGATCATGAACAGTGAGATCAGGTCACAAAGTAGGTAATATTATTGTTCACCATCTACAAAAGAGTGTAACACACTAATTTAAGGAAAAAGAATGTTTCCAATTGAAATTCAAATTGTATAAGAAATCAGAAAGCCCAGTTGGTGTGGCTCAGTGGTTGAGCATTGACCAATGAACTAGGAGGTCATGGTTCGATTCCCTGTCAGGCCACATGCGCAGGTTGTGGACTCAATCTCCAGTGTGGGGCATGCAGAAGCAGCCAATCAATGACGCTCTCTCATCACTGACGTTTCTATCTCTCTCTTCCTCTATGAAATCAATAAAAATATTTTTTAACAAAAGAACTCAGGAATTATTTTTTTTTCCAATCCCAGGTACATAAACAGGAAGTGGGGTAACAGCATTTGATGTATTGACATTTCAGTACACAGACAGGATTTCAGCACAGCAGCAGTGATGTGACTGCCCAAAACTATACGGGAGTGTATTTGTGAGAAGGGTCATGTCTCACTTATTTCTAAGCTGAAATCAGAATAAAAGATTTTCTCTGTGATCTACATCCTGCTGAATACAGACCCTTACATACATTTCTATCTATATATATAAAAAACCCTAATATGCCAATAGACTGAATGGTGGAACAAATGGACAACCCGTCTCTATGATGTGTGCTGACCACCAGGGGGCGCACATGGAACATGGCAGGCATCAGCAGCAGGCAGCAGAGTGCAGAACATGGCGGGTGTCAGCTATGGGGATGTGGAGCAGGTGAGCAGGGGTGCCAGACCAAGGCGGGGCACCGGTCGCTGTCAGCGGGGCAAGCCTCTGGCTGTTACTGAAAATTCTTTGCTCCCCCACGCTGTGGTCCCACACAGTGCTTGCACCTGCTGCCGGCGCCAGCCCCATTCGCACCCGCTGTTGGCACTTGGTGCCGGCCCTGATAGCTCAGTGCCATCAGCTAGTGTGAGCGGAGGCTGCTGGCCTGATCGCCCCTCAGGCTTTTCCACCTCCCCCTGCTCCTGATGGGTGATTGGGGCAGTAGATAATGCTTGCACCCGCTGCTGGTGCCGGCCCTGCTCACACCGGCTGTTGGCACTGGCTTCAATTTCTCTGTGCCGTCAGTGGGTGCAAGTGGGGCTGGCACCATCAGCACATGGGAACAGTGTGGTGGTGGGAGCAGGGCTGCTGGCAGACAAGGGGAGGACTGGGGTCCGTGGCGGGAGGGACCAAGTGGGGACGCGGAAAATGAGCCAAGACCCGCCCCTGTGCCCCCTGCAGCCTCGCAGCCCGCAATTCCTTTAAAGGTGCACAATCTCATGCACTGGGTTCCTAGTATATTTTATAAAATATATAAACCTCAAGTAACAAATGTTTCTGTATGTAAGGCTCTGTATATTTGACTGTAAAACAAAATAACTAATTAATCATCAGGGTGTTGTCTCCATTATATTTCATGGGAATACCCTCTCTGAACAGAGAGATCTTCAAGAGAGAGAGTATAATTGACTCAGAAACTTCCTACAGTAACTCACCATAGCAACCCGGCTTGCCCAGCAAGTCTGCCACATTCCAAAACAAGATCCACCAATTAGAATTATGTTGATATGATAGGTAGATAATAACATAGCTACTGCAAGCACATGCTTTGAGAAACTCAGCAGGAAAGCCCTGAGACAGGATTTCCTGTTTATTTCACTCTGGTTACCACATCCATGGGAAAGGAGGTAAAGCTGGTAGACTATGAACCAACTGAAAGTGAAGGCTTGAAGAAAAATATTCCAGTTCAAGCAAGTCATAGTAATAAATGTTTGGTGAAGAAGGGTTACAAAGAAACATTAAAGACTCATTTAGTAAAAACAAGGAATCCACTAGGGGAGGGATGCGACTATGACCTTTTCATCATGCACGTGAGACACCTGGATTAAAAAGCAGGGGAAATGTCTGCAACTTTTAGATGAGGCTATGGCTGTTTTTATTGCTTCTCTAGAGATATCCGAAGAAGATGATTAGATTAAAAGGTTAAACTATATGCAGCAGGCAAGACATTCTTTGTGAACTTTGTAAGGCAGTGTTTTCACGATATCCTGCTATTCCTATAAAAGCTTAAAAAAAATATTCATTTGAGTCAATTCCCTCCCCTCTCCAGCCCTTTTTTTGTAGTAAGAGGCTACGTCCAATTTATTTTTTCCTACTGGATAACCTTCTGAGACATCTCCTTGTAAGGATTCTTCTCTGAGAAAAGCCGACTTTATGAAATTCATGTTTTTAGGTGACATGTGAAGTAATTATCATTGAAGAGACCTTCATTTATTTGGGGGTATACAAAAGATTTTTACATTAATGATAATTACAGTTTTTAAATTATGAGGTAATTTTCATAACAAAAAGAGACTGAAATTCTAACTTTGAAGATTATATTTGAAATAATGAGATATTTTAATGTAACCTAGATCTCAAAAGCTACATTTGCTCCCTAGGTATTTTTATCATCTACTCAAAGCTGATATATGTTCCACATGTTGCTGGAGTTTCATGTAGAATACTCTTGGTAGCAGAGAGCAATGATTGGGTTAAAGTTGATGCCAACACATGAAGGTCTTACCTTGAGCTTTATACAATTATTCTCATAAAATGAAGAATTAATGCTTTCTGAAATTGCCATACAAGGATGTGGGCACTGTATTCATTTAAAGTTAAAAACTCATGACATGGTGAATGAAACATATATTCCAGTATTCATTTGCATGATTAAAAGGAAATCTTTGCCTGGCCAAAATCTGGGGCAGATGGTCATAGTATCTATTCATAGTAGTTATTTATAATGTCTTGCCTTTAAAATTTTAGTGCATTCAAATATTAGTCAAACTCCAAGAACTCAGAAAATCATGTAATCTCTGCATTATAGAGGATTTTTGTAGTGATAATTTAGTCTAATGCTTGCTCCATACCCTGGTCATTCCAAACTGTTTCAGACCTGACTAGATCCCTCCTACTCTTTACTAATTATGGAAAAAAATCACAAGCCTTTGGCATTTTTAAGTAGTTTCAATCTTCAGAAAGTTTTTTTTTTTCTTAAATAGGCCAAATGGGTTCTTTCACTATCTCTCTCTTATACTATTGGAGTTGTATAGACCAAGTCTAAAATGTATTTTTCAATAGAAAACACTTCACATATTTTAGGCTCCTTTGTCCCTTGAAGTTTTTTTCTATTTAGGCATCTTCATCATTTTAATTCTTTTTAAAGATTTACCTCATCTTCCTTCTTTGCTCTGGGAGAAGGAGTGAGAAAAGAACAGCTAAGATCTCAATTCTTCATATGTCAGACACTGCCCAATAAATATGAGCTCTAAATGGAACTAGATTTTCTAGTAGACATGTTAAAAAGCTTTTAAAAAGAAGTGAAATTAATTTTAAAATATTTTATTTAACCCAATAGATCAAAAATATTACCTAAATATTATTGATATAAATTAGAAAACATTTTGCTTTTTCACACTAATTTTACAAAATGCTTATATTGAACACTTACAGTATATCTCAATTTGTATTAGCCACATTTCAAGTGTTCAATAACTATGTCACTAGTTACTACTGTATTAAATAGTATGACTCAATGTTATGCAAATCAGTTAATCTTCTCTAAGACCATACCCACAAATTTCATACCCAATGGTTTTTCTGTTGCACATGCATTTTCTTCCTAATTATATAAAGGGGTAGGTAAATGTAGGTTTACAGTTGTTCATAATAAATAATGCAATAATTAATAAATAATGATACAAGAATAAACTGTTTCGCATACTCACAACTGAAAACCTAATTTTGTCCACACTTGTAAGTTGTTTAAAGCCAAGGCTTTGTCCTTATTTACTAAATTATTTATACCATGCACCTAATTCAGTGTTTAATGCACATTTTTCCCTTGACTAATACCTGATGGCAAGCTTTTACTATAGCCCTTTTTAATTCCCTAATCTCTTCACTGCATTCTCTAAATTATTTTAGATCTACTGTGATTTGCATATGATATGCCATGTTGTAATGATCTGGGAAACAGTACAATATAATAAAAAATAACACAGATATACAGGGTGGGTGAAGAGGAGGGTTAGAGTTGTGGGTATGCAAATCAGTTTATTCTTGTATAATTACTAATTAAAGATTGTATTATTTTCCATATGAACAACTGGAAACCTACTTTTGCCCCACCCTGTACAAGTCTTGGACCCAATCATGACAATCTACGAGATTTTAAGTGTCAGCTTAATCTCATTATACCTGTGTTTCTTAAACTATAATATGAAGACAGATATTTATAAATTTCCTGCCACAGAAGAATTTGTGAGCATACCACACAAAAATGTATGTCCAAGCATTTTCTAAGTGGTAAAGAAAAAAAAACATGCAAAGAATATATGGATATATTTCTATTTTGCTTTCAATAAGCTGCCAAATTTTTTTTGCCTTTGACTAAAGTAAAACATCATGCCATTGGTTCACAGTGACTTTTAAAATCCCCTCATGGCTCATAATTTATAGTTTTGAGTCCAGGAACTTGTAAAACCACTTGGGATTAATTTTTCCTAAATATATTAATTTACTTGTCTATGCTGTAGCATTATTTTTCTGTCTTACAGACCAGCAGGAGATTCCTGAAGCTAGCTAAGTACATTTATAGTGTCACTAAGCATTTTAATCCTGGGTAGAAAGAAGCAAAGAGAAATGTTTAAAAAGAGTAAAGCACATTAAATGTACTTTTGAGTAATTGGATTTATTACAACTAGAGGAATAAGCTTTGCCACGATTAACACCCATTACAAATCAATATTGTCAGAGTTCTGAATTCACTTTAATATTTTAGATAGTTGATTAGTACTGTTTTGCAAAATCACAAAATTTTTAAAGTCCCAAAAGCCAAGGAAAAATAAAAAAAAATAAATGTAAGATGTTTTTAAAGAAAAAGAAGCCCTTCTACTTTTTTAGATGTAAAGTAACAGAAATATATTTTTCCATCTAAATACTACATGATTTACATTTTTCCAGGAATTGGTTTTTATTTTTAAAGATGGATATATCAAGAGACATTTGGCAAACCTGAAATATGGATTCAAACACACACACACATACACACACACACACACACAGAAATCCATTTAATGAATACTCTTTGAACAGCACACCTGCTCAATTAGAAGCACCAGCAGAACAGGTTCAGGGCAACACATTTGGCTGCATTCATACAATGAGTGAGCTGCTCAATCAACTCCAATAGCGCTTGCTCCAGTCTAATTGTGGTTTTTGCCAACTATGAACAAGGCTTGGCACTTGAATAAAATTTCTCACCATGCAGCTTTTTGTGCATTTTGTGCAATTACCTGGATTATCAGTACTATTAAAGATTTGATTTTAATTTATTATGTTTCAGAAATTAGGTTAACGCTCTTGAGAATGATAATTATTCTAAGCCATTCTGAAATATCAACATCATCCATAATGCTGCATTTTTGCCATCAGCAGTGCTTCCATTTCCAGCTTTGTCTTTGATCATGATCTGTACAAGTTAAAAGCTCCTGTTATGCCTGCATAAACACCTACCTATCTTTACCTCCTGCCTATTTCATTGGAAGTCCTAGTTGTGGACATCATTCCTTAGGTCAATTTTTGGATGACCTTACTCTAGTGCAAACTGGCCGAAGTCTGTATTTCTTTTGGCTTTCTTACATATCAACAGAAGAAAAATTATAGAGTTAAAACGATTAAGGTTGCAAGTGATTCAAGACACTTATAAAAAAAAAGGGAGAGAGAGAGAGAGAGAGAGAGAGAAACTAACAAGACCCACAGCCTTTGACTTTTCTTTGATAACAGGACAATATGGCACTTCAACCTACGGCATTAGGGTTCTAAAGCCAAACCAGCAGTCAATAAATATCATGAACCACAACCAACCTGAATTTGATTACTCAGTGGTTATAGAGCTGAAACCCAAAGCCTCAAAAAAGAATCCTAAGCTCATGACATTTACAGAGCTGTTTCTAAAGACAAGACAGGTTTGAAAGGTCATGACAGACTAAGGCTTTGGGGCTGGAGGAGGAAGCTGTTCACCCACAGGAAGATTAAAGGATTCAAAGTTGTAGGGAACAAAGTTTGTAATTTTCTGTATACAAGAGAAGGTGTTGTTTGTGATGCTTATAGCTGCCACACATCTGACATCTGAAAATGAAATGAAGTGGAGATGGAATAACCGCATTCACTTGCATTCATTTCATCAGTTCCCCTTGCCTAAGAGTCTCAGGAAGAAAAGTGCCTGGGGAAAAAAGAGAGGGAGGGAGGGAAGAAGGGAGGCAGAGCTAAGTTCATTCTGATCATTTGGAGGCTACTAGTATATTATAATCTGAAACTTTCACCGATAATTCTATATTATGGATATTTTCAAGTTTCTTTGCTAGCATCCATCCCCTGTCCTTCCCAAAAGCTACTGATTTTCTTTAGAAAACCATGTGATACAAGGAAGCTGCCTTGGAATGAGATCAATAATGTATATCAAATCAATACATAAAGCTGAAGTCAGTCCCACCTCTGGTGTTTTCATCTGTTTGCACTGAAAAATTCCACTGCTCTGTTTAAACTAGTCTCTATCATGTTCCTGGTGCAAATAAATGAATCTTATCTTGCAGGACAAACCTCTAGCAAGAGTTCAAGTAGCCTTATGGAAAAACTTAAGCCTCCCCACTTTTGCCACTGTACTCTTATAAATAAAACATCCCGCATTTTTAACATTTTTAGGTTCTTAAATCATCAGAGATTGACTGTGAACAAAAATAGCAATTTTTAGATTACAAAAAGTCTTGACATCAATTATCATCAGCTATTAATTAATGCCTCAAGCAGAGAACAACTATCAGCACATTAGTTAACTAGCATTTTCTTTATAGTTGAATATTATCAAATTTGAACATTTGCTTTAACTGTGAAGCCACCTGCTTCCACTGCATGGTTTAGTACCTGTCATAATGTTTAGTGAATTATTTTCATACTTTTGCATCTTTCAAATTAATGTCCTTATCAATGTTTTCAACACAAGTACATTTGTATTATGTGTGTATTTGTCTATATATAAACGGTGTCCCAAAATTCACGCAAGAAGCAATTTTGATAGAAAACACAGGTTTATAATTAAAATTGTAAATTTTGTATTGATGCATAAAGTATATAGTATAGGGTTATATATGGAATAGCACATTGGATAAATGGCCTCCACGGCTTTGCTGGCACGTATGCAAAGTCGTGGTCTTCACTGGTCTTCATTGTCCCTGCTCCTGGGCCATAATTGGTACTTGGTAATGCTTATCAAATTGAAGGGATTGAAATCAAAGGGCAACAGATATTAGAATCTGATTCAATAAACCAAGTAAAATTAGGCTTTAATTTTTGTTGTTGTTGTTGTTGTTGTTGTTGTTGTTGTTGTTAATGCTCACACAAAATTCAAATCTTGTGTGAATTTTGGGACACCCTTCATATAGCCTAAAATGCAAATTGCCTCCTCAGGAGTTCGACTGACCAGGAGTTCAATTGCTCTGTAGGATGTGCGCTGACCGCCAGGGGGCAGTGCGGAACGAAGGGAGGCCCTGGCCAGCAGCCAGTAACCTCTAGGGACCCTACCCGTGCATGAATTTTGTGCACTGGGCCTCTAGTGTATATATAAATATATACTTGATGTAATAGACAGAAGGTATCATTTAGCCTAATAAAGCTTTGGTTATCAAGATTTAAACTTATAGACAGGACTCTGCTTTATTTGTTTGCTTGTGGTTGTTGTTTTTGTTTTGTTTTGTTTTTAAACAAACGTGCATGCAAAAATTATTGTTGTCCTTAGAAAAATAACGTAATTTTTCTGGATTAACTATTATTATCCAGAAAAAGAGGAGTGTGGACTATGGCCTCCCTAGTTTCTCTCCCAATTTCAAACTGTTTGATGTATGAAATTTAAAATCATTATTTTCCCAAAACTTTGTCATCAGACTGAGCTCCTCAGGTCAAGGCTAACAATCAAAATACTTGAAATCTATTAAAACTGTCAACTGTTACCATTAGTACTGTTAACTGACCATATGTATGTTATATTAAAAAAATGGCAAAAAGAAATTAAATATTAAGGCTACAGATATTTTTTGTAAAAATTTGTATTTTGTCAACAAAATGTAAAACTAATAAAAGAAAGGGACATAAAAACTACTAAAAAAAAGGAGTTATATTCTAAATAATAAACGCTTACTTTACTATTGGCCCCTGTGCAAAAGCCTTAGTAAATATGATTAAAAATGAGAAAAAGGAAATGGTATTTGCATTCATCCTGGTAATAGAATATAAAATTAAAGCATGCAGGGATTAATGTTTTAAAGCGTGACTTGCAGTGATAAAGCTAAGGTATTAGACAGACAACATAACCGTTACAGGATACACAAGCAAATAAAAAGCAGCAAACGCCTTAAAGATGAGCAAGTCAACCTAGAATGGAATTACAAAATGATTAATCAATACAAATGAGAAACTGTGCAAGGAAAGGGAGCTTGGTGAGACTTCTTATGGGACTCAACACTGCGGCCGCTTAAAGATAATGAGAGGAGCCAGGCAAAGTCAAAGAAATGCTTTCATTCCATGGCAAAGTCATTTGTGAACAGTTTAAATTACCCTAATCACCTCCCCTCCAGCCTTCAGTGGGCTCCAACTCTTTAGTTATTTAAAAAAAAGGAGTTTGGGGAAATGAGTTCTGCGAATCTAAGCTGCAAAATAATTATACACACATCGTTTTAGCATTTTAACAATGCAATCCCAAACATTTGTTCTCATTAGAATGCAAATCAACTCATTTAATAATCCCACAAGAGAATTCCACCACACTCAGCTTAAAAAGCGCAATGGTATTCAAAATATTATTAATAAATGCCAAGTATGGAGAAGCCAGTTTGCTTTGCCAACAGCTCAGGCTAGATAAAAGAAATATACTTACATTTCCAACCTGTTTTTTTTTTTTTGTTTTTTTTTTACTGTTGTTTGTTTTTCTGACCAAATTTAGTTTAATTGAAATTTAACAGTTGAACTGGTTTGGGACAGACTTAAAAGACAAAAATCAAGGTGACAATCCCCTCTGTTTTGGCACACACTTTCACACTAATCACAGTCACAGCTTATCATGCAAACCAAAGACATCTATTTATCCTAAGTAGTGTCTAGTTTCACTACTCCAATTTGTTGCTAATTGTCTTAACACATAGTAGACAGGAGCTTTAACTTAAAACAAGTCATCAGAATTTATGAATATGATCTTTCTTTAGCAAGAGTCTTTTGTAAGAATAGATACTTAAAAAAAACACACTACAGTTTTGACCCTAAACAACACAGTGATTTTTATGCAGCTAATAATGAAAAATGTATGGTATACGTAGCCTGCATTGTAACATAAAACAGTTCCACAAAACTGTATTTTAAAAGAGTCTTCTAGCTCACTGCTTCAATTCAGAATATCACCTCCACATGGAATGAAGACAATTTTGGTAAAATTCAATTATCAATTCACTCATTTTTTTCACTCTGTCTTTTATATAGACGTCACTGTCCCATTTTATTTCTGTTATTACCAATCTCTCTCTCCCTCTCTCTCTATGATTCAATTTCTTGCTTACATATGAATCACACCTTCTATTGAATTTCAAGGAACTGCTAAATTGCTAATCACTTTTTAAAAACTCATCATACATGCACCAAAGAAAGGATTTAAAAATTATACATGAAGGCAAGT
Organism: Myotis myotis; assembly: GCF_014108235.1. Classification (NCBI taxonomy): domain Eukaryota; kingdom Metazoa; phylum Chordata; class Mammalia; order Chiroptera; family Vespertilionidae; genus Myotis; species Myotis myotis. Next base: position 10,884,089 of record NW_023416368.1, read on the forward strand.
GGCTAAAAAAGTGCTATCCTTCAGAGGAGCAGTGTCGTTTTAATAACATTTTAACTTTAAAAAAATAAAAGAGTGGATTTCATATATAATACAGATCCAAGTGTTTATTGTGTCCATTCTTTGTGAGGAGGTGGATAGTAACAGTGTAAAGAGGATTATTTTATTGAATCATTAAAACCAGAAATAAATAAATGAATGAAAACACACACACACACACACACACACACACACACACCAGGATGAACACCTGAATAAATATCCCCAGTGAATTATGATCAAATGAAATATGCCTCAGTTGCAAACTATTAGACAGGCTGCTATGTGACCCAAGTCTGCTAATAAATGTACCTTTCATCTTTGGCATGCATACTCATAATGGGGAGCCCATACAGTTTAGATGGTTTTATTTATATAAACATTTACAGGTCAGAAAAATACTCTCAAGGGTGCGCTATGGGGTGAATTATGTTTCTCCAAAAGCATATGCCAAAGCCTTAACCCACCATGTGACTGTATTTGAAGTTCGGAAGGAGGGCCTTTAAAGAGGTACTTAGTAAGTGAGGTCATAAAGGTAGGTTCCTAATCCAATACGACTTATCCTTAACAGTAGAAGAAGAGATATCAAGGATGTACGTACACAGTGAAAAGGCCATGTGAGGGCATAGTAAGAAGGTGGCTGTCTCCAAGCCAAGGAGAGAGGCCTTTGGAGATACCAAATCTGCTAACACCTTAACCTTGGGCTTCCAGCCTTCAGAACTGTGAGAAAATAAACTCCTAGAGTTTAAACCACCAAGTCTATGGTATTTGGTTATGGCAGTCTACCAAACTAATACAGGGTATCACTTCTTTTCTCAATACCCCTTGAGCACCTTCTGTATCTTTCATAGATTATGCATATAGAAATGCCAGAGAAAGAATACAGTCTTTTATGAAACATAAGGTCTAGAATAGTGTCCAATTGCAATTTAGGAATAAAAAAAGTGGATCATTGAAAACATTAAGAAGAAAGGTTACTATTTATCAGCTTGATATAATCATCTAAAATAATTCCCCAAAGTAGTTGTATTATAATTCTTAAGTTGAACCTAATATTATGTTTGTTTTGGTTTCTCTAAACAACAGATGTGAAGGAGTTAAGCTGAGACAACCTCACCCAGGAAGAATCCTAAAGATAAGGGAGAAAAGAACACCCATATTGCTCCTCTTTTTCAGTCAATAGCAGAAAACTATTATAACTCACCTACAGCCTATAGCAAAGGAAAGAAAAATGTCCTTTTAACCTAATAAAGTCAGAGAAATAAAATGGTCTACATAGAAGAGAGTTGGGATAACCCTCCTCCATGATAATTGATGGGCACTAGTAATGACCCTCACTGTAAACTGCTGAAAACATTTAGTATCTATGAACTACTATCACCCCAGCCACTAAACACTCAGAACAATCTCCCAGATTTTTCTTTCCAACAGAGGACATTTAGATAAATGTAAAAGGAAGGACCTTGCCACATTGTGTTACTGGAGGGTGGCAAACATAGAGGTGACTACAGATAAGGCAGATGGGTAGGTACTAACTTGTTTTGAGGTGTGTAGTCTTTTTGAATTATATTCCCTTCTTGATGTATCCCTGTGTTACTACTATTCCTAAGGCACCTCTGATTTGGGAATGGAGAAAGACAATTTTCAAAACATTTCAGAAGGGAGTACTAGGAAAAGTCCTAGAAGACAACTTGGAAAAAGCTTTTGGTGACTAATGGTTACAGTAAAGGCGAAAGGAAAGATCAAAGGCAAAGTGCTCACTCCAGATTTGCTTTGTTTGCTTGTGATTTCAAATAAGACACTCTCAGGGTTGTAATAAACTAAAATGTTTGCCAGTAATTGGGGCATACCCTGAACTACTGCGCCATGAACCAGGAGAGAGAGAGAGCAATTGGATGGCTTTCAAAAAGCCAAAAGTATTCTGCAACGCCTTGAAGTAAAACCTGAACCCAACAGAGTTTCTAGAGTCAACATCCATTAAAAAGAAATATGACAGAAAGTGAACACAGTAAATAACAACACAAGGAAGCAAATAGAACGAAACAGAACATGCGACCTGTTGGGATGAATAAAATATTGTTAACTTTCATAGATTAGCTAACAGCACTGGAACAATAAATTTTATTTAAAAATTATTGTTAGAGACATATACTGAAATACATAGGCTTAAATATGATATCTAGAATTTATTTTAAAATGTTTCAGTAATAGTGAGCAAAGATATATACATTAAGCTAATGCGATAAAATCTTGGTAATTCTTGATGTGACTAACAGTAGCTAGGGGTTGATTGTTCTGGTTTTTAAATATTTTTATATTTAAATTTTTTCATAGTACAACCATGGAGCTAAGCTGAAAGAACAATGTATAGTGACTCAGTCTAAATTTTTGTAGTCACTAGAAGAAGACAGTAGTTTCTAGACCAGCCAGAGGTCTGTATATCCTGATGTGTCGAATACCAGATCAAGAGACCATGACACTCATAAGGGAGGCTGAAGAATAAAGAAGAGTCACAGAAGTAAACACTGGCAGTGCCATCTAGACATTATAAAGGTGGCAGGGAATCTTCCACATCAGATTCTGAATATTTTTTTCCCAATGATAAGATGGTTTCTATCCTGCAATGACTAAAGGACAGACACAACAAAGTGGTGAACCACAGCCCATTGCTGGCAGGTCGTATTGGTTCTCAGAGTCTTTTTAAAACTTTTAATTCGTTGCCAAATTAAAAAACTAGAATATTTCATGTAAACATCGTGGTCATCCAACAAGAATGAGGAGCAACCACTCCTTTAGTTATCGACATGCACTCTCCACTCTCCAGGAATGGCTAATCACTTTATTACCGGATATAATTATTCATAGAATAACTATAATATTATGCATTATAAGCCCGGGCTCCTTAGGCATTTACATTTGGAACACCTGATATGTTGTGTTGAATACTTTCCCTGCAAGACCATTCTTTGCACATGAGATGAAATACTTGCTTAAGCTTTCTGCAAAAGATGCTGTTTAACATTTAGCTTATCATATTCCATATTTCTGGTTCCACGATCACCAAGCAATCTAGGGGTTCACATGAAGAATTACTCACAGGGTGTGACTGTGTAATACGTAGACATTCCTAGGTTTGAATGTCCATTCTCCTACTCCCTGATCTCAAACCCTGTATATCTAAGTTTACTAATCATTAATATGGGGTTAATAAGTATGGCTGGTCATAAAGCTCTTTTGAATATTAAACACAGTAATTCATATAAAATATTTGGTCTAAAGATGGGCATATATTAACGAGTAGCTGTTGTTATTATTATCAGAAGTAGTAGTAGTAATGGTGGTGATATTTCATGGAATTTGAATATTTTTGGTTTGTGAAAGTAAAGTCTTAAGGCAAATCAGTAAACTGTTTTTAAGGTATAATTTAACTTTCCATGTTGCTTGACCATAGGAGAGGAATAGTTTGATCAGGCAAAAATGGCATGTGTCAGTTATCAGTTGATTGCGTCTTAGCTCCAAACTTACCCTGTATTGTACAACTCTGTGGAACCGAAGCAGGACCTTGTAAACCTCTCTCCTTTACCAGCTGGTGTCATGTTAAACCAGGAATCTGGAGAGCCACTGCCAGAAGGGGCTTCTCCCCGGCCTGGTACTTGCTTGCTTGCACCTAAGATACTGCTTTCTTGCCAACAAATGAAGGTGAGCTGCAGATTCAGTCTCCAGTGAGTTTCTGCAGTATCAGGTAGAAGTCTCCCAGTAACTTTCAACAGCAGCCCAGAAGGATGCTTCCCAGTTAGTATCACCAGTATCCTGGTGGGAGTCTTTAATGTCACTCTCTCCAGAAGCCTCAAGTATCTCAAAAACTTTCCTGTGGAATTTTTGCTGCCTTTCCTGGCCCTACAGCACTTCAGCAAGCAATTCCACCATCAAAGGGCCACAGCCACACCCCATGCAACAAGGTTTGAAACCCAGTGCTGGGGAGGAAACTGACCTCCTCCAACTTGGTTCCTTCCTTAGATTCTCTGCCTCAATATTACAGGATCCCTATATCTGATATCTGCTCCCTATATCTGATATGCCTGCATTCTTGGGACTTTAAACCTCTTATAAAATAATCCCCTGTTAGAAGTTAATATTTTTCCTAGTAAAATTCCCTTTCATATTTTTGGCATGGTTTTTTGTCATTTTTCTAAACTCTAACCGATATAGAATACTAATTATGCACAGGAGTTTGCTCAACTATTCTAATAACATTTACTTCACTCCCTTGGGAAGTGCATTCCCCCAATATTTGTGCTCCTGGGGCAGCTACTTATCACAGTACCTCAGCCCCACCTTCTCCTCCCAAGTCCCAGTCTCCCCTTCATGTAGTTAACATGTGACACAGACTAAATCCATCATAGTATTCATCTGTTTGGCCATATTTATTACCTCTGGGGTAGTCATGTGACCCAATCCAGGGTAATTACAGTCCTCCTTTAGAATATTTTATTTTTATAAGGGGAGAAAGAAGTGTCCTCTTTCCTCACAGATTATTAAATCTAATAATATGAAATTTCTTCCTCTCACCTCTCCGGAAATAAAGTATGAGTAAAACAGAGGGAACCAAGAATAAAAATAAGAGCAAAAGGTAGCGTGACATTTCAGCTTTCTTGAACCCATCTTTCATGAAGGATCACCCAATGGTATTGGAAAAAAATAAATCTCTTGGTTTTAATACAGAGAACTATATTCAAATGGTCTTTTCAGACCCAGGCACTATATATTTCTGAGCATTCTTTGATTATTTACATGTATTGTGCAGTATGAGAACCTTATGGAAGGTATCACTAAAAAACAGGTATCCAGTTCTTGCTAGAATGCTTCCAGGAAAATAAAACAATAGAGACAAAATAAGCCACAAAAGTTTGCTATGAATACTAATCTTTTTAATTAACGTAGCTGGTTTCCTCTAACAATTGTATCTATCACCTTCAGCTGTTGACTTGATTTCTACACCCTGGGCTATATAGAAAAAAGTCTACTTCTTTTACATGGACTATTCTGCAAAAAAACATAGATCAATTTTTAGAGCATAAATGTCAAGGAAATGTCATAATAGTTTTTCAACAAAAAGTTCTTTGACTTGTCAAAGAACAAAAGCTTTGTTATTGTCACTCTCATTTACATTCTCAGATAGCTAAATAAGTCACTGAATATCACTGAGGTTTACTTAAAAGTCATCTACTTTATGTCAGTTAGACTTATAAACTTTTCTTTCCAAAGTATTTTTAATGCAAAAATTAAATTATACATCATTTTTATTGATATATAATAAAAGTGCAGTGAAATACCCAGATATTAAATATAGAATTTGACTAGCTTTGGCAAAAATATACATCTTTGTCCTACACCCAATAAAGATAGAAAAGATTTCTATCAACCCACTTACTCTGTGCCTTGGATAGTCAATGTTTGCCATACACACACACACAAATATTACTCTAATTACTATCAACAGTGATTAACTTTCTACTATTTTTGAATATCATGTAATGGAATTAAGCTATTTAGAATCTGACTTGTTCCACTGAGCATATTTTTTGATATTTCTCCATGTTGTTAGATGTATCTGTAATTTACTGCTGAATAGTATTCCACTGTCTGAATATATCAAAGTTTTCTTATTCATTCTCCTGTTTGTGGATATTTGCTATACTATAATTTTTCCTTATTAAGAATAAACTTGCCTTGAACATCCCTATATGAGAGTTTTTGTGAACATCAATTTTCATTTATCTTGGGTAAATTCCTAGGAGTAAAAATTGCTGGGTCATAGAAGAGATGTAAGTTTAACTAAATAAAAAACCTTCAAGTGGTTTTCTAAAGGGGTTTTTGCTCTGTTACATATATACTGAGATTGTATGAGAATTCCAGTTGCTCCACATCCACAGACATGCTTGGCATTATCAGTCTTTTAAATGTTATATATTCTGGTATACAGCAGTCTTCCTTTATCTGTGGTTTCACTATCTGAGGCTCCAGTTACCTGCAGTCAACTGTGGCCCAAAAATAGTAAGTGAAAAATTCCAGAATTAAACAATTCAGAAGTTTTAAATTGCAAGCCATTCTAAGAAGTGTGATGAAATCTCGCACCGTTCCTCTCTGTCCCTCAGGGGACTTGTATCATCCCTGTATCCAGCATAACCATTCTGTACACATTACCCACCCATGTCTTTTCTTTTAATAAAATTTAAACATTGAGAAATTTATATTAGCTATCATTAAAATTCATCTTGTAAGCCTGACATCTTTCACATAAAAACAGAAGTACATAACACAAAAACAAAGCAACAACGTGTAGTCAGAAGGCTATAATAGAATCTCAGTCTCGTTAGTTTTTAGCTATGGGGCCATGGGATAATACCTTTAAACTCCCTATACTCTTTTATTTTTAATATCAGAATTATTTATTGCACACCTGAAATAAGCCAAGCACACTGATAAACTGTTCACATGCATGACCTCGTTTAATTTTCACAGCAGCCCAGGGAAATCGGGGCTGTGTTATTTCCATTTTACAGAAGAGGAAAGTGTTAGTGCTCTCATCGATAAGATGAAATGGTAGCCACATTTCTGTCTCAGGAGGTTCTGTGTGTATAAAATCAGACAATGCATGTGAACATGCTCGACATGTCAAAGAACAAAAGCTTTGTTATTGTCACTCTCATTTACATTATCAGAATTCTTCACATTGATTCATATTTTGTCTCTAGATTCATTTCTCTTTACAATGTCCCTTTAGCAGCAACCCTAATCAGTTTGCGACACTTTATGTGCATGCTTGCCTCACTGCTACACCCATACCTTTGAGTACAAGTTTCCTTGGTCTGGAATCTAGTGAACCGCAATCCCATGTGAACTCAAGTGGCTTCCTGTTTTAAAAGAAAGCTGAGCCCTGGACAGTGTGGCTCAGTTGGTTGAGCGCTGTCCCGCACACCGAAAGGTCACTGGTTCAATTCCTGGTCACAGTACGTGTCCAGGATGCTTTTCTCTCACGTTGATGTTTTCCCCTCTCCCTCTCCCTTCCTGTCTCTCTAAAAAAACAACAACAAACAAACAAAAAAACCGTAGTTAAAAAGTAAATAAATAAGTAAAAAGCACCTAAAATGCAGCCCTTTCTGGAAGCTCTTTTGGGAAACATATACTCAGACCACTCGTGTGCTTTTTGCTCTCTCTCGGCATGAGTCTCTCTAGTGTACATGTCTCCTACTGACTCTATATTCGGTGTCTCAGTTTAAATGAATGCTTTCTTTCTTCCTATTACATTTTTATAGATTCTTTTAGCTTATAAGTTGGGCCTTTTATTAGGTTTCAGACCCATTACTCTACCTTGTCAAGGTATACACTAAGAATTGGCTCCATACTGATACAAAAGTGACAGGAGGAAGCCACTGATAGATGGGAGACTCCCAAGGATCAGGAAAGTGCAGAGGGAGATTTTCCTTTTGCTCTCTTTCACTTAATATTGCACATCTCTCTCTGTAATACGCTGCCCTGCAGGTTCCACTGTGGGGCTATAAAGCCAGAATATGTTCGCATGTGGCAAGTTTATGTAAGGAAAGAAACTCAGCCAAATAAACATATTTTTCTGCTTCCAAAAACACAAGTAGATTACATTTAATGCTTGTATCTCTATAATGATCATCAAAACAGAAGACAGAGGTTTTTAACAGAATTCAAATATCATATATTATGTCTTTGGGCCTCAACTCTGAGTATCAATAATGATCTGATTACATAGTTTATGTTTATGGACATTTTCTCTTCCATTTCTAAAACACTTGTTTCCACATTTTCTAAGCATTCAATCATGATTTTTTTTTATTAGCCTAATGCTACATTTTCCTTTAAAAAGCATTTATGTAAAAATATTGAAGAGAAAAATTTTATTTTAAATTAATTATAAATTCACTGAAGGCAGGGATTATTTCTTAAAATTCTTTGCATAGCACAAACCTCCAGTGCAGTATTAAGTTGCACTGATTGATAACTTATTTTGATTTTGGTAAGGTGTCAATAATAATACAAGCTAAAAAACTAAGCAAGCATATATGCAGCTTATTCTTTCTAACATGAAACATATGAGTATTCTAGTAGTATTTATTTACTATTATTTAATTTCAAATTTTTCTAGGTATGAGTGATTTGCACAGTTGATTTTTTCTCTTTCCTTAAAAGCAATCAGACATGGCAGAATATGCAATTATTCATGGGCAGGATGATTCCCCTTACTTGCATAGATTTTTTAACTCATGCTTTCAATCATAATCGACATGCAACTATTACACAATCATGTCTTGAAATCATCAAAATAGTCAATTATTTATAAAAACAAGAAAGAACCTACACATATACATTTCCAAATTAAACTGCTGAGAAATTATTATTGCAACCTAACATTTGAATGTCCAGGTAATTATGATCCTGCTAATTGTAAGATAGATTTCTTAGACTTCCCTAAAGATGCATATGTTCATTATTACCATGCTCTTATTTCTAAAATAATTTGTTAAAATGTGTAGCTTACATATTATTTATTGATTATTCAGAATGTATCTCTCTAACTCTAAGTTGACAATATTCATTTGTTAAAAATAATTAAATGGATGAACATAGAAAGCAAAATCAGTACATTCAACCTCCAACATCTTTAGAAAGCAGAAACATTTTTTGCTGTGCATTTGCCCCTCATATCTGAATATGAGGTATTCAATTGAAGAAAAATATGAGTATTCTAGTAATATTTATTTACTGTTAATTGAATTCCTCAGCAAATTTAGACTGAGTCTATCTGGAACATGTTAGACTATGAGAGAGTAAATATCTTGTTCACTATACCTAACAACATGATGAAAAGGTGAGGTCTCTATATGGTTTTATCACTAGTACTCCAAATATTTTAATCCCATATAGCTTGGCTAACTTCCCTCTTCATTAATCCTATATAATAAAGAGCTAATATGCTAATTAGTCTGAACAGCATAACGACCATCTGGACAACCTTCCAGACGATGATATGGATGACCTTCTGGATGAAGCTGGGGCTGGGAGAGCTGGCCGGGGCAGCGAGGGACTGTGAGAGCCAGCCCCTTGCTCGAATTTCGTGCTTGGGCCTCTAGTCCTATCTAATAAAAGAGAAACATGGTAATTAGCCATACATCCGCTACCCTTCCCATTAGATAATCAGGGCGATATGCAAATTAACTGCCATCCAAGATGGCAGCCGGCAGTCAGGCAGCTTGAAGTGAACATGAGGCTTGCTTGCTTCAGTGATGGAGGACTCCAATGTTCCCCGCCTGCCGCTGCCGGCCTCTGAGCTTGCAGTTTGAAACATTGTTACAAATATAGAAGCTAAACAAAACCCCAGAAACCTGCTTTCAGCCAGCCATGATCTCAGAGCTGGAGTTGAAACAGTGTTTTGATTATAGAACCTAAACAAACCAGATACCTGCTTTCAGCAGCCAACGCCTAAGAGCTGGAGCCAAGCCTCAGAGCTAAAGCTGGCCCAGAATAAAAAAAAAAAGAAAAAAAGGAGCAGTTGGGAGCTTCAGTCACCCGCCTGCCTGAAAACAGCCCTCAGCTCCTCACCCAGACTGGCCAGGCACACCAGTGGGGACCCCCACCCTGAAGGGTGTGTGACCAGCTGCAAACAGCCATCATCACCTCACCCAGGCTGGCCAGGCACCCCAGTGGGGACCCCCACCCTGATCCAGGACACCCTTCAAGGCAAACCAGCCGGCCCCCACCCATGCACCAGGCCTCTATCCTATATAGTAAAAGGGTAATATGCCTCCCAGCATCAGGATCAGCATGACAGGGGGCAGCGCCCAAAGCCCCTGATCGCCCTGTGGCTCTGTGTGTGACAGGGGGCGGGGCCACAACCTCCCTATCTGCCCTGCTCTGTCCGTGACAGGGGAAGGCACCCCAAGCCCCTGATCGGCCCTGCTCTGTGCCTGATAGGGGGGAGCTCCCCAACCCCCTGATCGCCCTGTGACTCTGTGTGTGACAGGGTGCAGCGCCCCAACCCCCTCCACCCCCCCCCATGGGCCCTGCTCTGTGTGTGATGGGGTAGAGCCATAACCTCCCCATCAGCCCTGCCCTGAGTGTGAGTGGTGGTGCCCTAACCCCCTATCGGCCCTGCTCTGTGGGTGATAGAGGGCGGCGCCCCAACACCTCCCCCATGGGTCCTGCTCTGTGTGTGACAGGGTAGAGCCATAACCTCCCCATCGGCCCTGCCCTGAGTGTGACAGGGTATGGCGCCCCAACCCCCTGATCTGCCCTGCTCTGTGTGTGACAGGGGGCGGTGCCCCAACTCCCCTATCGGCCCTCCTCTGTGACAGGGGGGAGCTCCTCAACCCCCTGATCAGCCCTGCTCTGTGCGTGACAGGGGGGAGCTCCCCAATCCCCTGATGGGCCCTTTTCTGTGCATGACAGGGAGGAGCTCCCCAACCCCCTCATGGGCCCTGCTCTGTGAGTGACAGGGGGCAGCGCTCCAACCCCCTGATTGGCCATGCTCTTTGGGTGACAGGGGGTGGTGCTGCAACCCCCCAATCGGCCCTACCCTGAGCGTGACTGAGGGTGGCATCGCAACCTCCCAATCTGCCCTGCTCTGTGCATGACAGGGGGCGGCACCCCAATTCCCCAATCGGCCCTACTCTGAGCCCGACCAGGGGCTGCACCTGGGGATTGGGCCTGCCCTCTGCCACCTGGGAGCAGGCCTAAGCAAGCAGGTCGTTATCTCCCAAGGGGTTCCAGACTGCGAGAGGGCACAGGCCAGGCTGAGGGACCCCCCACGGCCCGAGTGCACAAATTTTTGTGCACCGGGCCTCTAGTC